>NC_083760.1:81750408-82069575 GCF_963514075.1 Conger conger | reverse complement strand
CAAACACACCAAAAGGAAGTTGTTCTCCTTTATTTTGCACTGAAATACTGAGTCAAAAACAGGTAAGAGATGAACGTATGCATTATCGGAATTATAAACTCCTTGACCCAAAGACTGAAAAATCTAAGGGTGATGTGCAGAACTAATAAAGATCTATGAAGCAAAATGTAAGCAGTGTACCGTGGTGTCTAAAATGTTTTATTAATCTTAAATAAATACCTAATAAAGTGCTCACTGAGTGTATATAGTGCTTCTATCCAAAGCGCTTTACAATTGATGCCTCTCATTCACACACTCACACACACACCAACAGCAACTGGCTGTCATGCAGGGCACCAACCAACTCAATTGGGGGTTAGGCGTCTTTCTCAGGGACACTTTGCCACGCCCAGGGCAGGGGATCAAAATGGCAACCCCCCCCCCCCCCCCCCCTCCAACTACCAGACGATCGCTCTTACCTCCTGTGCAACTGTCAATAAAAATTAAGAATAAGAAAATTGCTTCACTGGATACACATTGCACATTTTATGTACACATTGTATTTTACAGAATTATTATTAGTATGGCAAGGGCCATTGAGTAACCTTGTGGAATGTCCAGCCATAATAAATAACAGAGATAATAATCTATATGTTATATTCAAACATGGAAAATGATATACTTTCATTTCAATACATTTGCTCTCTTTTTTCCATTTCTTTTCTATTTTTTTCTGAAAACCGTAGGTGTAAAAAATATTGTAAATAAACTGTAATTGACAATGATGTTTTATTCAATTTAGTTAATCTCAGGATTACTGTCTAATGTTATGCCATTACTTACATGTCATTTAGCTGATGCTTTTATCCAAAGGGATTTTTCAGTTGATTAGACTAGCTAGGGGATAATCCCCCTTGGAGCAATATGGGGTTAAGGGCCAAATAACTGCACCACCAACCTTCCCGGTCCCAGACACATACTTTAAGCAGATGATGAAGGAGGGCACAAACAGCTGAATGTTTTGGCCATACACAC
Source organism: Conger conger (assembly GCF_963514075.1). Lineage (NCBI taxonomy): Eukaryota > Metazoa > Chordata > Actinopteri > Anguilliformes > Congridae > Conger > Conger conger. The sequence goes on along the minus strand of NC_083760.1, from coordinate 82,068,561 downwards.
CATCAATATTTTCCCGGCAAAAAGAAAACAAGGAGAACCACCTCATACTGTACCTACTGTCAAATATGGAGGTGGGTCATTGATATTTTGGAGATGTTTTACTGCCAGTGGTCCAGGGGCACTATTTAACATCCATGGCACAATGAATTCAACTAAGTGCCAGGAAATAGAGGGACAACATCTGGTTGCCTCTGCTAGCAAGCTGAGACCTGGTTGTAAGTAGATTGTCCTGCAGGACAACGACTCCAAACATACATCAATAATCCACACAGATATAGTGAAGAGAAACATCCATGTTCTGCAATATGGTTCCATCGAAACCTGTGGTCTGAATGGAAGAGGGGGTCCATAAGCGCAAACCAAAGGATATCAATTATTCTGAAAGGTTCTGCATGGAGGAATGGTAAAAATGTGTTCTAGCCTTATCACAAATCTTAGGAAAAGTCATCGCATTAAACATGGGGTGTCAATAATTGTGAAACCTGTTTAAGACTTTGGTTGGTACCATTGAATCATTAATTAAGCACACCCCTTTACATGTTGGAAAATAAAGTTATGCCAAAAACTCTTATTTTTAGTTAACAGTATTTGTGCATATTTATCAAGGGCTAATAATTCTGGAGCCCACAGTAGGGGAGACCGGGGCTTGTTGTCACATGGGTAAGTTGTCACACTGTTAATATTTTCACAACCAGAGGGCGGTACTTAAAAGTGGAATACTAGTTTTGTGCCTCTATATGGTCTGATGTCATATCTTGTCTGGGAAAACCAGAGCACACTGTAAAGTGAGGTGAGCACATATTTCCCATTTTTCACATATAAAAAAATATCAACTTGATATGTTTTGTAATAATCTTCTTCTAGTTAGAAAATCTTAACAATTATACATTTGCACTTGTTAGAGGAGAGAATAGTGTGTCTTGTTATACTTTAGCTAGTGTCCTGCTTTAAGCTAATTTTAAGATATTGCTAACATTAGCAAACATGGAAGTTTGGGGCAACTTGTCTCAGTGATTTTGGAGTAAGTTGTCACATGTGACAACTTACCCCAAAGTTGCCAATAGGCTATACGTAGACACAGGGGGTCTGCTTGTCAATGGTTATCATAGTAATATTGAATTGTGTGATTCTGGTTTTAAAGAAAGAAAGGAAGGAAAGAAGCAAGAGAGTTGAGATGGTCAGGAATTATCAAAGAAAAACAGAAAAGGGCAGCACAGCACCTGACGTGATGCTAAGGGCAGTGAGGCAGGTGAAGTTAGTCAAAAAATCAATCCGGAGTACAGCTACGGATTTTTACATCAACTACCGCACACTGGCTCGATACTGCAAGACGTTCACCGCAGCTGAAATAGGAAGTCAGACAGCCACCCCAACTGCGGTGGTTTGGTATAAATCTCCACGGCAGGTTTTTAGCCCAGAGTTGGAGCTGCAGCTTGAGAAGTGCCTCATAAGATCAGCTGACATCTATTTTGGTTTGTCGCCAACTGAGGTGAGAAAGCTAGCATACGAATTTGCAGTGGCACGGGAGCTGCAGTTTCCACCAGCTTGGGCTGAAAAAGAAAAAGCCAGCAGTGAGTGGTTTACACACTTCTTAAAGCGGCACCCTAATATGGATGAGACTGGTGTGACGACGGTGCAGAAACCAGACCGATTGGTAGCCAGACGCAGGTTTAAACAGGTAGGGTCACTTACATCTGGTGAAAGGGGTACCCTATTGACCCTAGCCTGTGCAGTCTCAGCAACAGGGAACAGTATCCCCCCCTACTTCATATTCCCTCGGGTGCACTTTCGCAATCACTTCCTCAACAATGGACCACTTGGCAGCAAAGGAGGAACAAATCCCACTGGGTGGATGAAGGAAACACACTTTGTGGATTTCCTCAAACATTTTGTTGAACATGCCAAGTGTTCAATGAAAAAACCATGCTTACTCCACCTGGACAACCATCTTTCCATTGATGGCCTCAATTTTGCCAAAGCAAATGGCATCATTATGCTGTCCTTCTGTCCAAAGGTTGCAGCCTATGTGAACAGTGCATTGTTCACAGAGGCTGCTACCTTTGGACAGAAGCGTTTATGGGCCACTGAAAAAGCACATAAACTCTGTGTCTGATTCCTGGATGAGGAACAACCCAGGAAAAACTATCACAATCTATGACATCCCTAGGATTGTGGCAATTGCTTATCCGCTGGCTGCAACCCCACTGAATATCCAGGCCGGCTTTCGGGTGACAGGGGTTCAACCTTACAACAGGGATGTATTTGTGGAGACAGAATTTGCACCATCTTATGTCTCAGATCGGCCCAGCCCTGACCCAGGCCCTTCCAGGCCTTCCTGATGACGAGTCTGACTAGTGAAGTTTGAGAACTGACACTAAATTAGTTAGAATACTGGACATGTTTTATTTGAAAGTTTGCTTGAAATTATTTTACAATTGTAGTTGGGAATGATTTAATGGCCACATTCCAGGATTTATTCAAGTTCAATGATTAATCCAACTTTTTCTGTGGCTGAATTAAAAAATGTATTTGAATAAAACAAATAAATAACACAAAGCTAAATTGATTTGTGTTTTATTTGCTGCAACATCCAGTGTGATTTCTTACCCCAAATAGTGTGACAACTTACCTGCTCATGGGGCAACATGTCACGTGTTCACGCTCACTATTTAAATGCCTATAAGTCTGTACTCAAACAAGATATGAAAATGAAATGAATAATAATAACAATAATAATAATGCATTTTATTTGTAGTGCACTTTACATTTGGAGACCAAATCTCAAAGTGCTACAGGGTAAAAACAGGGAATAAAACACCCAATGGCATGTATAAAATGTAAAAACTAAGAAAAAGCTTTGGTAAAAAGGTAGGTTTTTAGCCCTCTTTTAAAAGCATCAGTGGTCTGTGGTGCTCTCAGGTAGTCAGGGAGGGCATTCCACAGGCGGGGAGCAGCCGAGCAGAAGGCTCGGTCGCCCATGGTGCAGAGCTTGGTCTTGTGGGGACGGAGGCGGTTGGTGTTGGCAGAGCAAAGGTTTCGAGTGAAGGGTTCTAGGGTGAGGAGTTCTTTGAGATAGGGGGGGGCATTTCCATAGATGCACTGATGGGTCAGAAGGGATATTTTGTATTCAGTCCGGGAGGTGATGGGGAGCCAGTGAAGTGAGTGGAGGATCGGTGTGATGTGGTCGTACTTCCGCACTCTCATCAGGATCCTAGCAGCGCTGTTCTGGATGTATTGGAGCCTCAGGAGGCTCTTGCTAGGGATCCCGATGAGAAGTGCGTTACAGTAATCCAGCCTGGAGGAGACAAAGGCGTGGACAAGTTTTTCTGCATCTGGAAGGGTGAGTGTGGGACGGAGTTTGGCAATGTTGGAAAGGAAGGTGGAAAAAGGAGGTTTTGCACAGGTGTTTAATGCGGGCCTCAAAGTTTAGGTGAGGGTCAATTTTCACACCCAGGTTGGTGACTATGGATGAGAGGGGAAGGACTTGACCGGAGAAAGAGATGCTGGTAATGGAGGATGAATGAACCTGGTGGGGGGAGCCAATTAGGATGGCTTCGGTTTTGGAGCTGTTGAGTTGTAGGAAGTTTGATTTCATCCACGCCTTTATCTCCTCCAGGCAGGTAGTGAGTGTGGATGATGGAGATGGTGACGGCGGAGCTGCAGAGGGGGGTGAGTCAGTCTTAAGGTACAGTTGTGTGTCATCAGCGTAGCAATGGAAGGAAATTCCATACTGGCTGATGACACGGCCGAGGGGGAGCAAGTAGAGGGTGAAGAGGATGGGGCCGAGGACGGATCCTTGGGGGACACCACAGGTGACAGGATGGGTCCGGGATTTTTTCCCTCCCAAAGAGACGTACTCGGTTCTGTCGGAGTGGTATGATTCGAACCAATTCAGAGCAAAGTCAGAGAGGCCGATGGAGTGTAGACGGTTAAGGAGGATGTGATGGTCAATGGTGTCAAATGCTGCAGTTAGGTCAAGCAGGATGAGGAGTGAAGGGGAGCCAGCATCAGCCGCCATCAACAGGTCATTAGTGACCCTGACTAGTGCTGTTTCAGTGCTATCGGCGGTGCGGAAGCCAGACTGGAACTTCTCTGCAATATTATTGAGTTGGAGAATACAAAATATATGCCTGAGACTTTGTTCTTTCATTTGGTATGAAATTTTTAACAATATGATGTATTGACCCCAAGATATATAAAAGAGTGTAAAAAGTGTGAAAACATGCTCGGTCTCCCCTATATGCCTGCAGTGTAAAGTCAGACATTTTAACAGAGCACAAATTTACACGATAAAAACGAAGAGTACACTACTCTTCTTGTTTACACTTAGTTGTGCCTTTACCTCAACTTTGGGATAGTGCCTCCACGATTAAAAACTTCGTTACTTTTAGCGTATACTTAATGTATTCCCTCCCCTCAACCGTTTCCTTAAATTACGTAAGGGGCAGTGCTCGTTTATAGTTCAGCCGCGCAATGCGACCTGAAACAATCTGCCTATAAATCTCTTTGTGTTGGGAGCTGAAGCGAACACGATGGTAGTATACTCAAAGGAGTGTTGGGCGAAATCGGACACTTATTGGAACTCGCAGTTGGGACAATGCGAACCGTGCGAAAAAAGGTTTAGGACGAAGGCAGGTATGTTATACGGAAGCCTCTGTATTACTGGTGAAAATAATTAAAACATTGTGCGTAAAGAATAAATACATTTAGCGGTGTTGAAACTTTTACCTCTGCCGTTTCTTTTGTTGTTTGTTGTTGTAGTAATTTTCTTTATTCGGGTCGTAGCGACATTAGGTAATGTAATCATCAGAATATTGCAATAGCCTAAAGTAGAAACCAGCCCCCCAACAAAAAAACGGGGTTCTGTGCACGAGTCATGAATCATTTTATAGTAAAATGTTAAAGTCGCATCGAGGCCATGTATAGACTACTACTATAGCCAACCTGTTTGGCCGTTAGAAAAGTTGTTGATCACTATAGACCGATACTCTGCCTGTAATCTGTGTTCATAATTTGATGCTCTAACACAGTGGAACTCAAGCTTGCCCAGCTCAAGAGCCACATTGATACATTTTTTCAATAAATAATACATATTCACAAGTCACATTTCTGAAACATCCTTTTCCCCCATCAAACCATTATGAATTTTACAATAAGGCTACTGTGAATATGTTACTAATATTAAGGAATGAAAAATATGATGTATACTGTAGTGCAATAACTGTAACGTATTATTATCTTGTGGTCACAATAGGAGTGTTTCAAACGCATCTGAACATCAATGTACTATATTTGCTAAATGCTAAATGACAAGTTTAGCTAAATCCATAACAACAACAGACATCCTGTGGGAAAAAGAAGGCACTTCCACATAAATGAAACAAGGATTGGATTTAGGGTTGCCACCTCAGTCCTGTAAACATCCTGGACACATACGAAGCTGGCAAACTGAGTAAACCGGACTGTCAATCGCTCTCACGGGTGTGTGAGCCTGAAGGAATATGGTGCACAACTACCTTGTGCTTGGTGCCAATTGCACATATTTTCATTACACATATAAAGAGTGTAATTTGTGAAGGGTAATAACGCCTTACATTTAGTACATTAGTTAAATTTGCTGATGATACAAAACTAGGAATCTACTAAATTACTCCAACAGAATCCAGAAGAGGGCAGAAACCTGAAAAATGAAATTTTATATGGCTGCAATATGTCTACTTAAGGCAGGACTACTTCATAGGAGATGCAAAATTGGAACGTCCTTAATTTGAAACAGACTTGGGACATTGGTTCCACCATCAGAAACAGCTGCTCTCCTGGGATTTCTATGCACTATTGTCTCTGGAGTTTACAGAGAATGCTTCAAAAAGCAAAAAAAAACCTCCAGTGAGTGGCAGTTCTGTGGATGATTACACCTTAATGACTTAAGTGGAGAATCAACAGACAAATTCAAACTAAAGGAAAAGCCACAAAAGTTTTACGTAATCTGTGAATGCAAGCGTTGAAAATTAAAGAGGTTGGGCTAAAGCAGCAGAAACCCATGCCAGATTTACATAATCTCTGAATGCACGCGTCAAACATTGAAGAGGTTGGGCTAAGGCAGCAGAAACCCATGCCAGATTTACGTAATCTCTGAATGCACGCGTCAAACATTGAAGAGGTTGGGCTAAGGCAGCAGAAACCCATACCAGATTTACGTAATCTCTGAATGCACGCGTCGAACATTGAAGAGGTTGGGCTAAGGCAGCAGAAACCCATGCCAGATTTGCGTAATCTCTGAATGCACGCCTCGAATATTGAAGAGGTTGGGCTAAGGCAGCAGAAACCCATGCCAGATTTACGTAATCTCTGAATGCACGCGTCGAACATTGAAGAGGTTGGGCTAAGGCAACAGAAGCCCATGCCAGATTTACGTAATCTCTGAATGCACGCGTCGAACATTGAAGAGGTTGGGCTAAGGCAACAGAAGCCCATGCCAGATCCCAGTTCTGTTAGCTAACACCAGAGGCTACAGTGGTCATGTAATCACCAAAACTGGACAATTGAAGATGGGAATAAAACATGTTTCCAGTACCCTGCTTAACGTACGTATGTCGCAAACAATTAGGGCTGTTCTGGAGGCAAAAAGGGTCCTAGTCAGGGTTTAGGTGAGCTAGGTGTCCCTAATAAAGTGTATAACAGCCTTATGGTCAGGTCATCCATCCCCTCTTTTGGGGGAGGGAGGGGGGGGGGGGGGCATCATATATATTGAGTTTACATAAGAGTTTACATTTTCTAACTGCCATTAACCCTGACGGTTTCAGGGTATGGGTTTGCCCAAAACTGCGGTTTGCAAGACGACGGCGGACGAACAGTTCCATTGCACAAGCCGTGTGAAAATGGAACGTTCAACAATGGAAGTTTCGTTGCCTGCAGAAAGTGCAGGTCCTGCCCACCTGGCCAACAAGCACTGGCATTGTGCAATACTACCACGGACACACAGTGTTGTGAAAAGTGAGTGCCTTTTTCACACTTTTCAAAGAATAAAAGGTAGGAGGAATCCAGGAAGGCAAATCTGTCAAGTTCAAGTTAAGAGTCAATTAAATTAATGTACTTAAATAGCATGCTGTTGCTTTGTTGGGTTAGTATGCATTCCCAAAACACTATTATTTAAATTTTTTGTATTAAGATTGTATTTGGTGGTGGTGAGGGTTTAAAAAAAAAAATTATTCACCCTAATTTGGAATCACCACAGCATTATGGATTGGGATCTGGGGGTTGTCTGTTCTGCAGCCACTGGATTTGAATTGAACCCGCAGGCATTTGGTTTATACTGGGGTGCATTTATATATATTTGATAAGGACAAAAACCACAGTGACAATAGAACTTTCACCAACATTCTGCGATTTCAGTCACTGTCGCTGGAATATGAACTGGCCTTAAGAAAACAAAATTTGGTTATGCACACTAAAACACACATATTGTGGGCCTATACACAAATCCGATTTGTCAATGGTATCCAGTAAAAGTGTAAAGAAGGCCTTTGCAAAGGAAGCCATGATGTAATTTGTGCTGCTCCGTCTTATTCTCACTCGGCAGGGAGATGGTCAGTCATGGGAAGTGCCGGAGACCTGAGACCACGGTAAATTTGACATCTTAATTTATCCATTCCATTATCTCAACCCGCCTATCCTGAACAGGGTTGCAGGGGGGGTGGAACCTATCCCAGCATACATTGGGCAAAAGGCAGCAGGGCACACCCACCATTCACGCACACACTCATAGCCATGGGCAATTTAGACTCTCCAATCAGCCTAACCTGCTTGTCTTTGGACTGTGAACACGGGGAGACTCCACCCAGAGAGGCCCCAACCGACCGGGATTCGAACCCAGGACCTCCCTGCTGTGAGGCGACAGTGCTACCCACCGCACCACCGGTATGTCTTCCTTCATTACTTTATGCCATCAAAACATTAGATCAAGACAATGTTGACAGGCTTTACATGTTTTCCTAACTGTTCTGAAGAAACATGCCTAAATAACATGTGACCATGGGCGTATACACTCAGTGAGCACTTTATTAGATATTTATTAGACTTATTTTTAAGATTTATTAAATCTTCTGCTGCTGTAGCCTACCGACTTAGTGGTTTGATGCGTTGTGTGATCAGAGATGCTCTTTTGCATACCGCTGTTGTAATGTGTGGTTATTGCATTTACTGTCACCTTCCTGTTAGCTTTGACCAGTCTGGCCCTTCTCCTCTGACGTCTCTCATTAACAAGGTGTTTCTGTCTGCGGAACTGTTGATCACTGGATTTCTTTTTTGTTTTTTTGCACCATTCTTTGCAAGCTCTAGGGACGAGTAGTTCCTGAGATACTCAAACCACCCTGTCTGCCACCAACAATTCCATGGTCAAAGTAATTTTTTTTCCCCATTCTGATGGTTGATGTGAACATTAACTGAAGCTCCTGACCCGTATCCACATGATTGTATGCATTGTAATGCTGCCACACAATTGGCTGATTAGATAAACACATGAATACGTAGGTGTGATAAAGTAAAAATGTTCCTAATAAAGTGCTCAGTGACTGTATAAAAGCAACTGTTATATAGTCATTAACATGGCTGCAGTCTTCATTAGTTTTTTGTTATGTTTGCCAGGAGTTAACATCACAGTCCATGACCAGTCTACCTCCAGAAGGATCCAGTGGCCCAAGTTACCACTACGCTTGTAAGTTTCACCGTAACCCTGACAACCCTGATTCCTGAGAACGGACAGTCCAAGGACCCCAGGGCCAAAAAGGGGGCTTGGTAACTGCCTGTTCAAAATGGGAATGCACAGAAAGGCTTCTCAAGGATCTCTCCATGCTTTCTTTTGTTTGATGGTGTGCAGCACCTATAATGGAGCCTACCAGGCAGCTTTTAGGGATCTATGTGGAACGGGATGCCAAATAGTGTGATTCCCCCAATATGTGGCACAGATAAGTGTGTCAACTCTTCTGAATTCATCCGTCTGCTTTCAGGGATTGCTGCTGTGCTGCTCCTGTTCCTTGTCGGTCTTCTTCAGCTCATTTTCAAAGACAAGAAAATGAAGTGCTATAGAAAAGGAGACCCCAGTCATGGTGAGTGCAGAGATATTGATATTGGGTTGATACTCTTTTTAATGGTAAGGATAGCGGTTGGCGCCATATGTCAGGTGTCTGAAATATTCACTTTCAGCAGTTGGATTCAAAATTTGTCAACAAGAAAACACTTTTTCATTTTGAAAAAACTTACCAATAATAAAAACCAGCAGTAATCAGGATGTCACTTGCCCTTTTCTGCCTTCACTTTCCGATGAATATATTTACTTTTCAGTGAACTGTTTTCCATTATCTAATTCTGATAACCGTTTGGTGCTGCTAGTGTTACCCATTTTAGCATCAAAGACAGTGGATTGTCCTACACTGTATCCCTTAACAACAGTACAATATAGATCTGTTTTTTATGTATTTCATGGAAAGTGACTCATTTCAGTTGAATTGCCTTTTTACATCATTAAACAGAAGGGAAGTGCAATGCGCCCACATTTCACTGTGAAAACGTATCACTCAGTGACAAAATCAAGCCAAAGAGAGAGAAATAATGTGAATCAACTGATGATTGAGCAAGTCGAAAATGTGAAAATTTCTAAGCAAGGCAGTGAGTCAAGCTGCAAATTAAGGTGTGTAATTATGGGATGTAATTATGGCCAAATGGGAAATTGATGTGAGTGGAATGGCTCATTTATGTTTCAAAAGTGTTGAGATCGCATTGTGCAGTTTAAAGGACGACTTGCTGTTGTTACCTAATAGATGAATCCTGTGTTTTCTTTGGGGTTCAGTTTCCCCATCATGGCACTGTGCTGCGATCCCGTCTCCATCTGTAAGCCTCTGCTGTCTCAGTCGTGATAAAGTCAAAAAATGCACATGGAGAGCAGACTATGTACTCTCTAAAAATCCAGGCACATCTCTTTAAAAATGAGGCACATCATTTGGCAGTATCTTTTCAAAGCAATATTGTATTCTATGTAGTAGCATAACTCTTAAAAATATCTATCATTTTTCCAGCTATGATCATATATTTAGCCTATGTTTCAGATGCAACCCTGCAGTTTGATTGAAAGTTCCATTCAGTTTTTGACAAATATGCAACAATAGAGAAGATCAAGAAATTGTTTTTCACAACACTGTAAACCTTCAGGTTTTTTTGGTAGGGTTGCTCAGTACCAGACAACAAATTGTCCTTAGTCAATATTAACTTGACCTGAAGTCCTTTCCTATTCCAGTCAAGAAAAATATGAACTTACTACCTCACAAGGACAAGAAAGTGGATGAGCTTTTAGGTGAGTGATCTTGTAATAGCATCACAGGAGTGCTATTATAAATTGTAATAAATTACATTTAAAAACTGCCTAAAATACAAAGACTATATAACAATGTATATCTGCTAAATAAAAGCTTGTTCCTATCATTTCCCCAGCCACTAATGTGATGCAGGATTCTACAGGATATATTACAGAGATAAAATTAGGGTTTCAAACTTCATGGAAAACAACGATCTGTAACATTTGACAGATGTAATGAAAGTGCACGAATTTGATCTGAGAATAAGCACGCAGATCTTCCTTGATAATCAAGGCGATGTTACGACATGCATGTACACAGCCGCACTGAGCCTTCAACCGCTAACTTAACATGTTGAAAACGTTTTTATCGCTAGCCCCCCGCATCCAGGAGGCTCCGCTGCAGACCGTGCTGGACAACTTGGACGTTCTGGAGGAGCTCGTCATGCTGCTGGACCCGGAGAACTCCGTTGCCAAGACAACCCGCCACGTAGCAACCCGCTGCTCTTTCTCCGCTACGTGGATCAACTACGCATATTCCATGAGGGACATCAAGAGTCCGCTGAAGTCTGTGCTGGAGGCGGTCACGACCAAATTCCCGGAATGGACCGTCGGACACCTGGCGAGGGTGTTCCACGACATAGACCGAAACGACGCAGTGGCGGTCCTGGCGAAGCTGAAAGAGAAGCCACGCCTCCATTCACAGGAGGTTCTGCTGCTTTACTGAAGGAGAGAGGTCCACCCACGTTCCCATGCGTCGTCTTATTTTGTACGTCCGCAAGATGCACTTCAGAGCCGAGAGTATGTATGCGATGAATAAGAATTTTGCTGATCACAATTCCAAGTCACACCATTCAAAGATGCACACAATCAAACGGTTACCAGTACAAAACAACTGTGACCGCTATCCCCCGTAAGGCTCCGCACCAAAGGTCAGAGGTTTGCACCTTTTTATAAACCGTGTCGGAGTCTGCAGTTAAAAACTGAAGTAAATCCTACTCCTAACATTAAATTTTAGATGGTTTACTTGAGTTTTTTTTTTTTTTTTTTTTAAGAATGACACAAATGACATTTAGCATGCATTTTATTGTATTTGTCTTTTTTTTCCCTTATAATTGTATTCTTTTTCTTGTAGATGCATCTGTGAGAAGCTGCAAAAAGCTCTACACCAATAAAACTGTCAGCTTGCTTTATCATTGAGCCAACTGTTTGCCAAATTAGATCTGGAAAATGACTCCTAACTGTTCTGAACATGGTACATTACTGGTAGCACGGTCATGGGATCAATCAAATTTAAAGCTTTCCTGAAAGATCTAGTTTGAATTCCTAGCTTACAAGAACATGTTCAATGCCCTGCTCTTACTATTTGGTGTACATCCGTTCTGCATCCATACTTGGTCAGTTGTTTGGTTCCAAAAGCACAAAAGACAGCATACTATATATGCAAGATTGTTCAAACATCTTAACATCTTTATTAAGCAAATAACGTCATAAATAAAAAAAGTGCATAGAAAAATTAAACGGGTTTAGAAATATGTATACAATTATGTACAAACTCAGGTTTTCTTTATACAAGGTAACAAAGCCAAGTTCACCAATGATTCATTTTTATGTCCTTTTTTAAATTTTTTATTTATACTTTTTATACTTTAAAATAACCCTGCGTTGGGGGCTTTTGACAGTACAGGAGAGATGGTTACGGGAAAGTCTGGTTTAACCCTGCGTTGGGGGCTTTTGACAGTACAGGAGGGATGGTGATGGTAAAGTCAGGTTTTACCCTGCGTTGGGGGGCTTTTATGACGGTACAGGAGAGATGGTTACACTAATGCTTTGCATCCTTCATTGCACACAAAGGCCAGCTCTGCGGGACAGTGGGAAAACCCGCAGTATTGTATTCCTTTACATCTTTGAGCAACTGAGGTAGAATCCTTGCGAGAACTTGAGAGGGAAGGGGGCATTGCCAGAAGTCTTTTTGTTTTGTGTCGTGGTCAGAATGATCACACACCAGCCGGATGGAGACGGGGTGGCTGGCAGGGAGAGAGGCGAAGGTTGCACTTCCTTTGTGTATCTGCTATATCTTCCATTTCTACAGAGTTATGGTTACCCCGTTTTGAGAGAAAAGAAAAAAAGAAAAAGATGGGACGTTTACTAAAAGACACGGTGAGGACAGTTCTAAAATTGAAATCAAACGGCTGAGGGTCTTGCAGGCAGCCTGGGGTTTCTCTGCAGAAGCCTCCCCCCAAACCCCCAACCCACTGCTCACACGAGGAAGAAAATCAATCAAAATCTAAAACGTTTAAAAACACGGCTCATCACAATGTCTTTCCCAAGGACCATATTGCAACATTTTCAAGTGAGGGGGGAGAAAACGAACGGAAAGGAGCTTTATCCGGTTCAACCCGGTACAGGCAGGGGTGCGGACACAAATGTCACAAAAACACCTTCCCCTCCACATCCTACTACACACATTACACATCCATTATTATGACTTCCACATTAAAAAGAAGACTACTTAGACATGATCTCTCTTGTGAGGGAGGCAAGGCCAAACTTTTTTTTCCTGTTTTTCTTTTTTAATTTTTTATGTTAAGGTGGGTACTTGAAGCTTGCTGTACCAGACCGTAAGGTGACGAGTGCTTTGTCTGTTTACACTGTAGCGGCTGGTGTTAGGGTGAACCTCTGCTTTCTTAAAAAAAAAGTTAAGATGTACAGATGTGCCCGCCCAGGTCAAAAAGGCATAGGCCTACATAACAACTTCGTTCCAAGAATTAAAACTAGCTGAAAGTTTCTCAGAAATGCAGAAAAACACACTGGTACTGACTGAAAGGCAATTTGTCTTTTTAAAGAGACGTAAACTCCTGGTCTTTCCCCTCAGCACCTGAATACAAAAGGTGAAACAAGGTTCTCATGCAAAACTAATGTGCAAAACTATAGCAAAAATCAAGTCTTTGATTATTACTGGATTACTGCATCATAAGTTTGATATTACCATGGTTACAAAGACGCCGGCGTAAAGTTCAGCACGATTGAAGGTCCGGACACGAGGGTCAGGTAGTGTTCGCATATGTAAAAAAACACCAAAAAAAACGTTTTTATGTATATATGTATATATATATATATATATATATATATATATATAAACAGAAAGAAAAAGACAGCACAAGATTCGTCGGCGTTCTTACAAGATTGTCTTAAATGTACAATGCTACTCCCACTATCTGTTGGGCTTGGACGAACACGCGCGAGGGACGCGTTGATTTAGCACCATTGAGGCCCTCCAACAGGCCAAGGGAGGGGACGCGAGGAGAGAGCCCCATACACACTGCACAGCAGCAGAATACGCTCCGAAAACAGGCCACAGATAAATGTGCAACCGCAGAGATGGAGATGGTGTGGGTGATGAACAGGATATCTATAAAAAAAAAACATGTTAAACGGGGAGGGAGGGGTGTTAAAATGATGCCTGTGTCTGTCTCTTTGATCACAAGCCAGATAACAGGCAATTAGGAGAGCGTCATTATCAAATTCAGCCGTGAAACACTGCCCCGTGTTTTTTCCAACAGGTAGAGAACTCAAGAGAACAACCAGCCATTCCGCCTGTTCCCCCGGCAGACTGACACAAACCTCTCTCTGACTACTGACCTCAACATGTCCATTGCTAGCGCAGATGTGTTTAACAGAACGTGTGCTGACGGTTATGGTGAAACACACACACACACAAAAATAGTGGTTTCAACCAGCATCCTCTCCTCCAAGAACTCCTGTCAGCTGACATCCTCTGGCCTGCAGTGTACGGGATGTCTTCATCCCCTGCGCCCCCGCCCCGTCTTTCGCACCAACATGACATATAACGGAAGACACTCCTTGTACTGTACGGGCCTGAAAGCCAGACTGAGGAGCTGGACGTGTTACAGGCCAGCAAACTCGTTGTACAGGCCCGCCCACCCCTATCCACACTTCCCTCCTAAAGTCTACTTCTCCTGTGGCCGCTTGCCCTCCTCTCTCCCCTGAGAAATCCAAGGTTTCTTGCCGTAGTTCCCACTGTCCCCCCCCCCCCCCCCTTTAATTGAGGAAGCGTCGACAGCGGCGGGCACCACAGTTGCACATGAGCTTGTTGCTGGCGTCCTCGATGGGGAACTTATAGTCGTAGGTGAGCTCTTCGCCGCGGTAGATCTTGCGCAGGGCGAAGATGACGATGTGCTTCTGGCCCTCCACGTTGATGACGCGCGAGTAGCAGTTGGGCTCGCAGGAGTGGTTGATGAAGCGCGCCGCGTTGCCGTGCATGGTGGCGTCCACCACGTCGAAGTCGTCGATGCGGAACATGTAGCAGCCGATGCCCTGGGAGGGAGGAAACGGCGGCTTAACGACTGCCCACTAACACTGACTCCCCACCCCACGGAGTCACACTGCCCATTGACACTCACTCCCCACCCCACTGAGTCACCCTGCCCATTGACACTGACTCCCCACCCCACTGAGTCACCCTGCCCATTGACACTCACTCCCCACCCCACTGAGTCACCCTGCCCATTGACACTGACTCCCCACCCCACTGAGTCACCCTGCCCATTGACACTGACTCCCCACCCCACTGAGTCACCCTGCTCCACCCCCCCCACCAAGGAACAGATTCAGGCTAAAATGTGAAATGAGGGGCGGACTCACCTTGCCGTCGTAGTACTTCTCGCGCTTGTCCGTCAGCACCGAGCGGATGACGATGCCGGAGTACTCGATCACCATCTCTCCCGCGTCGATGTTTCGCTTGCAGAACAGTCCTCGCCCGTGGATGGCGGACCTGAGAACCGCGGGGGGGGGGGGGGGGAGGGAGGGAGGGAGGGAGAGAGAGAGAGAGACATGCCATCATGCTTGGTAATGAGCACAGCAGCTGAAATGGCTTTCACTTTCCATTTCCATTTCCATTACATTACATTACATTACATTATTTGACAGACGCTCTTATCCAGAGCAACGTACAGTTGATTAGACTAAGCAGGAGACAATCTTCCCCTGGAGCAATGCAGGGTTAAGGGCCTTGCTCAAGGGCCAAACGGCTGTGCGGATCGTATTGTGGCTACACCGGGATTAGAACCACCGACCTTGCGTGTCCCAGGCATTTACCTTAACCACTACGCTACAAGCCGCCCCATGGCCCCATGGCCCCATTCCCTTGGCCATGGCCTTGACTGAGACATCTGGCTGCAATACATCTGGCAGCCAGCACCATAGACGCACAAAAGCGCACCAAATCAATTTGAGGAGTTGATGCGCATGCTTGAGAAAGAGCGAGGGGAGACAAACGGAAGAGGAGAGGCTTCCGGGTCTCCGGACACACACCTGTACACTCCCACCGCCTCCTTGGATGTCCTCTCCAGGTGACGGAAGCGCATGGCCATGGGCAGCTCCAGGCTCGTGGCACGCCTGTGGGAGAGGGACAGCTAATCACAACCCGGACATGAAGGAACTGCCTTTAAACCAGAAGCTTTATTTAAGGACCCAAACCACTTTGGGGGGGTTGTGTGTGAGATGGGTAGGGTTGAAGCCATACTCAGCGACCCAGGAGGCTCGCAAACTGCCTGAAATCAGGGCCTTCCTCTAGAGTGGGGACAAGTGAAAGCCACGGCGCACAAACTCTGCTTCGTCACAGAGCAAATGGCTTCTGATCAGTGAAATGACAGAGGGACTTATGCAGGTCCAGAATAGAGGAAAGCTCTTTAAATGAAGTCCTCCTCAAACAAAATAAGACCATAAGATAAGTAGATACCGCGTTCACAGTAATGGGACGGACAGAAAACCTGAAAACATAATGCCGGGGCAGAGGCAAAAAAACAACAGATTCCTCTGAATTCAGTAGGGAACTTAACGGCCCCCTAAGTACGGTTGGTTTCAGCCATATAAAATGCAGGATATTGCCGCCTTGAGGAAGAGGGAGGTATGCAGTTGTTACCAACTTCTGAACCACATTAACTTTACACCAACTTTACACCTAAAATATATATATATTTTTTTTTTTTCCCCTCTTAAAAACCACCCCCCACCGTGCTATTTTCCTTTTTTTCTAGTTCTGGAGCCCTCAAGACCAACTAAACCCGTTTCCTTTTGACTTCCAGGTACCCAGGATGCAAAACACAGTACAACAGAAAACAGGTCCTGACAGGTCCTTGAGACTACTGTTTGTTACAACCCATAAGGAATAGTTTGCGAGCAACTGGGTACTGACAAACTGTCAAAACTGAAATTGAGTACTGGCTGAAATTGAGTATTAACTGAAATCGAGTCCTCAAAAATATTAAAAGTAATGTTAACCTTACAGACACGGTTTTTCAATTGTAGTGCCCTAAATAATACTTAAAAAACATGGTCAGAAAAAAGCGGGGGAAATAACTGCCTGGATGAGCATCTTCTGCACAGACAGTGCAGACAGTTTTATTATTCCATTAAGTCTATAACGGATTATTACTTCCGTAGCGGAGCAGGGGCTGTTACACACACTGTTTTTGTGAGTGCATTTCAGCGCAGCCCTACATTTAAAGAACCAGCGGCTTTGTGCATCTGCCCTGGTTTGTGCGTGCGGCACACGTCTCCTGGGTCTTGAGACATGAAGGACATCTGACCTGGTGGACTTGAGAGGAACCTCGTCCTCCTCCTCGTCGTAAGGGCCATTGTCTGGCAACTGCCTATGCTGAGAGGCCAGGAAGTTGAACATGTCAAAGGTGGACTTCCTGCGAAAGGCAGAGAGGAAGAAAAACAGGATGAGACTCAGATCTTTTGGCGGCTGAACAATAACCCCACACAGGCTGCGGTAGTTTGGACGGCTTGACGATTCCTCCCGAAACGACCCAGCGGGGTCCTCCCGAGGTCTGCTCACCTCATGTGGACCTCCGAACGGGCGCAGCCGCTGGGGTTGACCGGCAGCTCCTCCTCCTGACTGTCCTGCTTGTGGAAACGGAAGACGTGGCGCTGGCAGAGGTTGGCGCCCTCTAGCTGCTCCACCAGGAACAGCACGGCGTCGTGGAGCATGCCCAGCACACGCGCCCCGCTCATCCCCGCGAAGGACAGCTGCTTGAGCCGGACGGCCGCACGCGCCTCCTGGACCCCGTCGATCACTGCCTTCCAGGCCACTGAAAGTGGGGGGGGGGGGGAGACCAGGAATGCCGTCACGCAACGCAGTCACTCGCAGCACACCCCACTAGGATAGCCGCCATTTTGTGTTAGCCCTTTCAGACTTTGTGACTTTTCAACCAATCAAAATGACTGTATACTATAGCTTTGAGCCCCTATTAAAACCCAACTAAATCCTCTCAATGTTCTCCGTTTTCTCAGCCAAATCCAAACCCCCTTGGGACTTGGGTGGAGCCACTTTGTACTGGGATTGGGACTGAAGGGAGTAACACCCGCTAATTCCCCATGATAATTCCCTTCACTGCAAAGTACTCTGAAATCAAAGATGCCCATACAGTGCCCTGAAAAGGTAGTTGCCCCCTGATGTCCGTTATTATTGCATATTTGTCCCACTAAATAGTTTCAGCTGTTTAGACAATTCAAGCTTCTCATTCACCCATTCATACACACATTCACACACCAACAGCGATTGGCCAGGCACCAAACAATTTGTCAGGAGAATTTGGGGGTTAGGTGCCTTGCTCAGGGAGACTTCAACACAAAACGAATCACCCATGTGATCCCACTTAAACATAATTGATTGCGTAGTAATAACCACAAACGCTTACAATAATTTGACATCATATCGCTGGAGAGCAATTTCAGTCAACTCTCCTTTGCAGAACTGCTTTAATTCGGACAAATTAAGCATGAAGCATGATTTTTGAGCATGAATTGCTCATTTCAGGTCCAAGCACAGCATCTCTATTGGGTTCAAGCCAGGGTAATCCAAATCGTTTATTTTTAGCCACTGTTATCATTATTGAACCAGCTGTCTAAATAACTTCCTTTCCCTTGCGTTGCACCAGAAATTGTTCGGAAGAGTCACGAAACGGACCGTGGGCCGGAGCCCCCTGGCTGCTACCAGCGTGTTCCCGCAGGGCCTGTCCCCCGCGCATACCCTCGATGCTGTCCGCCTCCACGCTGAACCCATCCTCGCTGGTGATCTCGAAGCGCAGGTGTGGCTGGTCCCTGCAGGGCGGGCACTCATCATCCAGGTCCGGTGGCGGCATCTCGTCGTCCGAGCTCGAAACTGCACCTGAGGGGGCGGGGGGCGGAGGGCGGGGGGGCCAGAGCTGAGATAAGAAGCACATTTCGGGCCCAAACGCCCTTCCAGCTGGGCCACATCCCAGAACTCTGGGTTTTAAACGGTCTCACCGACCTGAGTACTTGTTCCAGTCGGTCAGTGCGTTACGGCCCACGCCCTCCCAGGCCTGGGGTCTGCTGTAGCCAAGATCACCTCGGGACGCAGAACCCAGTCGATCCCAAGGTCCCGGCCTGGAACAAAAAAACACCCCACAAACCACAGTGAAACCTCGTCAGAAAACACCCACACGAAAAAAATCCCCTGGCCAGGAACTTAAAAATAACAGACATTGACATTTTTTTGTAATCTAGAAAGTGTTTTTCTTTTCTGGTTTTTTTCATTTTCAATCCAGACAAGCTGGATATGAAGCAATACCTTTTCATACCTTGCTCAAGACAAAGGCATACAACTGTACAACGAAAGAACCCCTGCTGTAAATGAGACCCACAACTTCTCTGACCATGGCACTGCACCTCACGCAGCTGAAGCAATGCTAGCAGGAGAGGAAGTGAAAGATGTCATCGATGCACTGATGAGATATAGACCTACACTGGAAACAGCGTGTCAAGGGAAATTCACAAGAAAGAGAAGTAGATTTCCCCTAAAAGCCAGATGTCCGCCACTCATCAAAACTAGACGTCTAATGAACCGCTACTCCGTCTGTTAACGTTCTGTGCTCTCTGTCTATTATGCAACCACAAAATCATGACAACTGGTAAACACAAATCTGTAGTCATAACAGCTCACAGGCTCACAGGCTAAATAGATTGCATCAAAGATCACATTAAATGTATTACATAAATAAATAGGGTGTTTTTTTTTTTATTAGGGAACCTATTTAAACAATCTGAGCAATATTGAAACGGTGACAAAACCTGGATGTGAGGTCTCAGTTCACTGGGGCTTATGCGTGGGGAGTTTGCTCACATCCTGTGCCAAGTCTAGGGTGAAAACTACCAGCAGAGTCACTACTCAGTCTGCGCTGAACAAATAACAGCACATTAAAACGGAGCGTTGGTCAGTGCTCCAGTGTAAAACAGCGATTTTTGGACATGCCTTTACGATTTCGTGGATACCCCTAAGAAATGAGAAATTCTGACAACAAATTGTCTGTACTTAAAACGAAGAGACACATCGCAAACTTATAAATCAGGCTAGCTTCTAAGTCCTGTGCTAAAACAACAACCTACATACACACCGGCCCTTTCTGGATAAGATTGGACACCCCTGTTCTAAAGGAACACTTAAATAGCTACTTAACCATAAATAGTTTAAATTAGCTGACGTTATAGTAAGTGTAAGTGCCAGCTATTGTTATTCTAGTATTTTTGTATTGAGTTTCTTTGCATGCCGTGTGTATGGTCGCTTGCAAGGATGTGGGTCACGTGGTGTTGGTGGTAGAGTCAGCTGCTCTCCACCGGGTGTTTCTCATTAATTAACTGAGAGGGTGAGGGGGGAAGTCTCACTTTTGCTGACCGGTTTGAACGCTTTGAACGCTTTTGATCGCTCAACACTAACAAATTAATTGTTTTCTAAACTTTGGGAAGTTGTTTCACTGTGTGTTTTTATCAGCAATAAATATGTAAAACGCAACATCTTTGGAGCGAAGATTTGTTGACAGCGCGTCCGGCAGGTAAAGTTTTCCCCTGCTTAGCCTCTCGGCGACTATAGTTTCACGTTTTTCGATAGTCGCTCTACAGTAAGCATGTAACTTAGTCATTCTAGCTAGCTAGACATGTTACGGCTTAAGATCATATTGTTAGCTAAATGTAAATGCATATAACATAACACGTGTAAAATGCACATTTTCTCTTTAGGCTACTTAATGCTGTTAGCTAATAGTAAAAGTTGCATTTTGAATAATGCAACTGCTTTTGTTGCCACTGTATTGTTACCTTTTATCCCTGTGTCTCGTCCCGTTTCAGGACGTTGTTTTGAATTTCATATGAGAATAATTGCCAGTGAAGGTTACATGCATACCAAGTATTAATTTGACCCCCCACTGTAAAATCTAAGGCAATGAATCATACACAAACAAAAAAAAAATCTTCAATGAAATGTTTGCCCTCAAAAGACATGGAAAACTAGAAATTAAATTGAGCCCTAATATGCTAACATCAGCTGGCTCTCCATCAAGGAGGATCATCACAGATCTTCATCACAACTGCAGCAGATCCCTGCATGTACTTCGGCAGGGCTTTTTTTGCAAAAACAAACTAAAACTACATGCACCAGTTTTTCGCTCCCAAACCTTGTGCTTTCGGGGTCACTGTGACGCTCCTCCTTTGGTTTGTCCAAGTCCAGTACCCCCTTCACGGTTGGCGTTTTGATACGGACACCCCCAGACCTGCTGAGACTGCACCAAAAAATGTTTTTGCCATTACACAGATGTTGAGTCTGGCCTGTTCTGATTCTGAATTCAGTCCAACCCGTTCCCACTGCTACATTCCCTCTACTCACCTGGCGGCTGCACTGATGGCCTTCTGTGGCGGCAGCTCCTCCACAACACTAGGGGGCTCTATCTCAACAAAGTCTGTCTTCGATTTCTTGGTGGCGATGCGGTCCGACAGCGACGAGACCCTTTTCATGCGGACCTGGGACCGGGGCTGCAAAGCGGCAGTCATGGGAGTTGCGATGGTCGGAGGTTCAGGTTCAATAAAAAGGCCTGGGGATAGCACCACAGAACTCAGGGCCCGTACCCTGCTGTGGCCGGGTGAAGCACGGATGCGGGAGGTACCCGGTAACTGGGCGATTCGGTTGGGGTTGAAGTTGCTGGCCATGGCTTGGTTGATTATGGCTTGGGCGCTTTCGTTCCTGCTGGCAGTGCAAAGCGAGGACCTGCCTCGGCCTGCAGGGGGCTGGGGGGAGGTGGCTGGCCAGAGAGACGGGTTGAGGCTAGCAACTGCTTTGGTTCTCTTAGTAGTCGGAGTGGCCCTCTTTTTCCTAGGCTTCTTAACGCCAGGCACAGTTTCCTTAGAAGATGATCTTGGCTTTTTCCCAACGAGGACATCAGCAGCAGCTAGTGCCCCATTGGTGCTGTAGGTGATGAGGCGGGTGGTTGCGGCGGGACTGTGGACTATCTGTGGGGATAGCGCAGGGGTCACCACCCCAGGGGTCTGGGTGGGGGCAACAGGGCCAGTGCTGGCGGTCATGGATCCCGCAGCAGCAAGGGTGGCAGAGAGTGCATTACTCTGAAGGAGACTGGCGATCTGGCTGACACAGCCGTAGGACGGTGCGTTTGGGCTGGGCAGGTGGAAGGTGTTGCTCTCTGGGTTCTTGACGAAGATCTGGCCCATGCGATTGACCAGCAGCACATGCGGAGTAGAGTCTACACCCACCTCCCGTACTGTCAGGATGGCGTGACCTGGAACGGCGGGGCTCAGAATGGGCTGCTGAGGCTCCAGTGCAGGCCTGGGGGTAGAAAAGTTGATGGAGAAGGTGTGGCCCCTAGAGACGTCCTTTGGTGCGGATGCAGAGTTGTAGCCATTCATGAGGACGGGAGCAGAAGCAGGGGTCTGATGGGGTGGTGCGGGGCAGAATGTCTGGCACTGGGTGGCCTCCCTTACTTGGAAAGTTAGACCTTCAGTGAAAGTGGTGGTGGACGGGGAGGAAGACACAACGGTAAAAGACGCGGATCCTGCCGAGAGAGACTGCGTTGTGAACACCGGAAGTGGCACCGTCCCGTAGGATCCAATGGGCATCCCAGAGCCCGGCACTATCGACACCGTTTCCTGCCGAGGCTGGAAACCAGAGGAAACGTACGGGAGGCCTCCAACGGCAGGAGCAGGAAGTCGTGGTTCTGCATGAGACAAGACGGCACGGAAACTCTCCATAGGCGGCAGAACCGTGTTCCTTTGAGCGGGCTGCAGGGGCTCAGGCATTGCATCAAGGCTTGGGACGGGGGCGGGTTTGAAGGTGAGCACAGAGAGTGCCGGTGATGGGTGGGCCTGCAGGTCTGTGGGAGCATGGCTTATAATGGGAACTTCGTTGGGCAAGAAAGAATCCCTCTCTGCATTCTGGCTCCCGTTAACAGGGGCAGGTAAAGCTGGAGGGTTTTCCGCGGGTTCCGGCAGACTGTTCAGGTAGACCTCGGTGCCATCCTTGGCGGAAACAAAGTGCCCACTGCTGGGGTCCAGGAAGATATCGCTGGGGATCTGCACTGAATTAGCCTCCATTGGCGGTCCCTCCTGGACGGTCACCAAATCGGTCAGAGAGGCGTTCGGAGATGGAAGATCGTGACACTCCTGGACCAGGATCCCCGCAGATAAGTCTGAGTTTGAGCCGTCCGTCATTAGCATGGCCTGCTCCATTGACTCCACTGCAAGGCCCTCTCGCGGAGCATAAGACTCCACGAACTCCGTGGTAGGTTGGTGAAGCTCAGCGGGTCCCTTCCGCAGGCCCTCTTCTGCCGACGACGGCGCATCTTCGAACACGGAAACCACACTGAGCGACTGCAAGGACCCAGAGCTTGCTTCCAAGTGGCAGTACCCGGGGGATGGGTGCACCTCTGAGATCTGTGCTTGAGCACCAACGGAAGGCGGTACGCTGTTGAGCGAGAAGCCGAGACCGTCGAATGCTAGACTGGCATGTGGCTGCATGGAATCGGGTACCTTTAGGTTGGTGGGGAACAGGTAATTGAATGGCGCCTCCAAATATGGAGAGGCGCCATCTTTGTCCATGTTCCCTGACAATTTGTCCAGCGACAGAGCATCAGAGGACGGGCTCGTGGAAGCCAGGCTGGGATCCGGCAGCCCATTGCTCCGCCTCTCCTCCAGGGGTGGGTTCTGAGTCTGGCTATGGCCTGAGCTCTTCAGGTTGCGGGCGACCTCACTGGTGGCTATGCTTGCATCACTGTCGGTGCCGTCGTCCACGCCGTCCAGCTGGGGGATGGAGGCAGAGGGAGCCGGTGGGGAGGTCTGCGGAGGGGCAACGCGAGCGACCACTGTGCGGGAGAAGTCGAAGTAGTTCTCCATGTCCTCATCAGACGAGGTGTTGCCCCACTCCTCCTGTGCCGAGGTGGTTGGGCAGGGCAAGGCCCTTATGTGGGTTGTCCTCTTGGCCTCCCCTTCCTCGTATTCCTCTGGGTTCTCCTCACCCTCCCCTTCCACCACAATTTGGGCGCCACAGTGCATGGCTACGCCCTCGTTCAGCAGGGTATCGTCAAACTCAAGCTCTGTGTTCAGCACCGAGTCCACCATGAACGGCGTGTAAGGGAAACCCTGACCCGAGACAAGGCGGGAGCCCTTCCCCGGCAAGGCCGTCCCATTAGCCGACGTGAGATCCTTCAGCTCTGGCGAGGCCAAGAAGTTGAGCGGCATGTCAGCCGAGTCCGGCTGGCCCAGGTCGAGGCAAGGCACCCTGGGTCTTGGGGAGACGTGCAGGGCAGAGGACGTGGAGAAGCCATCGGGGACGGATAACGGGGGGCTGGCAAGGCCATCGTGCCAGGCGGGCGGCCGGGGAAAGAACCCTGAGGTAGAGTGGGCCGCTGCAATCCCAGGAACACGTGCAGTGGACGAGGAGGAGGAGGAGGAGGTACTTCGGCCCCCGGCAAGCCAGACCGAGGGAGAGGTCAGCAGGTTTTCAGTAGCACCGAGTGGAAAGAGAGGGGTGGTGACCGGGGACGTTTTGGGATGCAGAGATCCACCAGCGCGCAGGGTGATTGGTCCTGAGGGAGTGCCGTGGGGGGGGGAGGAGATGTGACAGCGGGAGCCAGAGCTATGGGAGTGGGGGCTATGACGCCGTGGCCGGCGGGTCTCCTCCAGGTCGCTGATGGTCAGGATGTGATGCGATTTGGACAGGGCTGTACCTGTGAGGGACAGGAAGGAAGACCAGTAAGAGCATAGCTCACATTCACCACAATCCAATATGGATCTAAAAGTTACGCAATCCAAAGTTCAACACATTTTCATCAGTGGGGCGACAGACATGTGTCACTGAAACGCATTTGTCCATATATCATGCGTTACTGCATAACATTTTAGCAAATATTATCGACACAGAATATAATCTATAAATGCTCTAATCTACGAACACCCTGCCACTAATTCGTACAGTTAAACTTGCAGTTATGCTTGGCTAATGATGGAAACAAGAAACTGAGCCAGGTGGCCTTCAGGAACAGGGTTCCTCAGCCCTGTTCTGTATGACATCAGCACAGGACCTAAAGGGTACCTGGGGAGGGGAGAGGACGGAACATCCCCCCCGCTGGTCTCCGGGGCTGGGGGTAACTCGGAACTTTGGGGCGAGCCCCCGGGTCCGGTTTGGAGAGGGGGGAGGGAGTGCTGGGGGGTGCTTCACCCAGAGGAGGGGGAGCCACCTCCACATCCTGCGCATCTGTTTCTGTTGGAAACATGAGAGGATGGAAAAAGGCTTTGTATTTCAAATAAAAGGAATATTTCTGCAGCAAGATGAATTGTGTGATGTCAACATGATTGCAAGGAAGCTAGCAAAACAATAGACAGAAAGAAGCAGAAAAAGAAACAAGCTCAGTTAGCTGGTTAGCTCTAGCTTAATCACTTGCGTGTATTTTTAATTTAAATAACATGTTTTTTTGTCTGTAATAAAAAAAAAGTCATTTAAATTCAAGATACACGCAAGTGATTAAGAAAGAATAAACGGCTTTACAACAGCTACTGTATGGTATTTTTTATGTTGCAGCCAATTCCATTTTCAGTTCACGTACTGAGAACTAAATGCAAATGGCACAGACTTCGGCCCTGACTGGATTTCAAAAGGCTTAGTCTGGTAAACGGCCATGACATTCCCAAGGAAATGAAAAGGGAAACATTCCAAATCACAAATCGCACTAAATCAAGCGAAACTGTGGTGTAAAGAGACACAAAAACAATGAGAGCTAAAGAACTAAACCAGCCGTAGGAGGCTTAATTGTAGCGGCCTGGAACTTAGTGGTTAAGGCAAGGTCGGTTTGATCCCCGGTGGAGCCAAAATAAGATCCCGAAGGCCCTAAAGCCTGCATTGCTCCAGGAGGATTGTCTCCCGCCTAGTCTAATCAACGGTATGTCGCTCTGGATAAGAGCGTCTGCCAAATACCATTAATGAAATGTAATGTAATTGCACAACTGTCCGTGATAGACCGTATTCTCTTCCTCAGGCAGCATGCCCGGTATGGGGTGAAACGATTAAGCATTTGGCTGCCAGAAAAGAGCCAGTTTCCGAGAGGCTCACCGGCGTGCGGACTGGTGCTGTGGGCGATGGTGCGGTTTTCCCCCTGGTCGGGGGTCTCCTCCACGGGCCTCTCCTGAACCGGAGGCCGGACCTCCCTCACCTTGCAGGTGTACCTGCAGCGTCGGCGAGGGTCCACGGTGCTCCAGTACCAGCGAGAGCACCTGAGGAGGTCAAAGAGGAAGGGACAAGAAGGAGAGGAGGGGGGAGTGGAAATGGAGAAGAATTATTATAATTTCTTTTATAATACCAAAATACCCGTCCATACTGGAGAACCTAAAAGTGTGAACATGGGAGAAAATGGCTGACAAATACAATACGTGTACCTTGTAGTTGGTATCAGAGAGAGACACTTACTGATAACCCACAGGAAAGAGCTTCCCTTGACAGGCTGAAAGCTCGGACAGCACCCCCAGCTTGTCAATCTGCAAAGAGCCTGGACACAGAATATGAGAGAAAGGGAGAGGGGGGGTAAAGGCCACTGCTGACCGCATGAAAAAATCCCAATTTCACTGATTTATGCAGTAAAGGTGAGGAGGAATAAGAATCCGGGCACAGGCCTGTCCAGTACGAATAAACCCACTCGCCACTCACCGATCATCATATTAATGGACTCTGGCTCCAGCCCAGTCAAGAATTTCCTGCGGAGGCTGATCCCTTCGAAATCCACATATACTCTCCGAAGGACTTCGAACCCTTGCCCAGTGACCATCTGTAACAAAGAAAAAAGATGAGAAATGCAATACACTATAACAGCAAAGACAGTCACAGAGTAATGCTGTGGATTACAGAACATTAAAATTGAGAACAAATGACTACTGTCAATCAAGGACACAAAATAGCATGTTCACAAATTATGCTAATTGTCTAACTTCATGGCACCATGGTAACTATGCTAAATGTGTAACTTCATGTAACTTCATGCCACCAGAGCAGGACACCAATAAATAACAGTTGTAGTCATTTGCTTTTGAACCTGAAAGGCATGAACAACATGACAGCTAGTTATTCTGAGAGTCCTCCGTTTCGGTCGATTTTGGCACGTACAAAATTAAAGACCTTCCACATTTCACAAGCACACGTCATATTTGCTTGGACAGTCTCTGGTTGTTGCAGGCTAAAAACAGGCTGCTGAGCATCTAGAGCTGAGTTCTGTCAGAGAGCTTTTGACAGGCTCTCCCACAAGCAGTAACACAGAACAGTGGTTATTTCTGCATTTTGGCTGCATCCGTGCCGTCAACCGCTGCCTGGTGTCCATTTCTGCGCAAGTACTCTGATTCGTCACACGTGACCTTGCATATATGCGGCGGCAGCGGCGCAATGCTGTGGTCAGGGAGCCCACCTTACAGCTGAGAGACAGCAGGGGCGCTGCCACCATGCTCTTGAGCAGGGTACAATAACTCCACCACTTTACAGGGGCGTCACCACGGATTTTGGGCCCCCATGACCAGACCTCACACAGCACCCCAACACCTATCTTTTGATTTTTTTTTTTTTTTTTTTCAGCTCTTGGAATCATCCTCAGTTGCCCTCCCCCGTATGGCTTTGGTGGAGCCATTTTGGAGCAGAGCTGGCTCTCCCGTCGCTCACCTTTCCGCTGATGAGGTCCCTGTGCTTGTGGCAGAAGACCTTCTTGTCATCCTGGAAGACGCAGTTTCGAGTGCGGGCGCACATGAAGTGGTAGTTACTCTGGCAGGAGGTCAGACAGCAGCCGACCGTGGCGCCGGTCTGGTTACACCGCTCACAGCGCTGAGGAAGAGGAGGACACCGCTCAGAGGAAGGGCACGCAGAGAGTGGGGAAGGTGGGAAGGGCGGGGGGGGTGAAGGGTAGAGGGAGAGGATGTTGGGTAAAGGACGGATGAAAGTGATTCACCAGCTGGGTTCTTTGTGTGCGGACATGACACAACCCCACTACTTGTTATTAACCTGCATTGAAGTGACCAATTATGAGCTTGGATGCCCACTGCTGCTATTAAAGACACAGTGTTGACAGGGGTGAGCTCACCATGAGGCGCCCCCTGGTGACCGCACTGTGCACGTGCATCAGGGAGCCATTGTCTTCCTCAAACACCTCCGCAGACCACATGGAACAGTTCACATGGGCCCATTCATTCTGTCCGAGGTACAGCAACCTGCCCGCATCCTGGGAGGGAGAGGGAGAGGGAGATCAGACACAAGGCTAAGACATGTTTTTTTTGTTTTTTTGTTTTCTTCTCCATTTAGTTGTGATGTTGTGTTTACAACAAAGAACACAAATTTAGCTATTTAAGCAGTTAGCAGTTAGACCCCAGGTCATTTTCCCATGGAAATACCCAGAGCCACCAAACAACCTAATTAGCAGGAACTGCACTTCAACCTCACTGCCAGCAGCAGCACGCAATTCCCTCCAAAGCCTTGTTAAACCAAAGTATGGAAAAGACCAGCAGTTTCAAAGGAGCAAACAGCTGGGCAACACATGTACTCAGTAAAAATGTTCCCGGGATGCTCATGTCATACCCGTACACATCTTGCATTGCTGGCCGGCTGTAAGCGTTAACATAAAAATTGGGCACTTCTTTGCACGGCAGCGAATGGACCAGCTTGACCGCACCTCCCCCGCTGGGCCTTTCTAATGAGGGGGGTACTCACGTTGGCTTTCGCGTCCCCATATTTCTGACAAAGGGAGCACTGCCTCTCGTCATCCTTAGACCAGCCAGTGTCCAGATCAGCTTTCGAAGGCCTCCCCTTCTTCCCTAAAGACGAAATACACAGGACGTGAGTCAACCTGCAGCCGAAACCAATCAGCATCCTCCCAAAGAGGGTTCATAGGGAGCAGTCACGTTCCATAAACTTTGCGGCCTTTCCTATTCAACTCAAAGGAATCCAGTCGAAGCCGCAGAGCATGATTCAGGGCCTCTCAGGGGAGGTCACTGGAGTAACGGTTTGCCATGGCCGTTACCTTTCATTTTTAATCGAAAGCTCTTGTTCCTGGAAAAGCTGCCAGCTGGTTTTCGGGAGACGGGAGTCATGAGGTGGGGCCCCTCCTCCGTTTTGAACTTGGGGACCCTGTCTTCCCCCTGGTGTGGCCTGACGGGCACCCCGGTCCTCAGCTCCTCCCGCTCGCGAAACTGGGCGTATAAGTGCTCAGAAGAGGGGGGCAGCACAGCGTTGGGAAGCATCCCGCTAGCAGAGGAAGGAAATCGGACAGGTCAGAAAGGACAGGCAGCGTTTATCTACCCAAAACACAGCCCAGTTTGAGACACACCCATCTGCAGCATTTCCACGGGACAGCAAGCCAACCGAGGTCACTGAACACTGTGCATTGTTATCCTGATCCTCTTGTCGTGAAACATCACATTCCATTTTTTTGGGAAACTCAACACTCTGCCAACATGATGATGAGAAAATGTATTGCGTGCAAGGTAATTTTCCTCCAAAAACCATTCAACTGCTTTTTTAAAAGGCTAATGATTCCACATCGAATGAGACACAGTAACCCTGGCTCACTGAAATCCTGCTATCCCTGGGTAACACTGCAGCCACATCATGCCGTGGGGCCCATCCGTACATTAGAACACTACTTTGAGGATGACCGCAGAGACCCCTAAACTCTTCAGGAAAGACCTTTAAATCTTTCAGTCCCAAGTCACATTCAAGCACAACTATCGTAAAACGCCTTATACCTCTTTAATCAATCAAAATGACTGCTATACTACTGTTTTGAGACCCTATTAAAACCATACTTTCAATTTCCTTAACCAAAGCTAAAACCCCTTGGGATTTGGGCAGAGCCACTCCATACTGGGCTTGGGACTGGGGGGGAGAAAGAAAAAAAAAAAAAAAAAAAAAAAAAAAAAAAGGAATGGGAGGGAGGGACATGGATTGAGTTGTTCCCATGATTAACAATGATGTCATTTATTTAACTTTTGCCTCCTGCATGCAGAACGAATAAACCCATTTATGGAAAAACAAGATGTACAGCATCTGCCTGCATGCTTCATCCCACAGAATCAAACAAACCTCAAAGGCCCAATGACACAGTCATTGTTTGCATTGTAAACAAAAAAAAGCTATCTGGTTTCAAAAATTACATGTAATACTAAATGTCTAAGAACACATTCCCGAGGTTAGTTGAGCAAGGTCTAAAGTTTAAAGTATTTGCTTACACTGGCAGATCCTTGCAGCGCGGGTCCCACACTGTGGGGTCTTGGCTGTTAAACCAACAGAAAACCTCCTCCAGCAACTGCAGAGGAAAAATGTTCACGGGGTAGAAAATGTTACATATTGACAATGCAAAAACAACATATAATCCCCCAAATCCCCGCAGGAAATTAAAAAAACACAGTGGAAACATGACTGAAAAAAGGGACTTTCCAGATGAAATGAAAGGCATGCACTGAAGGAGTCACTGAGAAATATATGTGTGAAATTTGTGCGTGCGTGCGTGCGTGCGAGTGTGTGTGCGTGCATGTGTCTCCTTGTCATTGACTCCCTCTGAATGAACGCACGTGCACACACACACACACACACACACACACACACACACACACACACGTGTACACGTTCATGTGTGTACGATACCTTTAAATAGTATGAACGGGCCAGAGCAGTTGGTCTCTGGTCCTCCGAGAGAGGAGACTCCTCCTCCAGCTGTTTCCGGATCACCTGTACCACGTCTTCATGGAATGATTTCTGAGGAACGGATGGGAGCGGCCGTCAAAATAAGCCATCTGCAGTCAATGCTATTCTGTTCACATCATGCGATAATACCACTCCACTTCTATCTGTATTCACCATGAGCTGAGAACTATTGTTCAAGGAGATGAGCCTTTTCAGTTTGCAATCGTTTCGGCATTCAACTCCCAGCCACAGCCAGCAATCTCAAAATCCTATCCAGCTGTTTGGGCTTTAAAGCTGACCATATCACTTGTCAAACAGTACTTACCAAACACTTGAAGTGTCATTTCTCATTGACATTTTTCCCTTAAAACCCATCCCCATGCTCTTTTTTGTTTCATTTTGTTTGAAAGGTCATAAAAATACACACCTCTCGAATCAGATCTAAGATGAGCAAGTAACGTGAAAGTAACTTTGCAGACAACTTTATCTTTTATGTCTGTTCATTCTCAACCTGCGGTGCAGTGTCCATGGTATCAAGAAAGCCTTTATTTAAGCTTTCCAAATTAAGAGGCAACTTAACA
This sequence comes from Conger conger, assembly GCF_963514075.1. NCBI lineage: Eukaryota > Metazoa > Chordata > Actinopteri > Anguilliformes > Congridae > Conger > Conger conger. The sequence goes on along the minus strand of NC_083760.1, from coordinate 82,037,609 downwards.
TGTCCGTAGTAATGACACAAGTGACTTGCTGTGCAATATGCTCCTTTCTAGTTGAATCGTACTCGGGTTTAACTTTTAGTTTAGAGGATTGCTATCTTTTTCCTTCCTCTAGAGATTATTCAAGGTTCTTTTGTTGTACAAGTTCACCAGTGAAGACATTTCGGTCGAGTGACTGACGCATTACAAAGTGATGATGAAAAGGATGACTCAGTTTGCGGCAGTGAGTCATTTACTAATCAGTTAAAATGCACTCGGGAACTCACAGGCTGAAGAATTCACTGGGAAGCTGGCCAATGGTCGTAAACACATCAGAGATGGGTTGCGGTTTGCACAGTGCTTATATGCTGTGACGTTGTTTACACATCGGTTGCTGACACATCGGCTGTTGATGTGTTGTGTCTACTAGAAAAGCGTACACAACCTTCTTGTCGTGGGGTGAGCGGGAGTGAAATGCGTTAGCATCGCATCCCTCTCGAGCCCAACAGCCCTGCCGAACTGAGGGGGGAACACACCCAACATGCGCCTCAACCTGACACTCGTGTTTTAAAGACGCCTCTTGTGGCCGTCCCCCGTGGGATAGGGGGTGGTGGGGAAGACTCACGAGTGTAGTGTAGAGGCCCTTGTCAAATTTCTTGCCGACAGCACGAAGGTCGCAAGCCAGCTGGCCTTCTGCCCCGCTGTCAGGGTCCGTCTGAGATGTGCACTGGGGGAGACAGGAGAGGACAGAGACATGGAAACCCACACAACTCTGCACACTGCAGCGTGTGTGCAGAAACAGGGCCCCGACACATACAGCAAAGAGTACTGCATAGAACGAGTGTCCATTTGTGTCAGTCTGGGAGGCTTTTTTATCAGCCTGAAGCCACCAAGGCCATTCGCATTCACAGGGTGCCAAGCGGTTACGCGGAACTGAGTCACCACGTGTGTCTGTATGTATGCAAGTGTGTGCATTTATGCAAGTTTTTGTGTATGCAATTGTGCGCGTATGCACGTTTCTGGGTGCGCTCACGCATTTGTGCAAGTGTGCGCACGTGCATATTGCGGGTGTTTTTACTGGAGTGTGCGTGCGCTCATGAGCGAAATCATGCGGGCGTTTGACGCGGGCCTCCTCACCTCCCTGCAGCTGACCAGGTGCTGGGTGAGGGTGGAGGTCAGCAGGCAGGCCAGAACCTTCTCCACCCCGGCCCGCAGCTCCAGGTAGAGCAGGTCCCTCCACCCGCTGGGCTGGGAGAGGCTGCAGGGTCCGCAGGAGTACACCACACTCTCGGGCAGGCTGGACAAGATCTCGTACAGGTCGTCTGCCGGGGGGCGGGGGGGTTAACCAGAACATGCGTTCCAACCTGTGCCCTATTTCCCCTTCAGCCACTGCCTCATTACCAGTACCAAAACTATTTTTTTCTTCATGTTAGATCTCTATCAAACAAATTGTTTCCTGGAATTGCTAAAACTCCTGGCAACCTCTGCAGGCTCTTTAAGAGTCTTCGATAGTATCTCAAACACTCAAACACACATCCTGTGAATCTTTTTTTTCTCATGCTTTCAAAACTGCTGCCGCCAACCCTCTACTGAAGATAAGATTTAAAGCAATTTCAGACCAATATCGAACTTTTAACTTTTAAAACTATACTAGAAAAGGTTGCTTTCAACTAAAAATAAAGCAAAACTTTTAAAATTAAAATAATATTCTAGAAGAATATAGGTCAGGTAATCATAGCACAGAGTGCGCTCTCACTAAGACAGTTAGTGCTCTCAGACTGATGCCAAAAAGGTGTCATTTCTGGTTCTTCTTGACGCAGCATTCAACACAACAGATCATGGAATTCTCTTAAATCATCTTGAGAGCTGGGTGGGTCTCTCTGACTGGGTTTTAAACTGGTTCTGAACTAACATTACAACGGTACTTCCATATGGTGGTGAAGTGTTAGAGAAACATGAGATAACTTAAACAGAAATATTTCTTCTCCAAATGTCCATTAAGAAGGCCACGTACCTCGTGAGCCAACTAAGTTGAAAGCAAAGAGCTAAAAAGCTAGCAGTATCTAGAGAAGGCCGTCTCTACTTTGGAGAGGCCGTGTGAAAGACTGCGATCGGACTCACCTGACAGTCCCTCGCACTTTGCATGGACCCAGTGTGTGCAGGTAGCGCACTGCATCATCTGGCTGTCGTAGTCGTTGTCCTCGTAGCACTTGTAGCAGATGGGACAGTAATTTCCTTTAAACAGAACATGAAAGTGATCAATATTTAAACAGTCTCACTCAAGACCACAGTCGGTGGGGTAGTCCAGAGGTCCGGAAGGAACCCGGCTTGTGACCCGAGGAACCAGGTTCTGATAAATAAATTGGTAACCTCAAAAATGATAACCGTCCCCGATTCAACAAGACTGCTTCATTTCACCCAGGACAAAAACACAGAGCACCAGAGAAGAGCAGCACGAGCCGGACGCCCAGCCTCCATGTGATCCTCACCCTGGTCATAGAGTTTGACGCAGTCAGGACAAAGGCCCTTTTCGTGGTTCCATTCCGAGTCCCAGCTTTTCCCCGGGGTCACTCCACAGCTTTTGCACCTGATGCACGTCATGCACACCTGCGGAAAGGGGCAGGAGTGAGAAGGGCCGAACAGACATTTCCCGAGGTCCCTTGAGGGAGTCCCTGTTGAAAAAAAGCCCTTATTTAACACTGAAACAGACCCAGAGATGTAGAGCCGAGGGACTGGTTCTGCCGGGCGGGTTCGGGGCTTACCCAAGACTTCTTGCGCTTGTTGGGTTTTGGGTAGTTGGGTCCCAGGCAGTAGGGATGATAGCAGTTCTGACATTTCTCACACTCCAACAGAGGCTGAAAAGGAGTAATGTCCAGATTGAGTGTTTGACTCCAAAGAGGACCAGCCAAAGGTGTGCACCAGGTCACGCAAGTGAATAGGCACCAGCTAAGTGTGCCCCACCCAGGCTAGTGCCCCAGGCCTCTCTACCTTCGAGGGTTTGTTCTTGCGCCCACAGACGTGGCAGAACTTGCAGCGGCGGCAGCACCAGTTCTCCTTATTCTCCTCCAGGGGGCGATCCGCAGGCTCCAGGCAGAAGCGGTGAAAGGGCTCACAGCACACCTGACAGTACAGCATCTGTGAGGAGAGAAGAGACGCTCAATCCACAGGAGGCGGCCTGTAGCCTTGTGGCTAAGGTACATGACTGGGACCCGGAAGGTTGGTGGTTCAAGCCCCGGTGTAGCCGTCGGGCTCTTGACTAAAGGCCCTTAACCCCACATTGCTCCGGGGAGGATTGTCCTCTGCTTCAGTGTAATCGACCGTAAATGGTAAAACGGTAAATGTCTGCATTTATATAACGCCTTTATCCAAAGGGCTGTACAATTGAGGATTCTCATTCAGAGATGACTCTGAACGAGGAGCCTGTCTGCCGCTGGCTGGCACCAGTTAACTGGGAAAAGGACTTAATTACAAAATACACGTATAATTACCAGGAAAATGACATAAGTGTACTGACATTGACATTTCTGTGATTGCCCTGGTAATTATAGCCTCCATTCATGAATGGGTGGCACTGCAGGGGGGAGAGGCCTGGAGGATGTATCACTGGATCAACGGAAAGAGTGTTTACACTTCTGCAAAAGCGAGGGGGAGGGGCATGAGGGGGGTGTGGGGGTGTGGGGAGGGGCATGAGGGGGGTGTGGGGAGGGGCATGAGGGGTGTGGGGAGTGGGGCGTGAGGGGTGTGGGGAGCAGGTCAGTAGCGAGCAGTACCTCGTGGTGACCTTTGCTGGCACAGAGCAGGCAGGCGTACTGGGGCATGGTGGGGACGGAGGTCAGCACGCTCAGGCCACCCATCAGCCACATGTTCTGGATGTTGCAGTCCTCCTGTGGGACAGGGGGAGAGGAGGGCCAAAAAAAAAAAAAAACAGACACACGAAATCAAAAAATGTAAAACTATTTTCCTCTTAAGTTTTCACAACTGTTGCTTCTGCCAGCGCCACCTTTACATCGCGGACCTCCTCGCTGACTGCAGTCTCAATTGAGTGCAAATAAGCAAAACTAGGTACAATGCTGACCCACTGTGGATGTTCAAGGTGTTGCATGTAAATGTAATTGGTGGACCTGTATACATGTTCGGTAACTACATTCAGGAAAGAGTCACACAACTTTTTAATTTAGAGGAGGGTGAGACTGGCCATTTAAACTGGTTTCAGTATATATATGTGCTTAGATCGGCGGTGCCAATTCAGATGGGTTAAGAACCACAGCTCTGATTGGCAGAGAGGGGCCCTGCTTAGGAACCACAGCTCTGATTGGCAGAGAGGGGCCCTGCTTAGGAACCACAGCTCTGATTGGCTGACCTTGAAGTCGACGCGGATCTTGTGCGAAGGCTCGGACGGCTCCTTCTCCCTCTGGGCGAAGCCATTGGCGAGTGCGGCCAGGACGCTGGGAGGGGTCTGCTCCAGGGGACTCTGGGAAGGGAGGAGACAGGGCGGGTCAGTTTGGGCAGGGTCCCGCGGCCCCGCCTCAGAAACCGCCACCTCCTCCGCTTTCTCCTCCAACGTCGGCACGGCAAATGCCGCAGTGTCCTCCTCCTGCATGGAGAGGGGGTCCTCCGAATCCGAGCGGACCATACGGAGGAGCAGCCGCTCGGCCTGCAGGCTCTCCCTCTCCTCCGTGTCCTCCTCCCCGCCCCGGGCCTCCTGCAGAGCCTGTGAGGGGGTGGACCGCTAAAGCCAAAGCAAAAAGCACCAGCGTTATGCCAAAAGACCCGCAAGCAGGCCGCTCACACACACACACACACACACACACACACACACACACACACACACACACACACACTCGCAGAGGAGACAGGCAATCCCACCACCAGGAAAAAGCACCACCGGGTGAAGAAGAGTGAGTGAGAGTGAGAGTGAGAGTGAGAGTGAGTGTGAGTGTGAGTGTGAGTGTGAGAGAGAGAGAGAGAGAGAGAGACGTGCAAAATCCTGCAGGGGTGTTGTCCATCTAGGAGTCAGTTAAGGCAGTTGGAGTACGAACGGGCTTTTCCAAATCCTGAGAGCTGAGGGCATCTTCCCAATTCCCCACCAGTCAGTAGCACTGACTGTGAAAGCATCAAACGGGCTACGAGCTAACGCAGCAGCATTGATCAATGTAGCTCTCAACAAAGAGCAATGTCAGCGAAAATTAGGTGTAAAATTGGATGTAAATTGGACTTTAATGCACTGAAAACCCCCACACACACACACAATTGTGAATGGGAGATGTTGTTAACCTTGACATTGTGAGAATCAGTGCAAGACATTACACAGAAAGAAGGAGAAATTACAAGCTTATAGTCAGAATATTATTTGTGATTTCATGAGACAAGAACGATGTGACTCTGAGGTACTGGAGCTGCCCGTCCCTGTGTCATGTGGGTGTTACAGTGTGAGGAGTCTGGACAGCTTGCAGAAACGGTGTTACAGTGTGAGGAGTCTGGACAGCTTGTTGAAAGGTGTTACAGTGTGAGGAGTCTGGACAGCTTGCAGAAACAGTGTTACAGTATGAGGAGTCTGGACAGCTTGCAGAAACGGTGTTACAGTGTGAGGAGTCTGGACAGCTTGCAGAAACGGTGTTACAGTGTGAGGAGTCTGGACAGCTTGCAGAAACGGTGTTACAGTATGAGGAGTCTGGACAGCTTGCAGAAACGGTGTTACAGTGTGAGGAGTCTGGACAGCTTGCAGAAACGGTGTTACAGTGTGAGGAGTCTGGACAGCTTGCAGAAACGGGGTTACAGTGTGAGGAGTCCGGACAGCTTGCAGAAACGGTGTTACAGTGTCAGGAGTCCACGTGACCATGTCTGGGTAATCGTTACCTTTTCGACTTTTCGGCGGCAGGGTGGGACTCGGTGCTGGCCGGGTCTGCGATGCCGTACACCGTCCTCCGAAATGCCACCAGAGAAGCCCTCCAGAGACGCCAGGTCTGTGGGGAGACAAAAGTTGTAAATGATACTGCGCCCTTGAGCCGCGCCCCAAAACTTCTTGTGCTTTGTGTTGTGCAGATATACAGAGTTGCCCTACTTCTGTAGACAGTAGTTCTTCGTGAATTCCCCCAAAACAAGTGTAACTGTGGATGTTCCTGAGTAACGATACCGTTTTTCAAATGTTAACTTTTTGCTGCTTTGATCCCCAAACACATCGACCCCATTGAGGTCCACGTACCAGGGTGAGCAACATAGCAAGGTTAGCAATATTTCAGCTTCACCACTAGAGGAAGACAGTGTGAATGCGAAACGTACAGCGCTGGGGGCTCTTTCTAATAGCTTATTTTTCTCCTCATTCTTCGCCTGACCCGGAAATTGATTGAGGTTGGCCATCTTAAAGGAAATTCCAACCAGCTACAGGTTCCTTCCAAGAGCCAGAACCTAGAAATCAGGAGGCTCCCGAACCTTTCCTGAGCAAGGAAACGTGAGCGGTCTCTTTGGTGGAAGCAGTTCTTCGCAATGCGTGACTTGTAAAATCTGGGGATCCACCTCTACCCATCTACCACGCATATGCCACGCTGTAACTGGCATGGCTTCCAACTGACGTTCGAAGGAGCAAGGACACGGCAATTGCCTAATTCACGTTTTCTCAATTTCCCTGTATTCTCTGCCGTCTCTCGCCTCCTTTGATCGCCTCTCCCGAAGGGTGGAGCCAGGAGAAAAGAATAAGGGGTGCAGAATAAGCCATTGGAAAGCAGCCCGGGTATGAGGAGGATGTGCAGAATGAGTGCCCGGGCCCGCTGACCCTTCCTCTTGCTCCTACCTTGGCCCCGAGGGCCGGAGGCCCTCCGGCGACCAGGGGAGGCAGAGTTGGAGCCTCCCACGATGTCCAGGTCGGAGTCGTAGTCCAGGAGGTCGCAGTAGGAGCGCGGCTTCACACAGCGCCGCGGCTGCTTCCTCAGCGACGGGCTCTCGCCGTCAGCCAGGGGTGTGGCCGGCGACCGGCCCCCTCCTTCCCCCGCCTCTCCCTCGTCGTTGCTGGAGTGACAGCCGCTGGCCGATGACCTCCTCCGCTTGGCGTAGCCTGCAAACACGTACACAGACACGAACGTGACGCATGCAGATACACACGGGATGTCCAGCGAAAACACCAATTTAAAATTGCACCTAATGCCCAAACCGGTGAAACATGAAACTACACCCCTTAAACCATGCTTCCTAATACTACTACAATCTCCATTTCCTTCCTGCACCGACGACAGTATCTAAGTTTATGCTGTAAGATTGCCTTAACTACCATCTGTGATGAACCTTATGACTTCGCATCAGCACGGTTTGTTGCCTAAAAGAGCATCTACTAAATGCCTAAATGTCAATGTGAAAGGCGCAATGCGTGACACTGAGGCTTGAAAAGCCCATGCTATTCTGGGGGGGAACTGGTGACATCTGATGGAGGGGGTGTGTAACTGCATGCTGGCGTACCCTTTTGGAACTTTCCCACTAGGCGCTGGGCCTTTTTTTCCTCAATCCGGTCACACCTCTTAAACCTTCAAAGGGAGGGAGGGAGGGAGGGAGGGAGGGAGGGAGGGAGAAAGTGAGCAAGAGAAAGAGAACTCCCATGTACAACTTATTAAATTAGTTGTCATTTGAAGCTTCAAGGTCAGAGGTGGAAATGAAACTAGAAACGGATACTACCACAGTAAATCCCTCAATTCTTACATTAGTCCAATCAGAAATGAATCCGCCACCGCAAGGACAGTGGAGTTTATTACAATTACAAAAAGGACGGCTATGACAGAAGAAAGCCTTTTTTGGTTTATCGGTTGAATTGTGCAAAGCAAACTGGTTCAGACGCCAGTGAAATATGAATGAGAATTCAGCATCGCTTCTCACTTTAAAAATAATCCTTTACAATGCAGCATGGTTAAAAGGTTGCCTTGAGCATCGATAATGTGCCACTTACACACAGCACTGCCGCTTGGTGTTGGGTCCCCCAAACTTGGGCTTGTCCAGGCAGTTGATGCATTTGCCGCAGTCCTCTTCGTGGTGGCACCCCTTGCAGGTCCCACACCTCCGCGAGCGCATTCCGAAGGGCCCGTACTCGCTGCGGGGACGGACCCTGCGCCCCCGACTCACCTTTTGGTCCTGTGGGGTGGGACTGCTGGGTCCTGAAGGGGACGTCCTGCCTGAGAGGGGGGAGAACACTGCCATTGAGAAAAAGAGTCTTTTGGGGTTTCTCACACTCAAGGTATACACAAAATCAAACAGGCAGGCTCTAAAATAACCTATTTGTATCGTGGCTGAATTTGGTCAGCTTTGTATTACATGTATAGTGTTCATTTCTACCCTGTTCTGGTGCTCTTACCCAAGCCATTTGTCAATAGCCAAAATGGCCTTGTGATCTGCACAAGAGCACCTGCAATACAAATAAACATAAATGTACAAGTGTACTAGGGGCGACATTGGCTCAGGAGGTAAGAGCAGTTGTCTGGTAGTTGGAGGGTTGCCGTTTCAATCCCGCCCTGGGTGTGTTGAAATGTCCCTGAGCAAGACGCATAACCCCCAATTGTTCCTAATGAGCTGGCAGATAACGGCAGCTAATAGCCGTTGGGGTGCGAGTTTGCGGATGAATGGGGGAATGAGAAGCATCAATTGTACAGCGCTTTGGATAAAGGCGCTATATAAATGCCAACCATTTACCAAGTGATGGAACTTTCAAAAAGTGAATTGTCACCTCATCAACTGATAAAAAAAAAAAAAAAAAAAGGGTAAATATGTCATGTCAATACTTTACTTGCTAGTTTAATACCTCAACTGCAACCAACTCTAACTATGAGCCAGTGGAGGATGGTCATCGGCCCTATAGCCGGGTTCCTCCCACTGTTTGAGGCTTTTTCTCCACACTTGAGTGTTTTACCTCATGCTATCAGGGGGCTCTTTTTAATTTTTACTCTGTAAAGAGTCTTTGTGACAGTCGTCTGTGAAAAGCGCAACAGAAATGAAGTTAAGTTGAATTGAATTGAACATCGCCCTCGTGGCATCACCTTCTGCAGTCGGAGAGGGCGAGATGCTGGATCTCTCGTGCAGTGGCAGGGCACTCAGCCGCGGGATGTCGTCGGGGATTGTGGCACGGGGCTGCCCCAGAACCACGGCCGCCGCCCGGCACACGTGCTTGATCCGCGGACCGCCTCGGCGGAGGTCCTGGTGGGTCGTGGGAGGGGAAAAGAGGAACTGAAGCTAAAATACACTTTCCTATCAGTAAATGGCTATATGGATACATTACCAAACAGACACTGGGCAACAGAACACCATTTTTTACTTACTCACTTGCACAAAAGATTTCCCAACTGGACTACACTCATTCATACTTCCGCATACTCAATGCACAAGCTGACAGATCGACTGAGCACTTACTCCCTTTGGTCACTAAAACTACACAGCACCTTGCTGTGATGTTCGACATCAGCATCCATTCACATATTTTATAGGCATACTTTTACTTTTTCACTTTTCTTCCGAGATGGGTACCCCAGTGTCAACTTAAATAGCTTTACGTGGTTCTGCAAATCCAGGCAGGCCAGCACTACAGTATTGATGTTCAAGCCTAAACTATTTCATTAACTGACTACAGGGATGGTGTCTACAAAAGATAGAGTGGGGTTCAGTGAGCCAGAGCTCCTCTGGTCACTCCAATCATCTGCAGGGCACACTCAGATGCACAAGTTCCAGTTCTAATCATTCATGTGGTCGATTCATGTTTTCTCTTGTAGTACAGTGTTGTCTGTGGCAGTAAAAAAAAAAAAAAAAGTCACTAGCTTAACGCTATGTGCACAGGAGGAGCTTCAGTGATTCTGTCAGTGTCGCACCCATACCTGAGGGGCCCCATTCCTGTTTGCGGAGCCAGCCTCAAGGCGCTCCTTTCTTTTCCGTCTTCTCTTCACACCTGTCACACTGCCATCTCGGGCTCCCGCACTCAGAGCCCCAGACAGAAGCTACAGAAAACAACATTTAGTCACTGTTGTATGCGACTGATGTCATGCACTCTTGCTACTAGGGTCGTAGTAGCAACATTTAAGGAAAAACAAAAAAACAAAAACTAAGTGTGAAGCACAAGATCTAGGACAAAAGGCCATTCATTACCTGGGAAGACTTGAGCTGTTTCTGCTGGTCGATCTTGATGAGCTGGACCCTGGCTCTCTTCAACAGGTGGAACATCCTCTTGTTGGCACTGGTCAGACGAATTCGGTTTGAGGTGCCCTTCTCCTCCAATACCACCCTGTCACTCTCTGCACTCTGATCCAACTCTGGCAGTAGTTCCTGATTTGTAGCCTCTGTTTTCAAGGTCTCATCTTCAAGAGAGAACAGGGTCGTCAAATGGAGTAAGAGAGCACAACTAACAGAAAACTTAAATTAATTATACACATAGCACAGAACACACGCCCAAAGTTTTAATTACTCTGACAACATCTGATGTTTTAATTCATCATGTTAGTCTGCGACAAGTTACAGCACAAACAACACTCACTCAAATACATAGCAAAGAGAATGCTTACCACTGGGTTTTGGCCAAGGAGAATCATTCATGTTCACCTTTTCCTTAGCCAAATCCTCCATTTGAGGTCCACATTGCAACATCTGGATCTCTGAATCACTGGCGCGGACACACACTGCTACTTTTCGGACAACTCCAGGAGAATTGAGATCCTCAATCTTCAGTTTAGCTTTTTCACTCTCCGTGTCCGAGAGAGACTTAATCAGACTTGAGCCTTTGTCACAATCAATTTGCCCTCTTTTTTCCACATCAGCAGAGTTACCAAAAGGAAAGCAGATTCCATCCTTCTTCCTGCGTCTTCTACCACTGCCTGGGGTCAGCTTCTTTAGTTTTTTATAGATCTTTGTTTGCGTCCCCCCTGTGCAGAGCTTAGGAGTCCTTTTCTTGCGAGGGAGGGGGGGAGTGCCGGCAGATGGGTCCCTACAGGTTAGGAAACCTTTAGGGGAAAATCGTTTCTTATATTGTCTAACTTTCTCTCTGGGCTTAGCTAGAGTGAACACTTCTCCGCCAGAAGCCCCAATCACACGCCACTTGAAACTGGGCTCCCGTAACAGAGATTTTCGCTTTCCCGAAAGATTATCCAGGGTCGAGCTTTCTTCTGCAAGTATGGAGTCCTCACTGGGCCCCTGGCTTGATGACAGATAAGTATCCAAAGAGGGCTCTGTCGGCGTGTCTTCACCTTCCTGAGGCAATTCAGGAATCAGGTCCTCAACAGCAGACTGCTCACATTTCCTGCCCGATCGTGGATGCAGGCTAAATGGGTGGCCTTTCTTTGGGGTGCTCCGCTTGGGGAGAACAGACATGCCTGCATCATCCATAAACCTCTTTGGTGTCTTGATAACCCGTGAGGACCGAGCACTAACCACAGGCATGATAAAATGCCGGATGTTCTTGAGGAATTTGGACTTCCTCCTCTGACGGTCTCTGGAGCCTGGCGACTCTCCCTCTGCTCCATCATTCCCATCCTGGTCAAGTAGCTGTTGGGCTAAGTCCATTTCCAATTCCTTACTCAAAATGGCTGGTCTGGCCCTTTGACGTTTCACCCCAAGAAACTGAAGGCTTGAGCTAGGAACTTGTTTCCTACGGTACTTTGTCTTCAGGACACCAACTAGTTTTGGCCTTGAAGGGGTTGAAGTGGCGAACGAACAGCAATCACCAACATCCACCCCCTCCTGCAATCTAGGCAATCTAGGAGGCTGCCCTTTACGTTTCACCTTTTGGCCAATTAACGCCCTTCGTCGCTTCTTTCCATGTCTAGGAGGTTTCCTGACAAAACACAATGGCCGTTGTTCAGTCACTGGAGGTTCTAAAACTAAGACCTCTCCATCTCCTTTTGAATCTGCAGCAACCTCCTCTCCCGTCTCTGCAGCAATCTCGGCTATGTCAGGCACTGCGAAAGGTTCAGAGACGGCAGGCTCAAGAGCAACTGCAGTTTTATAAGACCACTGCCTCTTCTTCATAGGGGAAGACCTTCTCCTCCTTGGAACTCCCACTTGACCGGCTTTTCGTCTTGGCTTAGGCAGAACAGCTATTGCAGAAAATTCCTCACTCTGGGCCTCAGCTTCGGGGACAGGTAAAGGTGGAGTAATTCCGACAGCAAGATTTTTCTTCGTCTTACGTTTATGGCTTGTCCAAGGCTTATGGCCACGCTTCTTTCTTGGGCTAGAGAGGTTAGATCTTACCCTTACTTTAGGAGCAGGTTGGATGGCAGCTTCCAATACAGCCGGTTTTTCCTCAGGAATATCACTGATGTTTTCTGCTATTGGTTCTTTCTCTTCTGAATCAGAACCAACTCGACGAATCAAGAATGATGGCTGCAAACTGTTGAATTTGCCAGGTGAGGAAACCACCTTCAGCTGGAGTGGCGGAACAGTCTCTTCAATTAAAATATCTCCATCTGTTTGTGTGGCCTCATCTGGATAGGCTTGCTTTACCTCTCCTAGTTCAATACTTACAGACAACTTGTCTTTTCTCTGCTTGCATGACTTGGCTCGTTTTCGTCTTTGCTTTGTTAGTCCAGGTGTGTCCTCAACTTTAATCTCCTCGCAGTCAACCTTTTCTGGACTTTTAATCACCCAAGAGTCATCAGAAGTATCCTGGTTCATTTTTGTGGAGTCTCCTAAGCCTTCTGCCGTTTTGCCAAGATCCTCAGACTCTTGTGGCTTACTTGCCTTGCTTTTGCCTTTTACTAACGTCAGGGTCCATACAAATTTACTCTGTTTCTTGCGTGAGCCCTTAGAGCCACGTCCACCAGTATGTGACCGGGCTGAACTTGCTAGCATAGCTTTTGGATTCCTAACCCTCTTCAGCTTCAGTCCTGGGATTCCCATGTCTTGGCCATCACTTTCAAAAGGTAGACTCTCAGCAGTGTCAGGAGATGACTTTTTAGGCTCTACTGCTAATGGGACATGGATGCCAGTGACTTGGTAGTCATCCTTACTCTTATCTGTGCTCACCAATTTCTCCATTTCCTCTCCAAGTACTGGATTGCCTTCTGTCACCATTGAGACCTCGGAAGTGCTAACCTCCGCACTGGGACTTCCCGATTCTGCCACCAGACTCCGAGCGGTCTCAGAAACTGGATCACCTTTTTTACGCCTCCTCCGTTTAAAGCCTTCAGGGTTTGTCTCCAAAGCTTTCTGCCGGCGTCTGCTTTTCCTTCCATCAGTTTTGGACTCTGCACATACAGTTTCCAATGGAAGATCGTGCTTCTGTGCAGACTGCCTCCCTTCGGTCTTTTGGTCATCGACATTAGCTTTGCCCCTCCGACGAAAACCGCTTGGCTCCGTTTTCTCTACTGCCGCCAACCCGCCTTGCTTAGTGACTCTGCCTCGTCCTCTGCTTTTCACAGGCTCTGCACCATCACTAAGGGTCCCTTTCTTTAACTTGACATGGGCAGTAGAGAGCTGAGGACCTTGTAATTTCCTGGCTTTCGACAGAAACTGAAAACCGGCCACCTTTAGCTTTTTGACGGGCTTCTGACGGACCACAGGTTCTTTCTTCACTGTCGTTTTTGCCACTAATTTGACAGTAAGTCTTGGCTTTGTGGATTTTTGGGGCTTTCCCCTTGTTGATGACTGAGGTGGCACTTTCTTTACATTTTGCGAAGGGTGGTTTTTTGAACCTTTGCCACTGTTGATTTGAAGCTTAGCATTTACAGATTTCTGCTTCGTTTCTGGGGGAGGTTTAGTAGGCTTTTTAGGAACTGGTGATGCAGTTCTTGTTGCTGGAAGGACCAGTGCAGGAGGGGGCTTCTCTTGTGTCCGTTTTAACAATTTTTTAGGAGGATTGCCTGAAAATAAAGATGAATTATTTGTAGTGAATTTTCTTGTACATCCAAAAACACAGCCATTGGTTTCTTGACAACTGCCTCACTGCAGATCATAGCTTTCTTAATGTGATCCTCAAGAACTGGCCCAACAGCGTACAATCACAAATATGTGATCATTAGAACATGCAGTTGATAAGGTGATGACAATGGGTTATTGCCATCTAGCATGGCTTCTGAGCAACGTCAAAGAAGTCCACACTAGGGCTTGCTGATATAGCCATTGCAGTATAATCTTTCTCTTTTTTTTTTCTTCTTCTTTTTTTTGTAAGTGCAGTACCAACCATCTCCGGCATGCGGTGCTAAATTTCTTTCAGTCTTTTTTTATTTAATCATACCTGATGCAGTAGTACACCTCCAATTTTCTATGGCAAAGTGAAATGCTTCTGGGGGAAAGAAACATCACTCGTATCTTCAATGTTGATATGACAGCAACAGGGCCACGCTGTTTCCATATGGTAGATAAAAAGATGACTACAAGGATAAAGAGCGAAAACGTTTCTCAAAACTAATAGGTAAGTTAAGCAACATTGCATCGATACAAGTGATGTTTTTTTCTGCCCCCCGGAAGCATTTCACTGAAATCTGGAGATGTGTTACCATATGATTAAAGTATGATTAAAGAGGAAAAGAAGGAACAAAACCTACCACCAGCTGCGAGAGATACTTCTTATTGCACAAAAAATATATATATTCAATGTACAATAGCTACATCATGCAGCCCTAGTGTGCACAAAATCCAGTAAGCATTTTCAATATGACAAAGGAAATAAATATCAACTAGTGACTGCAGAAGATGAATGGCTGATAAATGACAGTGGTTTTACTTGTATATGTGTATCTGCAGTATATATATCTTATATATGTTGTATATCATAAAGACTGCGGGTCTTTATATCCTCAATGTGAGGACTTATTTATCCAGAGGTCCACACTTGCACAGAAATAGCAACAGGAAAAAATATATATAATGGGCTATATCAGTTAGCTAACATTAGACTGCTGTCTGTGTGACTGTTGTGATCAACATCAACAAGGCCCGGGACCCCCCATTGTAACAGACTCTTATCCCGCCCCCATAGACTTTGCACTTTAATAAAATTTCACATACCCGGCTTCAGAATCATCTTGTACTGCAAATATTTATTTTTATTTTTTATTTATTTACATTCTACTTTATTTTATATCTATGTTTCTATTGTTAGTATTATTCTTTATGTTGTCTGCATGCACACAGCAAATTCCTTGTATGTGAAAACTACTTGCCGAATAAAGCGATTCTGATTCTGATTCTGCCAAAATGAGACAACTACAGGCAGAAACAAAGCTGAACATAAACAATATAATGGCAATTACAATTTGGTATCACTGTAACACATCACAGGTAACAATTTAAACGCCCACACAGATTTTTTGTGCTTTATGAACTTTTCATACGTTCCATAGTGATTCAAGTAAAAAAAGAAATCAAAAATGTAAAGAAAAAAATGTCATAATAATAATTGGGTCGAAGTATACATATTTTAGGATCAAACAGCTATTTCCCCAAGCTGTAAAACTTTCCCACGTGACATACGTTCTTTTTTTCTTTTTTTATTAACCGATGATGTTGCTAAATATAAACCTGAGCCCACGTAAGCTGGCTCTTTGAGACCAAGCCAAAAAAACGTTGGGACACCATTTGAGAACCCTGTTGATCTTCTAAATTTGTTTGTTTGTTGTTAGTAATTTACCAGTTATTTTACTCCTTGATCCCTACCCTTCACTATTGTATTCTCTCCATTTAAGCTACACTTTCGCCACTGTCCATGTTAACACAGAGAACTGAACACAGGAGGTGGAAGGGTTAGGGACTTAAAAAAAAAAAAAAATTCATAATAATAATAATAATAATAATAATAAACGGCACTGCTCTTTTCAAACATTTTCGGGCCGTTTTAGATACTAAAACCAGAAAAAGAATGCTGATTCATGTGGGCCTACTATAAGAATAATTTGTTATTCAGCCGACAATTTATCCAAAGTGACTAGTTGATTAGACTAAGCAGGTTATAATCCCACCTCGATGTGGGGTTAAGGGCCTTGCTCAAGGGCCCAAAAGTCGTACGGACCTTATCACGGCTACACCAAACCTTCCGGTTAATGTGCAATATCTGCATTTTTTTTATTCACATACAAACACCACACAATTTCGAGACATGTAAATGTATTTTGAATTATTTATTAAACTATTTTTCCCCCCAACAGTGTTGAATGAAGGTGCTTGAAATGAATGTTCAGTGGTCAGCTGCTGTATTATCACATTATTATTTGTCATTATGAAAGTGGTTTGGACGGGTTGAAAAAAATGCACTACAAGTTTTCAGGAGCAGATATGGCTTTAGAAGCAAAGCTGAAGCATTGCATTGCAAATTGATTTCTCAAAATACGAAAGCAGAATAAGCGCTAATAGTTGATGTTGCCTTCTTTCGCCTTCTGAAGCTCTTTGTACATACTGCTGAACGGAGATGATTAGATATTTTCTTCAATTGTTAACCATTTCCCTTTGACACAAGCTGCACATGGAAGAGAGTGATGGTTCACTTGGCATGGCAGGCGAGGATCTTCAGTAATCTTTCTAATAAAGAGGGGTACTTACTTTTTGAGGGGTTGTGTCCAGAGCGTAGAGGGCTCCTGTAGCCTGGCCTCTCAGGGTCAAACCCTTGGAAATCATCTCCCTGGCAGATTGACACAGAGGAAAAAAACTATTTTTGCATGCCATGGTAAGAGGTAATATTTGCTTAACACCCAGGCTTTGTTAGTTAATTGTTAGTTAATTTAAACAACTACAAAGAGAATGGTAACAGTTAGGACTGTTAATATTAACATATTAAACAGAGCAATTAATCAATTATTTAATTAATTTGTAAAAGTCATTGATCAAGTTTATTTTTATCCACATTTGCGTTGGCTCGCAAAAAGCACTTAAGTGAAATTTGGATGATGGGGGCAATTCCAGCGTTATGGATGTGACATTTGGACACAAAATGACAAACAAAATCCCTCAGAAAGATTGCTCTTCTTGCATGATAAAAAAATATTCATGCATATTACCATAGCACCCCCTTGGCTGAA
The DNA here is from genome assembly GCF_963514075.1 of Conger conger. NCBI lineage: Eukaryota > Metazoa > Chordata > Actinopteri > Anguilliformes > Congridae > Conger > Conger conger. The sequence continues at coordinate 82,020,675 of NC_083760.1, read as the reverse complement.
GGGAAGGGCCAGAAAGATCATGTTCAAAGGCAAAGGCAAAGGGACCGGTATTTTGGGCAATACACTTTAACAAGCCAGATCAATATGAAAGGGAACACTGCCAGCACGTGATTGGTTAGAGAATACTATGCAAATGAGGATGCGCCTACTCCACCCACCACAGACACAATTTTTCTAAACTGTAACAGCCAGGCTGAAACAGTGAGTGCAATTACTCTTTAATTCAATTACTGCACTATACGGACACCTCAATACTGGAGGGAAAATATTACAGGCCAATGTCTGCAGCAGGAAAAGCATGGCCTCACCAATAAGTGGACTGGACAATATCTGCTTAAGAGCACCGCCTTTTCCCACTATAACTCAACCTTTACAGGGCTCGACAATCTCACATTACTAGAGCAAACAAAACCAAGTGCTGGACAAGTAAACCTGCTTGGTCACCTACCCAATCAGACAATTCATGGCTAATTCATAACTTTACTTTTTTCAAATATAAATTCTGTACCAGTCAGCTGGCACAAATGACAAAGTTGTGTGCGAAAAGGAAAAAAGGCCAAAAATAAGAAAAAGAAATACACCTCACCTCCACCTCAACAACTACATGTTGGAACAGTCTAAAATCAGCAAGTTAGGGGCTAAGTTTCTGATGAAACAGCATTAAGAGACGATAATAACTGTACTTTCTCCCATACTGTACAACACGTTATCATGTTGACATGACAGATTTATTTATTTATTCATACATCGCTAAAACAGATTGAGCTGGGGAGTCTGCTCCCTTCCAGTGTTTATTTCAATTAAGTTGAACTTTCTTGACATTGAGCCGCTACTGAGGCAAACCAGAGTGTCAGAAATACTACCAGGACCTGTTTCAGTCAAAATGGCTAACAGTTCAATGGGGAAGAAATTATCTGCTTCGAGTGCAGTTCACAGGAAACACAGAGTGAAGCGTTAAAAAAATCTTACCTACTGTACCTTCATGGTTAAATGAACCTATATTCACACAGGCTCCAAACACCACACGGAAAGATGCCTGTCAGGATTCAAACCCAATACATTCTTTCTCTGAGGGAGCAGTCCCATCTACTGCACCACACATAGGGATGACATCATCACCACGGTGATGTTTCTTCTCCTTTTTAACATTTACACCATTTTTCAGTGTTCAGTTTCGCCCGACATGAGCGTTGCCAATTAAAAGCCACGTCACGTGTGTACTTTCAAATATAGAACGAAGAACAACAGTAATGTCATCCGCTGTCGTGCAAGCGTCGTCTCCTGAAATGACCCCTCTCCCACGGTCTGCCTCTCACCCCCATCTAGACAGGCGTTGCAGCCTACACTTTGAACATAGCCCAGCGGGCCTGCATCGGCTCGGGCAGGACAGACATGAAAAAGTGACAGAGTTCTGAACTTCAGCTTACGGCCTTGAAACCGAAAGCGGTCTATTAATACATTTTCACAGTAGTAAAAAGGCTAGTAATGTCGATTCAAAAAGAGTGATGCTTTAACCCTAACGGCCGTGTCACGTTTTTTGTACTCCGACTCTTAAGTCAACTTGCTCAGATATTGTTGTGGTGGGTTAAACGATCTTATTTCTTTTCTTTTTTTCCTTCACTGGAAAAATAAGCTGGGAAATGCATCTGAGTGCTTGAACAGAGCAGGTATCCTGCACGTTCCATTCCCAGAACTTGGCATCTCCACCAAAGCATAACATCTAAATAATACCAATCATTAACAAGCCCACGATCACTGCAACTGCTAACAATAACAGTTTCATTAGAGTCACTTAGCTATTAATATCAGTTGTTGTCACAATGTTACTTTACCCCTCCACTCTCACAGCACTCATTAAATGAATGCACAAACATCAAATGAGTCAGTTGTTCCTCAGTTGTTCTTCATTATTTCTTTATCGCTTTCATTAGTACCTCATTTGTGCAAATGTTTCTATGTATAAGCAATGAAAGCTAGAAAACAAAACAAAACAAAACACCACCTAGAAGTCTAAAATCATGGAAAAAATAAACACTTAAAGCCTAAATTTTGCAGGGGCGTAAGAGCCTCTCTGGATCAAATCGCTGGACATTCGTTGGACTACAAAATGTGCAATTTCTATCAACAAGTCCTCTGCCCAGAAAGCACTGGCAGAAAAAACACACAATCACAGACACCAAAGCAAACCGTGAAAAACTGTTGGCTCTGAACTCTTTTCCCTTTCGGGGACTCCTTGGCTGCTACCTGAACGCACGGACCTGGAAGCGGCCCGCACCTTGCACTCATTCCTGGAGTAAAGGCTGAACAGAACTCACTAATGGGCCGGTGCAAACTCATGATGCTCTTTAATGAGTGCACCCTATTAATGAATCCATGGCTTTTGCTCCTCCTTTAGTTTCACATACATTTCCAATTAGTCTGCATAATAGTAATCTGTCATTTTTAGATTGCAGGATCCCCCCCCCCCCCATCATATTTTGGAGCGCGGCGTGATATTCTGAAATGTCATTGCGTGCCATCGGTCAGCACAGCCTTCTACCTGAGGAAGCTGGGCTGAAGAACGTCCTGTTGATGCATTAGGATTGACAACAGGGCCGCTTCAGAGCACCCCGGTCCCCACGGTCCTCACTGCTCAATAGACATCAACCGTTCCCTGGCGTGTGAGCACCACGCTTCTGTTATTAGCCCTGAATATGCAGCTTCACAACTCAAAATCAATTATTTTACAATTACAGGTACATAACGCAGAGGAATGATTATAGTAATTTGCAAGACGGGAATAATTTATAAATGTGCAGGACAAATTTGAAAGTTAGCAGGACATGAATATGCCAGCTATGTTTCTGTTCTCCTGGTTATTGATTCCAGGTTATATTCCAGGTACCTGTATATCTAACGTGTAATAATGTCTTATTTTATGCTTCTCGACATGCAACTAAAGGGACAAGAGCATCTGCCAAATCAGCAAGCAATATTGGCATTTCCAAGCTTGAATACAACTTAATTTTAATCTGCTGCTCAGACCAACCATGAATAACAGTACTATTTTTTTGTTATGAAAAGGTAACGACACAATTCGCATGAGAAAGGAAAAATGACAAATTAACGGAGCTGCAGGTATACGGTTATACTGCAAAACAAATAAAATAATTAACTACGTGACTGTGAAAATTAGTTCGCCATCACACGGACGTACTCAAGACTAAAGGTACACAAGTAGAACTTGCTCTATATCGGTGTTGTGTGACTTTCGACGCGAATGTAAGGAAACTAACTTGGTCAGAGAAAACTCCATTGGTCAGAAAAGGACCACATGGAAGAGCTTGTATTGACATCTCAAGTAACCAACCCGTTGTGTTCAAGTAATTCTCAACATGACACAAAAAAACACAACAAAAGTGGATCAGTCCGTTTCAGCAAAACAAAAACAAAACTATGCAAGTGAGCTAAAATCGCGGTTGTTCACCGGCTAAATGGAGTAAAGGAATAACTTACGTTACTAAACCAAGGACAATAGCGGTTGAATGCTTTCTTGCACAAAGTAAAACAGTAACTTAAACTTAACTTGAATACTTTAAGTTACGCTACGATACTTGTCAGAAACGTTCCACTGAATTGCACACAACAGATTTACCCACTCAACAGGGAGAGTTTCACTGTGTTACTTGTTTCACCCATTGCGACCCAATGAATTCAAAGGCACTAGAGAGGATATCGGCTAGCTAACAGTTAGCTAGCCAGCGATCGACAGAGATCGTTTTCCCTCCATTAAGTAGACACTGTGCAAACACCGTGATCCAGCAATGTTAGTTTCACACATACTAGTCGACCACTAATGATACACGAAGCCACAAAATGAGCGTGCGTGTACTTTGCATAGTGTTGGTTTAGTGCGTGTGTTTAATAAGCTTCCTCTGTCGACCATCTTGATATCTTGCTATATTCATTCTACAATGCAGCTAGAAACTGGCTAACCCCCTCCCCCTCTCCAACATAGTACATTAGCTAGTACGCTCGTAGCTACACCCAGCATTGACTTGCTGCACACCTGCAACGCACAACACATTTAGGTATAGAGAATGTTATGTTTAATGGGGTCCATTTGCAAAAAAGGGAAAGAATAAATATGCGAATACGGGTGATTCTAGATGTCCTCCTTTGTTGATGACACCATCCAGCTATCTAGCTAGTTAGCTAGCTAGTTACAATTAGCTTGCTGGCGATCATGGTCTATCGGTAAACCTGTCTTTCTTCTGACTAACTAAGTATAATTTTATAAAATACACCTCGTTTTAAGCGAGCAAGTGTCACGCAGCGCTGCTTATGCAAGATACAAGCGATCTGATTCAAATGAATAGAGAACTAGTTTGGAGCTCACCTCTTCACTGCCGCTTGAGTTGTAACCGGCCTCTCCAAGGCGCTTATATTTAGCCTCCATCCCAAGTAAACGTAAGTGCGACGGGTCGTCGTTTAGCGCAGGTCCAAGGCTGGAGGGCCTTGGGCCTCCAGTGTCTGTCTCTCCGGCTTCAGTCCCAAACCGGCCGAGCTGCGAACGCTTCTCAGAACGCAATCGACTACGCGACGACCAGGGCCGACCCGGGAAACGACCCCTAGCAGCGGCCGTACCGCAAGAACTTCCCCCCGTAGCCGCGGTTGCTGATCCGCATCCCGCTGCCGCCATCATTAGCTTCCACAACAACTCCGATAGAACCTGGCTGAGACGAGAGGGGAAGGCGCGAGGTAGGGGAGGGGAAACCACGAGCTCCCTGGGAAAGCGAGTCTTTTCCGTTACCCCTTCAAAATTGTATCTTTGGATCAATTAAAACAGGGGATGGGGAAAAACCTAATATATCTAGCTGAGCAAGTTATTCTTCAAATCCGCCACAAAATACATCAATACAGCCAATGGAAAGCTATGCTCTACTGTGCGACACAGGAGAGCGATAGTTTGGAAAGTGAACTTCAAGACCCAGCGTTCACTACGGGCATGCTACACGCTTCCTTCTTCCCTTCAAGCGTGTACACAAATGAACTACAACTCCCTTCGTGCATGATAATTAATACTTTGTACAATTTTTGAACCAAATGTTTATGGAGAATATTGAAAAAAAATGCTTTTTTAGGAAGCTGAGAAAGCGACAATTACTTACGCACTTTATTAATATGTTTACACCTAACTTTTTTGGAACGATATTGAGCGTTTTATTTAGGAGAAAAAAAGTTCAAAATTTATCAAATGAACATTCTACCATATTATGATAATTATATGGAAGTTGACACAACAATTTTTACATATTCTTTCATTTTATATCGTAAAGTTTACATCCATAAGAAAAATAGAAATAGAACATTATTTGCAAACAATAGATACATCTTTTTTTGTTAATAAAATAAAATATTAAAAAATGATACTTAATGCTTCTAACCTGTAACTCCTTTAGGCACAAGTTAGCATTTGTGAGTTAGGTCATATCTACTTGTAACTTTCCAAATGTATGAATCATAGCCTAATAATTTTTATTCATGTGCCATTCATAAAATGTCTATTGACCAAATTACATCCAGTAAATGTGAACACAATAATTTTCTGCAGCAAATTGTTCAATTATGTAGTTGAATTTATTGTATTTATTGGAAAATACACTGCAAAGCTTTAAATCATGTATATTCATAAATTGTAAATATGCCAGTGACATTTTACAAATTGTGTTTTGTCACAAATATACTGCCTTTATATTTCAGCTGCAAAATTATCAAATATTCTTGGTCTGTGTGTGTGTGTGTGTGTGTGTGTGTGTACTGTACATTTTGACAAAATATCAATTTAGTTTTTACACTCGATTTCTTCAAGAGAAAACAGTAGTTATATAACCCCCATGAACCATAATATTATCACTTTACTAACCCAATAGTTATCTACATATTATTGTCTGTCTGGTTACCTGTGGGATATGATGGCGTTGGTGGACCAGTAGGGGGCGATCTTCTCTCTGGCCCAATACCCAGTGCAGTGATGCAGTGATGATTATATTGCAGAAAGGCTAGGACATTTCCCACTGTTATTTCGGAATTATCTGGTCTCTTGAAGCTTCTTGCACGGAGCACAAAGATTCCCCAGATTAATCTGTTGGCACATGGGGTGTTTTATTTTAAACTAAAGATTTTTAGTTTAGTTTGAACAACGTTGACTCTGAGTGCTTCTTCAAACATTACTGCTGCCACCCACCTAAAAGGGATGAGGAGGAAAAGCGACAGAAATATTTCCTCTACAGGACGCTGTGCTGTAGGATATGTCATCTTTCAGATGAGACTCTAAACTGAGAGTCACTGTCATCATTAAAGATCCAACAATACTTTCTGTATGACAAAGAGTAGGGGGTTTCCCGGTGAACTGGCTCTCTTAACCTGCCACCAAATCATACCCCAGTTTAATTAGTTGAAAATTGTTGTCTACTTCTCCACTTCAGTTGATGTGTGGTGAGTGTTCTGGCACAAACTGTCTGCTGTGCATCTCTCAGGTGAGTAGAATGCATTGATGGCGGTTGAGGAGAGATTCCCCCTAACACTGTACAATTTGAATGTGAGAAAAGTGCAATATAAAAGCAATACTTATAATGATTATTAATGTGCCCAGACGCAGTGCACTGCATACAATGTGGGATTGTTGCCAATAGTGCCTTCTGCTTGTTTAATGAAAAGTGCCAAATTATTATTATTATTATTAATATTCATCCATTATCTTAACCCGCTTATCCTGAACAGGGTTGCAGGGGGGCTGGAGCCTATCCCAGCATACATTGGGCAAAAAGCAGGAATACACCCTGGACAGGTTGCCAGTCCATCGTAGGGCACACACACCATTCACTCACACACTCATACCCATGGGCAATTTAGACTCTCCAATCAGCCTGTGGGAGGAAACCGGAGTACCCGAAGGAAACCCACTCAAACTGGGATTCGAACCCAGGACCTCCTTGCTGTGAGGCGAATGGTCTTTATTGTTTTTTAAATGTGAAAAATTCTACAGGTCCTGGAGCATCTGTTAAGATAGACGAGATCATGAACACCAGTATACCAAGATATTTAAATAACAATACAAAGCTCAATGAGCTTACAAGATTTCCATTTTCATTTAAAAATGTAACTTTTGAATGCAATTCACTCTTGATTATTTGCTTATATAAGTACACATGTCATATAATAACATATTAAGTGTTTATAGAAAAGTTTATAAAGTTTAAAGCATTTTTAATCATGAAAAAAGTGGTTTAAGCAGGTGGTTTTAATGCTATATGATACATACCCATAGTTGGCTGATGCACAATTATGAGTGTAACTATGTGGAAGAAGGTGAGACGAGGATGGTCATGCTGGCCTTAGCAACAGGGTCCTAACAGAGTGTTTTGGCCCATCCAGAGGAAGATTGCAGGTGTCCAATCACAAAATAGTTGTGTAAAGGAATTGTATTATTATACCTCCCTAGGTTATGCAATGTTCAGTTATAGTATGTGTCTCCCAGCCATTGTTTGCACTGGCATGGTTAGTATTACGACAAAAGGAAATCTTCTGCAACTTTGGAAGCCTACATGGGCTTTTTGCTTTGTTATTATTATTACAGATTTTCTATGGAAAGGTGTTTGCGGCGTATATGACCTGCGTTTGAATCAGCGTGCATCTCCCTGTGTAATTATATTTCTTCCCGTGAACATTGTTTTTCATAGGCCTCAGATAAAAAAATAAAAATAAAATCAGCACAATTTCAATTTGATTATATATGGTATTGCCCTTCATAAACGACTGCATACAACACACACATCATTTCTGCTCACGGTCTGTTTTGAACTCAGGCGCCCCTACAAACTGTAGAGAATAATACAAATGGGGGAAAAAAACTGTAGAGCTTCCGTATTCCGGAAGCGGAACTGTTGACCGTATATACTTTTGTTTGTGAGAACTATAGCTGGCCGTTTCGCTTGTTGTGTTTTCTGAAGTGGTAACTACCTGGTGAAGAAGGACATCGTTGTATATCGAAGGTGAACAGTAATCCAAGTAGATTGTCTAGTTGTTATTTTATTATCGGAGAAGGTGTCTAGCTAGCGAACGTTTTAGCTAGTGCTACTTTTCCCACTACTTATGGTTGGCTCGCTGGCTAATGTGCTATCAGTGTGCCAATAGCTTCAAACGCATAGCTATCGCTCTTATTTTAACGAATTTACAGAATGTAACGTTGTTTTAGTTTACAGATAATTATGACGGGGGTAGCTTACGATTCCCCTTGAATAATAAAGGTAATGTACCTAACTAGCTTGGTGACTGGTAGGCTATGTTGCGTGGTGGTTCGAGACGATGAGGCCGTCGTAAAGCCAACGCTATTGTACTTCTCACTTTTATTCGAGGTGCTAGAACCTATGGACAACAGTGCCCTAAGAGCTAAGAACAATGAGAACAGGCGGCTGATGTCGCATTCATCTTTAGTCATACCTGCCAGGTCCAGGATTCAGTTGGGACTCAATTTTACAGAAACTACTGTAGATGGTTAGACTGTCCAAATGTAGGCAACTACCACTGGCTTCTCAGAGACAATCTAGCGAAATGTTCATTTATTTTTTAAGCTAACATTAAGTTACTTTACGAAGTCAATTGGCAGATTAGTCAAGATGCAGTAGTTTGAAATTATGCATTGTATATGAAAACAAAACATACATTTTACTTGGATTGATCTGTTATGGAATGCGTCACACTGGCTTGCTACTAATTTAAAGTAATTTATCCATGTTATTCTTTATTTACTGTTTTTTCCCCCTCAGCGGAATTCACTGAGGGACCCCGGAATAACCATGAATTTGGAACGTGTTCCTAATGAGGAGAAGCTCAACCTCTGTAGGAAATATTATCTGGGTAAGGGACGTTTTACTGGGAACAAACATTTCCAATTACTGTAGTCAAGATATTTATGGATCGTTCTTAATCACATGACAATTTTCTTGACGAGGACGTGCTGTAGGACAAACGGCCTTAACAACCCGTTCATTTTTGTGGTCAAACACGGGTTAAACTTGGCCGAGATGGCATCCATTAAAAGTCATTATAAGGTAATGCAAAAGAAAGTTAGCTTTCATACAAATGAAAGAAAACCAATATCTAAGACGGGAACTTCACTACTGCAACAAACCTCTGGGTGCCTACTGTATTTCAGTTCAAACGTAGCCTAGTTAGCTATAACTTTAAATCCTACCAATACTCTTGATTTATGCATTACTGAAATAAAAGCGGTGACATCACGGAAATAAGCTAGCTACAATGTAACAGTCCTAAATAACCTACACCTACAATCAGGTGTAATTGGGTGTAATCACTCAGTACAACATATTTTCTGCACACAGCATCATTTTTCAGTGACCCCATGGCATTTTGCAAGTACAGGTTTCATATATGGATATGATATTTCAGTAGCCAACTAGCTAACCGGATCATCGTTGATTATCCACTGGTCTTAGTAATGACTTTACGTCCAAAAGAGTTGGTTAGATATAACCAGTTATGATATACAAGTTATCATCTATCATATAACATGGTGCCACAATATTTATTCACTAATTTTGTTGTAAAGTACCTTGTAGCTCACTAGTTTGGACCTTACACTTGGTAAAACTGATCCTTGGGATTTTTCAGCTCACTGGCTCATGCTAGCTTGAATGTGAGAAAGTTATATGATGGAGATTTGTTGTAGTTGACCTGAAATTTAGAAAACAATATTTTTTTGCAGAAAAATACATTTTTGTATGGGCAGTTTGTCCTCCAGCATAGCAGATGAGCCATGGTCACATGATTTGTGATGTGAATTAAGAACGATCCATATTACATCACATATTACATTACGTACAATGCCTATCAGACTGAGACACAATTAACATTTGTTATTAACCTTGTCTAACTATTAAAAGCAGTTAATAGTTAATAGTTTTTGTTGTTTTTTAAAAACACAGTTTTTTTAATTAAGCCATCTCTAAAAGGCATTTACGTGTAAGTGCATTGCCTCCAGTTTTTAAAATGACTTTCTACATGGGAAAAATAAATAAATAAAAACTTTCTACTGGGGGTGCAGGTCCTGCTGTTTTCTGAGATGGTCTAGCTACATCTTTCCTGCAATTCAAACTGGGATAGCAATGAATTAGACCAAAAATGAGTGGGAAATGAAAATGTGTCTTGTGTATTCAGTTATCCTCCAGCTATGGTTTTATTTTTGGCAGGTGGTTTTGCCTTCCTTCCATTTCTTTGGCTGGTAAATGTGGTGTGGTTCTTCAGAGAAGCCTTCCTAAAACCAACGTACAATGAACAGCCCCAGATCAAAACATGTGAGTGTGACTTAGTGCAGTTTATGAATCTTTGTACACGGCATAGAATCTGGGTGACTTTTGAAGGCCTAGCGTAACATAATATGCCCGGGGTAACGCATATACACACATCCCATATTCAGAAATACCTAATCAAATGACATGGCAATATGGTCTACATCTTGTGTGTGTCATAAGAGCAGTAAGAAAGTATATTAAATAGCCAGGGCCACATTTTTGATAAAGCTCAAATCAATCAATCATACAGTCAGAGATGGAACTAACCTCATGGAGTAATTATTGTTGTGGTCCTGGTGCTGGAAAAAAAAGCATGTACCTTGACCTAGCATATGCTAAATGTTGTATGTTCCAGGGTGTACACGTGGCAAGAACATGTTACGAAACTGATAGCTGCATTAGTATGCAGTGCCTAAGAGGGTGGACAGTATGATGAACTTGCATAATTTGTGATTTATGTTCCTTGTATTTTTGTCCTTTTGGTCCATATGCACTCTCTTCCAGATGTGAAGCGATCTGCTCTGGGACTGTCACTCTGGGTGGCGGTGCTCACAACATGGATTACCATATTCCAGCACTTCAGAGCACAGTGGGGAGAAGTGGCAGATTACCTTTCCTTCACCATTCCTTTGGGAATTCCCTAGAAGGGAGACCCTGACAGGACAGGACAGGACAGGACAGGACAGGACAGGACAGGACAGGACAGGACAGGACAGGACAGGACAGGACAGGACAGGACAGGACAGGACAGGACAGGACAGGACAGGACAGGACAGGACAGGACAGGACAGGACAGGACGACTCTTACTTCCTTTCCTTGTTTTGTCAGCAAAAACAAACACGCATACCCACACCCTTGCTATCACTACAATGCACCTCTTGGGACTCTTCATTTGAAACGCAACACTTTCAGAAGTGTTACTGTTTGTCTTTATTTGACCATACTAGATTATATCAATTATCGTGCATTCCAGTAATTGAACAAGTTGTACATGCACCTTGTAACTCAATTTATTCAGTCACCATAAGAAATCATGTAAAGCGAAGTGAGTTTAAATGAGGTTATGGCATTTTAGTTTTTTGGCATTGCCTCACACTTGAAAATTATTCTTTGCATTTGTATGAGTTTGTGATTTGTAAAAATTACTTTTTTTCCCCCCTTTGTTTTTTATTTTTATTTTTATGTTTGAAACAAAACAACTACTGAATAAATTTTAAGATGACTATATGAGGCATTTGTTTTCTCATCATGTAAAAGAAAAAGGAAATGAAAAAGTGCAGGGATAAACAATTCTTTAATTTCAACATACTGTGATAAGACGCATGCAGATGTGGAGCCCAACTCAACTGTGCCCCCTTGCACTGTTTGACAGTTTGAAAGTACCTCTTTGGCTGTGGTGGTTTAGAATTTTTTTTGTAAATCATAGGTGCCCTTTGCGGTCACAATCCCCCACCACCACGATCACAATATCTTCCTCTGCTAACGTTACCATGGCACATCAGCTCCTGAAACATCCGCAAGTTCAGCTCTCTTGTTCACTGAGGCTCATATTGTTGTGGCCCAACAATTAACTCCCTTTAAAAGTCACTGAGGTCTGTTCTTGCAGCCATGCCAGTCATTATTGTAGATAACCAGGCCTGTCTGCATTTTTTTTATATGTAAACCTATCCATGCTGGGATGTTGCATGGTTATGTAATTCCACACCTGTCCTGTACCTTCTGCTTTGAATGTACTTGTCCCCGTTTACCTAGGTTTTTCCATTTTGTGTTCACAGCCTATAGTGTCATACACTCAGGCTGTTTCTACTGTATTGATATCTGTTCTAAATATCTAAATATCTCCAGTGAAAACCTGAACAGTCACAACTAATGAAAACAACACTATGTCTTACACACACACACACAAACACACACACTTCCCTTTTAGGGATCCAGCTGGACCCAGCAATAAATCTTGGAGACTAAACTGTCATTCTCTCGCCCAAGCATCTATAAATGACCCTCTAGCCTTACTCAAGCGCTATTATGAAACCCAATCACTCTTGCAAACGCTAACCCCCTGGGATCACACCAAGTGCTGTTTTTAGTAGCAGAGTCACAGATTGAGTGACAAGCACTGCTTCTGTTTCTTGCTGAAGTCACAGAGGACACATTTTTTTTCATTCGCCAGGCCCTATGGCACCTAGCGGTTTTACACTGAGCCGTCCTGTCTCTTTATGGGCAGCTGCGGGGTCTGTGTCCGTGTGGTCCCGCTGAGAAGCATTTGGGCAGAGTGCATTTGTTTTGACTAGCCTGGATTTGGCAGAGGTATCACAAAACAGATGCTGAGCAGGCAAGGGCATAACATTCCAAAAGCGGTTGAAGTTTTCTGTTATGCTAACAACTTATATAATCCACTTAGGGGACGTGTTGTTGAGCCACAACACATGATGTTCGCTGGAAGGGTCGGTCTCTTTTTCCCCTGTCCTTTTAAGACCACGGTTTCGTAAAACATTGTTACTGTAACATTGCCATATGGAATTATAAATTGTAGGTTCCCAAAGGGCTAGCAGACTGTGAAAATGACCTGCCCATTTGTGTGTTCGAAATGTGAAAGTTTAACACTTCCACAAATGCACTACTTGTATACTAGAATTGGATTATGATTGGTGGTTGGTGTTACCATGGCTATTTTGATCCATACGACGATATTTGTCTCAACAAATTTGATATTGCACTTGAACAGGGATGCCGCAAGCGATGAGGTGCTTATTCATTAGGCTATTTAAACGAATACTGGTAACATGCAGGAATTTTCCGCGTTTCTCTGGAGCGTGCATGGCAACGTGTCCGGGGAAATGTAAAAAGGTTATCAACGTGCGATGCTATTGCACGTGTCGACATGTATCTCCCGCCAGGAACAAGCTGTACACCTCCTACCCCCACACATAGTCACACACCTTCTAAGATATTATTAGCTACTGTCCAGGAAAATAAATCCCAGCGGCAGTATGACATTGTGATAAACATTTACTGGGCAGGTGGGGTGAAATGCCATTCTGTAATTAAAACATCCATGTATTATGTGTTGTTGGCCAGGTTACTGTGCAGAATGACCAACATTGCCCATTAAGTCATTTTAGGAAAAACTGCCACGAACATCGAGTGTCATGTCTATAAAGCCTTCTCGCCTTGGGTCACAACACTAAAAATACAGTATACCAAGATTCCCGGCAATGTCGCCAACAAACACATCGATCCTCAAAGTCAAGGGTCAATTATTATGTAACATCATAAATCGAAAAGCACAAAGACAGGAATTAACCTAAAATAATTCGTAGACTAATTATTCCAAATCGGAATCACATCACACGGGCTTGGCTATATACATTTGGTTCTTGTGGCTATACTGTTGGGGGCAGCGCTTTCGTTTCGCCTTTGTGTCAACAAATGCGCAGGGTGGAACTATGACGACAGGCTGACTAACAAGGTTGACGCCGGGAGACAGCTATAAAACGGTGAGCCTTCAAAGCCAGTCATTTCTTTGCGTCCCGGGACAAGAGAGCATACATACATCGTTTTGACAAATTTCATTCGGGCTTTAGGAACGAAACGGTAAAATAAACCTTATGGTACTTTGATCTTTTTTTCCGGAATACTGCGCGACAAATAATCTACAATTCTACAAACGAAGTTAGCAGACGTGATTGTAATTGTGCCCAGCCAATATAAATGTCATAGTCAATTGGCAAACTTTTATTTAAATTCTCTCTTGTAATAGCTTTATGTTCTTCTATCACAGAGAAATGGACTTCGATCTGCCGCCTTCACTTCCTCTCAGTGGCATACCTTGGGAGAGGGTTCTCTCGCCGCTGATCCCTCAACTAAGCGGAACACTGGGTCCGTACACCTGGGTACCATCGGAGTTTCAGATGCCCGCCACTGAACTCACTGGCTCTTCGCGGGCAAGTCCAATCGTAAGTGAATTTTTAATTTTATTTATTTTATGGTTTTGCTGCATTTAAAACATGACATTGCTGCGCCAAAGTATGCCTTGGTCAGCTTAATGGAGTCACGTTCTGTATGTTACAGCCTACACGTTTATGAGAAAAGGAAAGAGAAGTCTTAGTGTATATACTAATGTCACCTTGCCATGTAAACAGACCGCCTGTGATCGCAGTGGGTTTACCGTACAAGTTGACGTGAAGCACTTCAGCCCGGAGGAACTCATGGTGAAGGTGACCGGAGACTTTATAGAGGTTCACGGAAAGCACGAGCAAAAAAAGGTAGGCCTTCCCATTTGAACAAAATGAAATGTAAACATACTTGCCATGTAACCCATCGAAAAAATCTATTTAAAAACAATCGGTTTCAAGTTTTAGCTACCACGTGAACATTTGTTTATGCCGTCTAATTCTGAGGCTCGACGCGGAATACGGAGGGGAAATTACGTTTAGCTTTAAATCTAGCTTTAATCTATTTAATGCAATTGCTGAGAATAAATGCAATGCGGCAATTAGGCAGACTGGGAAAAACATTGGACAAGATCAACTCACAGGCTGCTCACTAACACGACACTATAATTAGGCACACATAGGATATGACTTAATTCACTCCAATTGTGTATATGTAATTTGGGTCGATCATTAACCAGCAACCAATCAAAATCGTTAAAACGCCAAAGCACTATTATTAAGACCGTCTCAAATTAGCGAGTCCGTAACACAATAGCTCTGCCATTGTTCGGATTCATGAAGCATCACTTTTCCATCACTAGCTCCTCAAGGACAAGGACTTTTGGATAATGGTTTCCGTACGCCATACAGAAGTCATTCCATACTGAATGCTTGCTATTGTTCATGTAGATTCAGTGACCTATGAAAAACAAAACCATCTCCAATCTAGATCAGTGGAAAATGCCTGAATTGTAATTTGCCTTCTGAAGGATGGGCCGGGATTGGTGTCGCGGCAGTTTAACCGGCGGTACCGGATCCCAGAGGGAGTGGATGTGGCCGCACTGGAATCCGCAGTATCCCCAGAGGGGATTCTGGTCATCTGTGCCCCACTGCTACAAGGGGAAAGCTCCCGGCCTCTGCCTCACACTGGGCCATGAGCCTGCGGTTCCAAAGGACAGACGGAGAGACAAACTAACCATGCGCTCCGGTGACTCAACCCAAAAACACCACTGCCTTCCACTGTCTCACACCAACACAGACAAACTAGCCAGTACAGCAAGACCCTGATCCATTAACAAGCTGCTTGTAGAAACACATAATGCACTCTGACTGCAACATACGCTACATCACACCAGTGTATTCATCCAAACATTTTCCTGTTAATTTCTTGTGTAAATACTATTAATCACAATAAAATACATGGATATTTATATTTTTGTAACATAACAAACAAGATTTGCACACACACTGTAGTAGTATAGCTTTGGTTCCTTGTTGAGCACAAATGTATCCCCAAGGCTGGTACACTAATGTGCTTTCTTCAACAAAAGCAGCAAACCCTGAGATTGTTGTACATTTTGTAATTGTTTATTGTGATAAAATATGTATGGCTTTGAAAACAAGCATACGAATATACAGATATGTTTATTTATGTACAAAAATGAATGTGTTATTCCTGTACATGATGTCCGAGTCATTCTTCTATGTGGGTTCATCCTGGATTTCATTCAATATTGTGTCGACTTCACTGGAAAAAGAAAAGAAAGTTTTGGAAGTTAATAATGAACTAATAACAATTAGTAACTAATTAATTGGTAATTAACTGTACTTAAAAGAAAAAAACCAACATACTCCATTTTGGAAAGTTACAAAGGTATCTTTAGATTCACAAGGCTGCATTCATTGTTGTTGACAGCCATGTAAACTATAGAAAGGCCTTTAAAAAGTCACTTCACAGACTTCAGAAGTCAAAATACAAACTTCATTACTTCAGGCTTATAGTCTCACTTTGGACTGAGATGATCCGTGGAATACATAGTTGACAATCATGGCATGCAATGTATTCATTAAAATATAAGAAAGAGTGAATGGACATTACACTTCTGGGGCCAGAAGCAGAACGATTACATTAGTTGAGTGATTCTCAAGTGAGGGGTGTTAGGGAGGGCACACACAGGTGAAAGGGGAGAGCTCACCTGAGCTGCTCTTTTGCCCACTCCCTCTGCTGTCTCAAGACCTGCAGCAAGGGGTCATCTTCAAACTCCAGCCCGTCTGATTCTGTGAAGTACAAAGACTGGGTCTGAGGACACAGCAAATTAACTGCAGAAGTAGGGGGTGGTAAGGAAGAGGAAGTATACATTTTTTATAGACTTAAAATAAAAGTATTCAACAAATAACCAAGGCCAAGATACTCCAGTGGGGCAATGCCATCCTCTCATAAAATGGCAACAGCCTTCGCAAACCCACAACAAACCGTTTCACAAGCCTGAAATATTCCCCAACAGGTGGTGAAGGGTCATATGCGGCTGAACTTTAAATGGCGGACACCCACGCGCGTGGTTCCCATTACCGTATTAGAGTGTTTAGGAAAGCCCACTGGTCAAATGTCACAGGAGTTCCCCTCACCTTCAGCCTCTTGCAGCAGCTGAGCGACAAGCTCAGGGGCCTGAGGCGTGCTGGGGGCAGGAGCAGGGGACTGCGGGGGCACAGGAGGAGTGTATCTGGGCGAGTCCGAGGAGCTGGGGATTCTTGGGGGCAGGGGCGAATCGGAGGTAGGGAACAGTACCGCCGAGACGACCTGCGAACACAATGCCATCAGCGTTTCTTTCCTTTTTTTTATTTATTTATTTTTAATTTTTTTTTTTTTTTTTTTTTACTTCACAGGGTGTGAAGTGCCTTGTGGAAAAAGTTTAACATTGGCTTCCGCCAAAACCTAAAATTGCCGTACAGCAGCATTTGCTTACCTGACCCAGCGCGTTATGTATGGGAGATGGTGGGGGTGCCTGATCACCTGGGCGCCCTTCTTTCCTTGACCTTTGACCCCTCTCCCACGTTCCTCTCCTGGGCTCCTCGTGCCACGGTGTGGCCCTCTCTTTCCCCACTCGGTCTCTGGTGACACCCCTCTCAGCTTGGCTTGGCCTCATTTGGCTGTCTACTCTACTTCCCCCTCCACCCCTGTGATGGCTTTAAAAGAAGGGCACTCTGTTACCGATGGTTCTTGTGACCAACTTTAAAAAAAAGTAGTAACAGTTGAACTGTTGTAGTAAACAATGTATTATTTGTTGGTGCATTTTGATAGGTTTATAGATACAATGAAGATCCTTACATAAGACAGGCCACATAAAATACTATTAAAGCAAGGATTTGGATAAAAAATAAAATAATGGCATTTGGCAGACGCTCTTATCCAGAGCGACATGCAGTTGATTAGACTAAGCAGGAGACAATCCTCCCCAGGAGCAGTGCAGGGTTAAGGGCCTTGCCCAAGGGCCGAACGGCTGTGTGGATCATATTGTGGCTACACTCGAACCACCGACCTTGCGGGTCCCAGTCATGTACCTTAACCACTACACAACAGGCCGCCCTGATAATGATGGACTACTCCATTAATATCCCATTTAATATCTCATCACATTTACTCTTCACATTTTGTCTGATCAGTAGGGAGTGGCAGTAACAGGCTTTTCTGTCAGCTGAATTCACAGGTAACAGACAGGCAAAAACCGCTGCGATACCTTATGGATTTTTTCTTGCCGTGGAGATTTTCGACTTTCTGCGTTTTGCTTCTCTCAGTCTCCTCCCTCCGCAGCGTGTTCTTCCTCTGTCTCCCGGTTTTCCTCTCCCCGGCCGGCCAGGGCTCCTCGGGCGACTGTAGCGTGTTCTTCCTCCGTCTACCGGCATTCCCATCTCCGGCCGGCCAGGGCTCCTCAGGCGTCTCGGAGGACGGGGGAGGTGGGGAGGACGAGCCCTTGCTGGGCAGGTCCTCAGACTCGCTTTCGCTGGAGCTGGACCGGCCTTTCGGAGTGCTGTGGGCCGGGTCCCGGGTGGGAACCTCCCATTTCTTAGGGCTCCTCCTCCTTTCGGGGGGCGGATGCTGGAGGGGGCAGGGCAGCATGTCACAGAGGAGGTGCATGTGGGCTGCGACGGGGGCGTTGGGGGGGAGACTGGAGACTGCTGGGCTGGCGATGGGGAAAGAGGGTGGGGCTGTGGGGGCAGGAGGTTGCCGGGGGATACTCGACTCTTGAAGGACTGGTGTGAAGTGCGGGCCTGCTCTTTGTGTCTGAATCCCGGATGTACAGAGGCCCCATTGGGCCTTATGCATTGGATGAAAGGAAAAGGTGAAAATGTAAGGGCTATACAGATGCACCTTAAGATTTAAAAAATAGACATCAGAATAGACATGTATCAAAATTACAGATATCTCATAAGCCGACATTCCGCAGATGAGCTAAGCATACAACAGCTTACATAGCGTGTTTAGAGTTATACAGCTGTATATTCACTGAAGTATTTGAGACTATGCACTTTTCTGAAGGGAACAATGCCCCCACCTGGGAATCTTGGAATTTTACTTATATATCAAACAATACCAAACCATGTCAAAAATAAATTAAAAATTAAAAATAAAAATAAGAATTAAAAATAAAATTCAGAAAATGACTGAACTGATTGGTGTTTACCCCATTTGTATTAACATGAATTGGACCAGGTGTAATTCCAGCTCTTCAGAGGTCACACTAAACATGGTCTACTGCCAGGACAACCCATGTTCAATCAACCCATGTTCAATCAACCTATGGGAAGGCCAGTGTTACATCACACCTGGAGTTTGGCAGATGTATGACAGACCATGAGATCTTCTAGGTGAAGATTTTGTGGTCTGATGAGACTAAAGTGGCTTTCACACTCAACCTGACTCGGCAGCAACTTTAAGCCTGGCGTAGCGCACAGCTCAGAATGAAGCAGAGATGCAAGCCTCAAAGTTCAAATCCTTGACCTTGTTTAAAGCTGACCTTTCCCATCATGTCCAATCACATAATTTTCTTGGCTAACTGAGTTAGCCCGATTAGTTTGTAAACATTTTGGGATGAACCCAGGATTTTCGGTTTCACAATGCAAGTTCACAATTTAGCCTCATATAACCGCAGACAAGCTAACCATCTACTGTTACAGCTTGTTATAGTTTTCTGAACCAACGGCTTCCGTGATGGATGATGTCAAGTTTCAACAGCGGGTGGCACTCGATTCTTCCCGTGTGTAGTCACCGCGTTACTTGGTGTTGAATGTACCGTTTGATTACTTGCCATGAAAAGCAGCTTAAGGTTGAGCTTGTTGGCCTGAAAGCAAAGCGCTATCTTTGGTGCAAACCAAACATAGCCCATCACCGTCAAGCACAGTGCTGACAGCAACTATGGGGTTTCAGCAAGAGGGACTGGAAAACATGTTGCCATCAAGGCTAAGATAGATGGAGCCAAACACAGGTAAACCCTTGAAAACCAAAAGATGTGTATTTAGGATGAAGATTCATCTGCATCGACTCTAATTTCAAGGTGTGGCAGCACACTGCATGCATGCGTACACATACACACACTGGTGAAGAGCAAATTATGGCCCTGCAGTGTAGAATCTGCAAGCGTGATTAACTTTTTTACTGCGTCTAACCTGTGGCACCAGGCTGCTGGCCTGCTGAAGAGCCGGACCTTGTGTGGGAGGGAAGGGACCCTGTCTGGCCTGCTCCATCTTCCTCCTCAGACGCCACTGGAACAAGATGTCATCCTCTGGCCGTGTGCGAGAGGCCAACAGGGCAGCCACAGAGGGCATGGCCACGGGACCACTATTCAGGGCTGTCAGATTCATGGCAGAGGCCATCAGTGAATGAAAGGCTGTGATCAAACTGTGATCACATGATTTATGTATTAGAAATTACTTGCAACAGTGGTGAACAAATAGGAATAAGAAGTAAGAATAACTAAAGAATAAATATTTGTCCGTTAAAAACCCTGGAAACATATTGAACCCCGCTGCTCCCCCGACTCACCAGTAGTAGGGTTAATGAAACTGGGAACTACGGGCCTTTGGACAGGTTCATCTACACTGACGGGTGAAGACAGGTCCGAACAACCCAGGCCTTCAGAGCTGATAGGGATTGAACTACTACTGAGGGAGTGTTCACTGAAAGGGAAAGACGGGAATTGCTGAAACACGGAACAGAATTCAAACTGTAGAAGACATCACTGAATCACGGATGTCTTAACTCTAAAAAGCAGCACTGTGCACAGAACAGTATTTAAACAGAAAAAGGGCAGTACAGTATCATATCAACAGTCTTTTTAATGCATTAAAAACCTTATATCTTTATCAGGCAAGCCCCTCGCCTGTTCAAGGCACTAAAACATAACATTTAATATGGCAATACTTTATACATGGCCAGTGGGTCTCAGCTCAGCTGTACCACAGACACCTTCTGCATCAACTGATTTGTCGACCAAGCCTTACTGTCTGCACAGTGCTGCAGGTCATGCAAGAGGAAGAGTAAAATATAGGGTGCATATTTTATCTTTTGTCTGAACCGTTGCCTGACCCCACCCCACCCCCCAGTCCAAACTGTACCTCCTTTGCAGGAGTCTACTGGCCCTCTCCTGTAGCTGCAGTATTCCTGGATCAGGGGGGTCACAGTGTGAAGAGTCGGACAGACCCTAAACCAAAGGGGGATAGGGGATATTCCCATCAGGACTTCTGCATTAACTTTGCAGAAGTCCAGACAACATAGACTCTGATGGACAAATAACATCTGTGGTGTAATTCATAACAGGAAACCAACAGCTTGCATCAAAAACTGAGGATGACATAATATTGTACTTGCCACTGTATAAACAAATCTGGCCCTCAAGACCAGTAGTGCTATGCGTTTTCTTTAATACCAGACAGTTAACCAATTAATCACCATCACTGAATGGCCACTGTGATCTCCCCTGGTGTCCCAGGTAACAGCAGTAAGAGTCACTTTGAGAGTCAGATTTTAAGTTTCTCTGTTAAAGAGCTCATACAAGGCAACAGAGGGGAAAGCAACATAACTGAGACGAAAACAAGCAGGAACCCTTGATAAAACATACTGGCTTGCATACAGTATAGTAAGCAAATGCAGTGTTCAGCAATGAGCCTGAAGTGAGAACAAAAGAGTATGAGCAGGAACACAACACACTCACCATGATAGTGAAGTCAAGTGGAGCTCCATGTGGGGAGAGAGGGGGGCTGGATCGAACACGTTCCACTGGGCTTATATGGCCACCTTCATGGGCAGAAGCACAGCCTAGAAGCATAAAACAAGAGAGGGGAGAGGGGAGTCAATCATGTCATAATGCAGCCCTTTCATTTTACAGCCATGCACTACATGGCAAAGCTCTGACAGCTGAAATGAATTCAGCAACAAACAAAAAAAAAAAAAGGCAAAAAAAGCTTTGTATGTTACAGCAGCTCCCAAAGTTTCAATAGGCAACAGAAGACAGAAATGAATAATCAAATGTAAACACCTCGCTGAGCAGGCTTTGTGGGGGCAGGAGAGGAGGAAGACAGCCACCAAAATGGCTGGCACTCCTCCACTGTTGCAGCAGAACGCTGCCTCTCCTCGCGACTCTGGGGTTTGCCGCGACGGAATCGCTCCACGTACCTGGGGTGGAATCCATGGTCATTAGGGGCATCAATATTGGAAAATAAATCACTACTACTGGGTAGAAGACCTAATCACTTTGATTACCTTGCCAACACTGAATCCTCTTGTGTGGCAGTAGGCATAAAATAGGCCTTTCCAGAAGGGGCAGCACAGGCCAGAGCCTCTTTCCCTGGGGAGGCTGTGGTGTTCGCCAGTGATGACTCGTGATCAGTGGAAGGCCAGGATTCAGAGAAGCTGGGCTGGGCCTCTGTGGAGGGAAGGGGGTAGGAAGATGGTCCAAGGAAGCTCTGGTCTTCAAGTGTCAGTGGTTCCATCAGAGGAACAGAAAGGCTGGGGGGCTTGGCCAGACGAACCGGACTCAGGTTCTGGAAGAAGCAAAATACGTAGAAAAGAAGAGAGAAGAATTGAGGAGGAAAGAGGACATGAGCCAGGTAATGCAATATAACGTTAGATATTGACTCCCTTTCTAGTGATTGATTGGATTGAAATGGAAGTTGGTCATGATTACATACATTCGCGTGAATGAATCTGAAATTGTAAAACATATTTAAAACACTGATTTAATAAACACGTACCGTCTTTCTCTGTTTTTTCGCAATCTTCTTGGTCGGAGATGGGTTGTAATGTGTTTTCGGTATGCGGTGATCCGGGGGAAACATGTTTTGTCTGGTAAATATTGCACCACTTTGGTACGAGAGACACAAAGATAAGTTATTCATCAGCAGTGGTAACGTAGATGGCTACTGAATGTTGGTATAGCTGCCAACTGGAAACTAGAACGTATGTTCCTTACCTGGATTTCATGTTATGCCAAGTCATACAGCTTGACGTTTTTGATTCAACAAATGCGCAATTGGCGTCTGACCCCTTAACACCCGATGTGAATCCAAGCACCTGGCTAACTTACTGATGATCGTATCTACTACTATATGGATACAAAACAACTATTTAAAACAACACTGAAGTTCCCAGTGTTTTGCCTTTCGTCTCGAACTGTTAAGCGTTAGCTTTCCAAGTTACCAGAGAACCAAATTGCGCGCTCTTCCGGGTTTCTGTCTGGTCACTAAGCAACCAGTAATATCCTAGCTGCTCACTAAATTGTACACCAAAACAGTATTAGATGTTTAGAAATATTTTTCAAAATATACCTGCCAACGTTTGTTGGTTAGCATAATTACGTCAGTTGAGAGGACATAAGTTCTGACCATATGTTCGGGAAGCATTCATATCGACTCAAACATTGCAAACAAGTGGATTGTGGGAAATGCAGTTTAAACCTAAATTATAGTTACGCAAACGCTACTAGCCAATCGATATACCCGTCATTTGTGAATGACTTAACAAAACACCAATGATAAAAAGTGGTGGCCTTCCATTTTGCCCAATGAGTGAATAGGAATTAGGTTGCGCGCGGAAGAGGAAAGTCCGTTGCAGGGGATTGGACCACGGTTTATCGTCTAAATAGAATTAGCATTTTTGTGTCTAGTTATCGACTATGTCGACATGAAACACACAACCCAATGAAAACAGCAGGTTTGTAGTATTCTAAAGTTTATATTTTTACAGCCTGCATGCTTCGTCGCCTCAGTGGGTTTGGACTGTGGCTAGACTAGCTAAGTTAATGTCAGCTGGCCTGTCTATTGTCAGACACTTCTTTCATAATTAATGTTTATGTAGCCAGCTAGCTACATAGACTAATGCTAAAGTAAGAATAGATTGTAAATCAGCTTGATTGGCCAGCTAAATTAGCTAGCTAGCTCAGTTTGAACAAACTATCGTTCGTTAGCTGAGTAGTTCCCATTATTGGTTTTCTTGCTGCCTTGGATGCCACTCGCCGCGAATGCGTGTAATGTAAGTTAAATAACAAATGTTTAATAACATAGCAACGTAACTTAAGGCCTAGCTATCGAGTGCTAACTAAATTATTCCAACAAGCTAACATTAGCTGGATGCACCAACCAGCTATCAATTATCGCTTTGTTGTTTGCAAAGTTCGCTATGGATGCAGCCAGGTTACTTTGTTGAAAGGTTATTGTAATGTATCGCAATGATAACCACTGCCTTTCTTGTGAGCAAGCTAAATTAAAGTTCATTTATGTCTTTAATGTTTTGGTCAAAGTGAGTGAAGATCATTTGGACTGACGATGTTGCACGTTAAAATCAAGACGGAAAAACCAGGTGAGCAAATAAATGCATTATAGCTTTCCAACTTTTTCCCCCATGGCCCTTCAGTTTAGTATTACATTCAGAAGAATATTTACTTGGTACATCGGTGGAAACACGTTTGTATCACGTAAATAATATCGAAGGGAGGAATGTATTGCCATATAATGTACATATTACGTGGTAGTTTTTGTGATGCATCACTGGACGGTATAAACTGAAGCACTAACCATATTGGAACTCGATAAGACGCATACTACATCGTACATACATCATAGGTGCATCCAAATAAGCTTTATTTTTTAATACACTTAAGTTTTACGTAGAAGATTCAATTGGTAAAATGGCGACTCCCATTTGAGCAGTTGCCTGCGGAACAGTACTGAACTTTCTGCCTTTACAGACGCGGACACGGCTAGCGCCCGGAGCCGCCTGGACGCTGTGCTGCAGGGACTAGTGGAGAAGAGCGACAGCGAGAGGTGACTTTGCTCAGCGTCGTCTATTGGTCTAGCTCAAAATATGTTTACATTTAGCTGGGCAATATTAAAAGGGGACCTTGCATTTATTTTGTCACATCAGACACGGTTGCATTTACCCCATGAATTTCACAAGAGCTCATTTTTCTCCTATGTATTTTGCCCCAAGAAATTTGCCCAAATCATGGAATAGTTTTATTCTTTTGCGGAACTTGGCCAAGACGTTACTGGCTGTCTAAATGACTCCCACTGTATCTGTATGAATTGTCTCTGTTTCTTGCAGGGAACAGAATGATGATGAGACGGGAAAGCCAGCAGCAGATTCCCTGAGCAAGTATGAAACTTTCTCTTGTATATCACCGAATACACCGCTAAGCCTGATCTTAGTTCAAAGCTGTTGCCCAAAATCACTGACATTAGTCTCTTCCACAGGGATCTGTCTCCATCTTCCACAGGAAAACGGTAAGCCTCTTTGTGGTTGTCTTTCTTGTTTGCTGGGTGGGATAACTGCGCAGTAGGAAGTTAACCATGTGGTTGCTGTGACAGGCCGTCATCACGGTTCCCACAACACCGGCGGAAGAAACGCAAGGAGATGGATGACGGGCTGTCAGAGAGCAGCCAGCACAAACAGAGTAAGCATCTCCTTTGAAAATTCAGTGGGACGGTGTGACTCTGTGCCCAAAGCTTGCCATCTTTACCCTCTCTGTTCTATCCCCGCTCACCAAAATCTGCCCCGTTATTCATTCACCATTCTTTCCTTTCTTAAATCCCCGTCCGTCTCTCTGGCTGCGGCCCGTTCAGACGCATACATCATCAAGCTGTTCGACCGCAGTGTGGACCTGGCCCAGTTCAGCAGCGCCACCCCTCTGTACCCCATCTGCCGGGCCTGGATGCGCAACAACCCCACCGCTAGGGAGCGTGCCACCTCTCCCAGCCCCCCTCACAGCGCGGGGGAAGACGAGGTCAGCTCTCACCCAAAATGTGGGGGAAACGGGGGGAGGTGGTGGGCTCTTACAGAATGCTTGTATGATTGTTGAATTTTGTGAAGGACTAACTCAAAGCCTTCTATTTCTGATCGCTGGAGAGGAAAACCGTTAAAAGTATTGGAAAAGGTCTTTTACTTTGTGTTTCAGGCAGCTGATATGCAGAACGGAAAGGGTCAGAATTATTACCGGCTCCCCCTGCCAACCCCCTCTCCCCTTAGCCCCTCTGGGGACCCCGTCAATCTGCGCATTCCGGACAAGCCAGCTGCTAGCAAGGTGAGCGATTTCCCCCCTACATGTCCAGCTGCAAAATCAACCGGCTGTTCCGTCACTCACAACTGTTTTGCACATAAACCATACGTCAATGTTAAAGAGCTTTAAAACATTGCCGTTGGTCTTTGTGTGTAGCTATTAAGCAGGACAGCTGCTTGGTCCTTTCGGACAAACCTAATTGACAACTGGTCACCCTACAATGGCAGCAGCATCTCAAATGAAGTATTCAACTGCATTGCTGAGTGCACAAAGGGCTTTAAAAATGTTCATTGCTATTGAGAAGGTGGTCTTTGGAAGGGGAATAGCATACATATGTTTTAATACTGCAACTCAAATGGCCTTTCTGGTCCTGTCAAGTGAGCTTTAAATTATATGATGGAAAAATAGCAAGCAATATGGACATGCCTTCAAAATCATTCAAATCACAAGAATTTGGGGTGAATGATGATCTCAGTAGATCTGCAACATTATTTTAAAAATATATTAAAAAGTTAATTAGTTCTGCAATGTGTGGAACAGGGAACAGAGAACAACAATTAATTGTGCACCTGTGCCCAATGGATTTTTTTCTT
This sequence comes from Conger conger, assembly GCF_963514075.1. Classification (NCBI taxonomy): domain Eukaryota; kingdom Metazoa; phylum Chordata; class Actinopteri; order Anguilliformes; family Congridae; genus Conger; species Conger conger. Next base: position 81,994,251 of record NC_083760.1, on the reverse strand, counting down.
CTGTGTTAAATATAGTGTGGGTTTCTTGTGTGTTCCAGCCTTCTGAATCTGCTCCTATGTCAGCACCTTTGATCTACAATCATATGGAACGTTGGAAGAAAATTAGACAGAAGTAAGTTCTTTATTAATAATGTGCTCTTGTTGTATTTTGGTGACAGAAATGGAATATGCAGTGGAAACACAATTTACACAGGTGAGAAAATAGCCATCATTTCCATTAAGGAGTAGGTAAACTTTTAGCACATCTGAGACAAAGCAACAAAGTGCACACAACTACAGGCCATACACAGGGCAACCACCATACAAACTAAAATCCCATGTAATCCTGTCTGTCTATGCAACATGAGGAAGGTTGATTTATTATTATTATTATTATTATTATTATTTTTTGCCTTTAAAATGTTGGTCAATTTTCTGAGATATGCCTGTGGTGTCTTTGAAAGTTGGTTGAAAATAAAATGCCTTTTTCTGTGTCTCAGGTGGAAAGAGGCTTCAAATAAGAACCAACTGAGGTACAGTGAAAGCATTAAGATCCTGAAGGAGATGTATGAACGCTAGCTCCACCTGCTAACTTCTCCAGCCCTGTAGAGGGCAGTATAGGACAGAGGCAAATATGAGAATGGAAAAAGGGGTTGCATCCCCTAAAATAGGAGGGTTTTTTTATTTTATTTTATTTTAAAATTTGTTTGCTTGCACCCAAGTGCTCTCCCAAGCTCCCTCCCAAACTTGGGTTTGTCAACATGACAAACTGTTTGGATCATAGTGAATCCAGGTTTAGTTAATGACAAGATTGGTGTAATAAAATACCACTGACATTGTTGTGGGCGTTTTATTTATTGCGATACTATTTTCAATCATATAATGCTATTCCAGGGTCATTCCAAGAACACATTTTAAACCAGCAAGTTTTATTTTGTTAATTGTGCAGCACATTCAAAGCTTTTCTCTATATAAATGTTTCTCCTGGAAAATCTTAGAAAGCCAGGACAATTCATTGGTAAAATAAGCCTTAGGGAAAGTTTTTATCAAAAGTAATCAGAAAATTACCGCTATTGCAAACCAACAAATTCTCATCATTTTGAAGAGAAATCGCCATAAAAAGAGGCTACACTGCAAGATGAAAACTACTCGTTTTCAGCAAAGACATTAATGCTTTAATTTATAATCTAACTGCTGGTCGTGGCAGCTGAATGAATTCTGAAGTGTACAGAAGCATTGTATCTGCTCAAGTTCAATGAAATGCCTCCAAACTCTTTGGACCCACACCAAGGCAATGATCCCAAATGTAATGCAGTGCTTTCATTCTTAATGATGTTTCAAACCGATTGTTTCACTAAGCCATTTCTTTGGCCTATGTCTCTGACAGTTTTTTCTTCTTCTTATGTCTCAGCCTTATAATGGCTTCCTTGACTGTCATTGGCACAGCTCTGGTCGTCTTGTTGACAAACGCCATAACAGACTCCAAACGCAATCAAACACTAAATACCGAAAGATTTCTTACACATGCACTAAGAAAGAGATTGAATACACCTGACTTTAAAAAAATGTATTTATAGTTTTTTGCCTTTTCTTTCTATTCTTCCTGTTAAGCACTTTGAGCTGCAGTCTGCATGAAAGGTGCTATACAAATACAGCTATTATTAGTATTAATGAGCAATGGCTGAGAAGCCAACTGTAATTACTTTTGGGGGTACCATGTATAAAAATGGATGTAATTCCTGCACAGATCACCCGGTATGGATGTAAATACCCTCAAACCCCCTAAAGGTGACAGTCTGTACCCTGACCTCAGTCATTATTTCATTTAAAATCCAATATCCAAATCCAGTACTGGAGTACAGAGCCAAAAGAACAGAAATTGTACCACTGTCCAAATACTTATCACCTCTGCTAGAAAGGCAAGGGTTTGGCATCAAATCTTGTGTTCATTAATACCACTGCTGACTTAATACACATAAAATAACACAGAGACATACTAGCCTGAATTGTTATTTTATAATTACAATTTGCTCATAACAATCTTGATCAAAATTGAAAGCTGGTAGACAAAGCAGACGGTAGGTTCCTCCCTCTGGCAGACTGCCCCCTCTCACTCTCCAGTGAGAACTGCTTCTTCTGGCACTCCCTGCTAGTTGTATGCCATAGTCTGGTCGATCCACTGGCGCAGGTAGGAGACACGCGCATACACCGCTGGCGCTCGAACGTTGCAGTTGCTTGTGCCCCAGGACACGATACCCACCAGGTGCCAGGCTCCACTTTTCTCACAGACGAGAGGGCCACCGGAGTCTCCCTGTCAGAAATCGCGAGAGGAAGAGAGGTACTGCTCAGGTAACAGAGGATGATGGTGATGATGTTTCTGATGGTCGTGAGGTCAGGAACGGTGGGATAGTGATTCCTGCTGCTTAAATGAGAGCAGAGAAATCTTGCGACCATGGCAATGTGTGGTAGGCAATGACAGATGTGTGTCTGCGTATTTGTATTGTGTGTGTGAGTGTGCTAGCAGTGTAATAACTCAAGGTTGTAGGTTAAATTTCAACGTGGGGCACTGTTGTTCTCTTTAGCAGCATACTTAACTTGAAACCGCTTATATACATTTCCGGCTCTAGGTATATAAATCGTTTGTATAAGAGGGTGGTTAATTTGGGTTGAATCCAGACCGTGCCAATGTCGACTGGCCAGTAGCTCCATTGGGTGACACGCAGTGGCCAATTGCATCACCCAGGATACAGGAGGGTTCAGTCGTTTAGGGATCCGTATTAATCACTATCTAGTGACCCACCCCACCACTGGTCAATCGGGTGCCTGTTGACTGCATGCTAAGGCCAGCTAATACCAACTAAGACTGCACGAAAGGTCTTCCTCTGACTCTGCTCTATGCGAGCTTAGCTGTAGTCAGTGTGAGAAGAAGCAGCTGGCGACCCCACATGTTATGGAGGAGACGAGACGGACGTCCACATTCTGCCGAATCGGCAGTGGGGTTCGCCCGTGAATGGGGTAGCAGTTGCAGGTAAATGACCATTCCAAATTACGGTGGAAATTGAGACATGCTCAGTCTCAGGTTGGGCTCCCCATTAAAAAAAAAAAGAAAAGACGGTCCACTGTGTAAATCACTCCGGATAAAAGTGTGTGAGGTTACTTGGCACGAGGATACTCCAGAGGCTCCAGCGCAGATCATGGCATCAGAAATGCGGTTCTGGCCCCAGTACTGCCTGCACTGGGCTGGGCTGAGCAGGGGAAGCGCCACCTGCTGGAGATATCGCGGGCTCGCTGTTTGGGAGAGAAACCCAGAAGAGAACAACAGATATAAGGCAGGGTTACCAAGCCAACACTGAAGCAGCAGTAAAAAGAAGGCACATTGCCAAGCCCCAAAAAAAAAGAAAAGAAACTGATAAAAACAGATTAACCAAAAAACCAAACCATATTTGATTAATATATTTATGAGGTCTCAAAGAATACAATTAGCTGTAGATGAACTTAGACGAAGAAGAAAACTTCCTAGAAGAAAGACATATAGCCCAGGAAAAGGAGAAGCAGTGTTGGGGCTATGCTAAGGCCTTGAGGGAATTGTGGGATAGACTGACAGGTGTATTCGGTCCTCCCCCAGCCGGTGGTGACGCAGCGGGTCCCTGACGGCACATTGGTGCTGGAGGCGGCCAGGCACACGGGGGCCACGCGGGAGGTGATTTGGACAGGGGACGACAGTTTCAGCAGAGTGATGTCGTTGTTGAAGTTCTGGCTGTTGTAGTACGGGTGAGAGATAGCCTGTGGGAGAGCCATATGTTCAGTAGTAGCCGGCGTATAGGCATTGCTCTAGATTCATAATTGGACTTGCAATGAAACTGTTCATTGTTTTTCTCCATGAATATGGTTTGGTGAGGCACTTTTTGTAACCACTGGATATGCCAATCTCAAACAGACCAACAGCTGAGTGTAATCTTGAGTCAAAGTTGTGTGATAATCATTGATGGGATCCTGGCTTTGAAAAATAAATCAGATTGAGTATTTATATTTTTTCTCTGAATAACAATGGAGTGCAGTGAGTGCAGAAGCAGTGCTGTGCATGCAGGTGTGTCTGTGGTAGGAGTGGCTGCACAGTGGAATGCATGGTTTGGCAGGACTCACCCTAGCAATGGTCTTGACCTGGATCTGCTCCACATTGGACTGGCGATCATGCTCACCGAGAATGACCCTGTGTCGAGAGGGGCTGGCGGGAGCGGGAACAAACACAGGCTGGTTACCTCGGTAACATGCACATACAGAACACGGACACCAAACCTGGGTCAAATACATCATCGTTTTGGATTTAAACTAATGTCTGTCCTCGATTGACCTGGCCTTGTACAATTGAGCCACCAAGAGGACCAGAAGGCAGGGTTTAGACTTTCTGAGTGTATTTTATAGGTTCCAATACACCAGGCAAGCTCAATAAAGTGTAGCAAAGAATTTGAATCCAGAACAATAATTGCAATATGGAATTATTACTTATTTGACCCAGGTCTGACAGACAAAAGCAAATTCCACCTATGGCATATTTTCTCTGGTGATACTCTTCCAGGTCTACACTATTGCTAGTTGCCTTGCATGGCAGCCAATCGCCGTTGGTGTGTGAGTGTGTGTATGAATGGGTGAATGAGAAGCATTAATTGTACAGAGCTTTTGATAAAGGCGCTATATAAATGCCAACCATTTACCATTTTATATGTAAATATTGGTCTCATCTATCCACAAGACCTTTTTCCAGAACACTGCAGCTTTCTGGGGGGTAATTCCTCGCAAACGGTAACCTGCCGGTCCTGTTTTTGTACCTATCTAGTGGTTTGTATTATGCAGTGTAGCTTCTGTAGTTCTGTTTGTGAATTTGCCTCCTGAAGCATGTTTCTGATCTGTCAGACAGGGGTTTGGGATTTTTCTTCATTATGGTGAGAATTCTTTGGTCATCAACTGAGAAGGTCTTCCTTAGCCTACCATGCCCTTTCCCTCCAGTGCCCTCTTTCTTCTAAATAATGTTGAAAACAGTTTAATTTGGGTAGCCTAAGGTTTTACTTTTTCTATTTCTCAGCCTCATAATGGCATCCTTGACTTTCATTGGCATAACTCTGGTACTCGTGTTGACATATGCCGATAACAGACTCCAAAGGCAACCAAAAACCTAGATACTGAAAGCACTGTTAAACCTGCACTAAGGAAGCAATTGAACATGCCTGACTAATCACCTGTGAAGCCATTTACTGTATCCCAAACATTATGGTGCCCTGAGATGGGTGGACTAAAAAAAGTGTAAATGTATAAAAATGCTTTTTAATAAAAGCTGATAATCTGCATTTCAACTACATGTGAATTGTTTGATAATAAATCTAAAATTCTACAGCGCAGAGCCAAATCAAGAATTTCTTTGAACAAAATTATGGAGCTCACCGTTTATCTTCCATTTCCCTGAGCGTGAACAGTTTTTGGAAGCAGCTTTGTTACTTACGAAACGCCGCAGTGGGCAGCTGTGACAACCCAGTACTGGCTGATCAGGGACCCCCCACAGAAGTGGAACCCAGAGTAGTCCTGTGTATGTGTGTGAGTGTTGTTTGTGTGAGAGAGATAGATTTTCAGTTTATTCTGTGACAGACATTTCTTTGTGTATACATACAAATATACGTATTTGAAATCGTTTAGAGACAAAGAGAGGACGGTGTAGCAGTAATTTCACCTGTAGGGACACCTGCCAAGGCCAGGACCCGGGCACAGCTTCCTCGCCATTCACAATCTTGTTGTACCCGCTGATCTGTGGCTTAATGGTTGGCACTCCACAACCTGTGATCCAAATAGGAGCCTGAATAGAGGCACAATTGCCAGGAGAGGAGGGCTACAGGACAGAGGTTTCTTCTGTCACAGCCACCCCCTCCCACTCCCCCATTTCACAAATAGGACTCCCTTTCCAAAATCTAGACATCTGCCTGTGGGTGTACATGTATGTTAAAACTATATTGATAATAACATTAAGATTTTTTTGGTCTGGATTCTTAGAAATGAGGAAAAAAAATACCACCACCATCAGGAACATGTAAGCTACAACGTATAAGGTACCCCCCTATGTTACCCAGCAGCCAAAGGGACTTAGACCCTCTCACCAAGTGCAGAGCCCACCAGTGCCAGACAGCTTAGGATCCATAGCGTGGTCATGGTTCAGACTGTGCTTCCCATCTCTATGGCTTTGGCCCAGTCCTCTCCTGGTTCTTATACTCTGTCCCAGCATGAACTCTGGGCCCTGTATCTCACTCTGACCACTGGTGTCCTCATCCAAGGGCAGATAGATGTGGGAAATGCACACCATGGCAGTGTATTTATACAGCTGGGTATTTTACTGATGATTTTGCTTGAAAGCAAATTACGAATAACAAATAATGTCATATATTCAAGATTGAAAAGATACTTAATAAAAATTCTCCATGACATTAAATCTATTACATGTCCTCATACAGTATTGGTAACATAAACACTGAAACTCTATACTTTGTGTGACAATCAATGCAAGTATTATTAAAATATTGGGGCAAAAAAACTCCCAAGTGGGTAGAATTCAAAATGAGGTGAACAAGGCTGGCTATCACTAGTTTGAGTCTGTTCTAGGTCATTGAGACTGTAAATGGTAAATGGCAGGCATTTATATAGCGCCTTTATCCAAAGCGCTGTACAATTGATGCTTCTCCATTCACCCAATTCATACACAGACTCACACACTCACACACTCACACACCAACGGCGATTGGCTGCCATGCAAGGCCTTGACCAGCTCGTCAGGAGCATTTGGGGGTTAGGTGTCTTGCTCAGGGACACTTCGACACAGCCCGGGCAGGGGATCGAACCAGCAACCCTCCGACTGCCAGACGACTGCTCTTACTGCCTGAGCCATGTCACCCCTGTGATTGACATAACTGGAAAAGTAATGGTCGTATTGCCATGAAATCTGCTTTGCACATTCATATTCTCAAGAGAAAGAAACATGTTGATTTAGTTGATCCCATTACCTTTCCCCTATTGCCACCATCAGGTCAAACTTTCCATTTGTGATTGAAATATCTTGAGAAGTAATGGCCATATTGCCATGAAATCTGCTGTGCACATTCCTCTTTTCAAAAGGAAGAAAATATTATTAATTATTAATGTGGTGACACCATGACTTTTCCTTTATCCCCAACATCAGGCCAAATATATCTTGAAAAGTAATGACTGGATTGCCTTTTGCTTTGTAAGTTCATGCAAGGGGAGATGTTGTGACTTGTCTCCTGAGTGCATTCTTTCCAGTTTAAAAAATGTTCTTGAATTTAAAATTAGACATAATCTTCTTGTTAAGTGCATTTCCCAAGTTGTGCTAATGAGAAGACCTACAATTGTTTAGACATATGCTCAAAAAACCTTAGTGTCTTAATGGTTATTGGGGAGCACATTATCATCATCACAAAACCAACATGTGTCATGGTCCCAGTGCTTTCAAGGCTATAGCCACAGTATTGACTGTGATAAAGCGGATTTGTTACTAGGGGGGAACTGGCACTAAAACAATAGCACTGAAAAGGCACTATTGCTGCCCTCCAAATACAAAAAAACAACAACAAAAAGCAGACATTTAAACAGATGACTGCAGGAAAGGCTCTGAGTTTCAGTGTAGAACAGCATTATCATAATATGATATCTCACAAGACCACAATGGCATTGCAATGACATCAGTTAAACTTAAAAAACAACAAAAAAAAAAGAACACACAAACTTTGGGCTGATCCAAATCCTTCTGCATTTATTGTTCTGCATACAGCCATATAATGGTATGAAATTTTCATTTGGCAGAGAGGCAATTTTCCTTTTAAATTAGCAGTGTAAAAATTATACAAATACTCTAAGTGGGCAATCCCTGATTAAATGGTCTGCATTTATATAGCGCCTTTATCCAAAGCGCTGCACAATTGATGCGTCTCATTCACCCATTCACAAACTCACTAATGGCGTTTGGGAAGGCACCAACCAGCTCGTCAGGACCCTTCAACACACCTTGGGCGATGACCTTCTGACTGCCAGACGACTGCTCTTATCCATTGTGCCTTTATTCAGGATCTTACCTCCTGAGCCATTGTTATTCAAATGAAGGTCACTTATTCCTAATGGTAACAATGAGACAAAATGCTCTACTCACATGAAGTGTAAGCTAAAGGGAATGGAAGCGATGCCGAGCTATAACTTCAATCTGTTTATTGTAGGTTGTTCATTGCTGGTGTCTAGTATTGTGTGTCAGTGCTGTCTGTGCTTTATGTCTATTTATCACAGCTAATATTTGGAGATTACGGAATTTCGCTGGTTGCATTTCTATTTTCTGAATGTGAGTCCAATCGGGGAAATAGTTATGGAATAACTGAATAAGGGGGCTAATATACTGTGTAATGATGTGATTAACGATGGGTGAATGTAATCTATCGCCTTGTTGCTTGCCAGATTAATCCACCTCTTCAATGGTTGGGCCGGAGGAGCTACCCCCAGCCCCAGCCCCAGCACCTCCGGGGAAGCCCCCAGGCATTCCCCCCGGCATTCCGCCCGGCATTCCGCCTGGCATCCCGCCCGGCATTCCGCCTGGCATTCCGCCGGCACCCTGGTACAGCTTGGCGATAATGGGGTTGCAAACTTTCTCCAGCTCTTTCTGCTGGTGTTCATACTCATCTTTTTCAGCTGTCTGCATGTGTGTACATGAGGGAGGGAGAAAGAGGGGGAGGGAGAAAGAAACAGAGAGAGAGAGAATCAGAGTGCAATCAGAACTCAAGAAAATCTTCAGATAGATCCCTTCTCAATTTACAGAATAGGCAAACAGTATTCATTATTTTAAAAATACACTCTTTTCCAAAAGCAATACCTTTATGCAGACATACATGCAGAATTGTTGTCAGACCAAGAGCTGTTGAAATGTGTGTGAACTCCAAGATTACCTGGTTCCTGTCCAGCCAGGAAATAACCTCATTGCATTTGTCAACTATTGTCTTCTTGTCCTCAGGGCTGATCTTGTCTTTCAGCTTCTCATCGTCGACAGTGCTTTTCATGTTGAAGGCTATGGACTCCAGTGAGTTTTTGGCAGTGACTTTCTCTCTCTGGGCTTCATCCTCAGTGCGATACTGGTCCGCTTCCTGTACCATGCGCTCAATGTCCTCTTTAGACAAACGACCTGCAGAATAGCAGAATGACACAACGACTCTTTATTTTCCTCTTAATTTCGCTCAAGCTGTTTTTGTGGCCAGTTAGCGGAACCGTGTTTCGGAAGAATCCGACTAATGCAAGGTTGAATTCTCTTGAACATTGCTTTTTAAATCTTCCCTTAACCTTGTTAATCATGAGCCAAATTCAAAACTCCCCAAGCAGGAAGTCAGAAGAAACGGCAGGGTATGTTTGTCAGCTGTACCTTTGTCATTGGTGATAGTGATCTTGTTCTCTTTGCCAGTGCTCTTGTCGACGGCTGAAACATTAAGGATGCCATTGGCGTCAATGTCGAAGGTCACCTCAATCTGGGGGACACCACGAGGAGCAGGTGGGATGCCTGTCAGCTCAAACTTGCCCAGGAGGTTGTTGTCTTTGGTCATAGCTCTCTCACCCTCAAATACCTGAGATACGGAGAGGAAGAGGTTGGCAGGAAGAGCTCACCCCAGTCTTACACTGGAAAATGCACTATTTCCTTCAATATTTTAATAATAATAATAATAATAATAATACATTTTATTTGAAGTGGCGCCTTTCTAGACACTCAAAGTCACCTTACATTGGGCAAAATACAAAATAAACATGGTAAAAACATGATACAATATATCCAATTAAAAATAATTTACAATGAACATACAATTCATATCAAACAAACAGACAGCAGACAGAGATAGACACAAGAATATGTAAAGGGAAGGAAACAGTCAGGGGTATGCAAGAGCAAACAGATGAGTTTTGAGAAGTTTTTTGAAAGATGACAGTGACTCTGTATGGCGGATGTGTATGGGTAGAGAGTTCCAGAGCCTGGGTGCTGTAGAGCTGAATGCTCGAGCACCCATAGTAGAGAGTCAGGTGGTGAGGCCAGCTGAGGAGGAGCGGAGAGTGCGAGTTGGGGTGTAGTCGTGAAGAAGGTCAGAGAGATAGGGGGTGCAAGAGTGTTCAAAGCCTTGTATGTGAGTAGGAGGATCTTGAAATCAATGCGCTGTTGAACTGGTAACCAGTGTAGCTGAGTGAGGATGGGTGTGATGTGGTCATGAGATTTTGTGTAAGTGAGGATTCGGGCAGCAGAATTTTGTATAATTTGAAGTTTGTTGGTGAGTTTGGTGGGGAGTCCTGAGAGGATGCTGTTGCAGTAATCCAGCCGGGAGGTGACAAAGGCATGGATTAGAGTTTCAGCACTGGTGTGGGAGAGTGAGGGGCGGAGTCGGGAGATATTGCGTAGGTGAAAAAAGGCCTTGAGATGTTTTTTATGTGGGGACCAAAGGATAAAGTATTGTCCAGGATGATGCCAAGCATTTTGACTTGTGTTGACAGGGGGACAGGGAAACCATCAATGGTTGTCAGGAAGCTGGGTGTTTTGGACAAAGTGGATTTTGAACCAATGAGCATGATTTCAGTTTTAGAAGGAGGTTTGTAGTCATCCAGGTTTTAATGTCATGAAGACAGCTGAGGAAGGACGGGGGGGGGGACAAGGGGACAGAGGGCCTGGTTGAGATATAGAGTTGCGTATCGTCTGCATAACATTGGAAGTTGATATGATGATAACGCATGATACGGCCAAGGGGGAGGAGGTAAATGTTGAACAATAATGGACCAAGCACTGACCCCTGAGGGACACCATGGGTAACTGCAGCTGACCTGGACCTATGGTGTTTTAGCTTGACAAACTGTTGTCTCCCCATCAGGTAGGATGTTAGCCAGGCTAGCATAGTACCGGTGACCCCAAAGGTTGCTAGGCGCTCCAGAAAGAGTGGATGGGAGATGGTGTCAAAAGCAGCGCTGAGGTCAAGGAGGATGAGGATGGTGAGAAGTCCAGAGTCTGCAGCACGGAGGAGGTGATCTTGACAAGGGCAGTCTCTGTACTATGTTTTGGTCGGAAGCCAGATTGGAAGGGTTCAAGGAGATTATTTGAATCCAGGTGAGTTTGAAGTTGGGCTGCAACAACACGTTCAAGTACTTTTGACATAAATGGGAGGTTGGAAATGGGACGGAAATTGTTTAGATTGTTATAATCTACACCAGATGTTTTGGGTATTTGGGTAATGGCAGCCAATTTTAGTGAGGGAGGAACAGAGCCAGAAACCAGGGATGAGTTTATAATCTGGGTGAGCAGTGGGGAGAGGGCAGGGAGTGCAGCTTTAACCAGAGTGGTAGGCAGAGGGTCCAACTGGCAGGTGGAGGACTTGGCTATGGTAATCATTTTGGTTATAGTCTCCTCAGTGACTGGAGTGAAGGTGGAGAGACAGCTTTGATATGGGGGGTCCATGGGGGTGGACATCCAGGAGGGCAGGGCAGTGGGTGGGGGTGACAGGCACAGCTGTTGTCATCAATTTTACTTTGAAAGAAGCTCAGGAATTTATTGCACAGGTCAGTGGAGGTGTTGTCAGGGGAGTTTTCAAGTGGTTGAAGGAGGTGTTTCACTGTAGGGTGAGGGTTTTGGAATTGGCTCTCTCACTGTTGATGATATTGGAGTAGTAGGAGCTTTTGGTCGCTGTGAGGGTATTTCTGTAGAAGTTAATATGGTCAGAGTAGGCTTAGGAGTGGACGGTTAAACCAGTTCTCTCGGATAGTCTCTCTAGATGGCGCCCTGCAGTTTTTAGAAGGCGGAGTTGAGGGGTAAACCAGGGCACAGAGTGGTTAAAAGAGACAGTACGTGCCTTAAGAGGGGCTAAAGTGTCCAGTGAGGAGGAGAGACAGGCATTGTAATGGGTGACCAGTTCGTCGGTAGATGAGAGTGGGTCAGGGGTGGGGTGTGGGGTGTGAGGTGATCGGACTGATGAGATCAGCATTGTTAATGTTTTTAATATTTAGAAATGTGATGGTGCTTTGAGGTTTTTTCCTATATAGCTGAGCAGGGACCTCAAACATGACAGCTTTATGATCAGAGATGGGGAGCAGTAGGTCAGTGAGATTGATGGGAATTTGGCTGGTGGAACAGACTAGGTTGAGTGTGTTGCCTTTGTTATGGGTGGGGAAGGTAACATGTTGCATAATGTCTAGACAGTCTAGTAGAGATAGGAAATCAGTGGCGAAGATGGATCGGGCGGGGTTAATAGGAATGTTAAAATAACCTATGACAAGCACATTGGGAGACATGGTGCAGACTGTGGACAAGAGTTCAGAAAGCTCAGGGAGAAATACAGGAGAAGGTTTGGGTGGGCGATAGATAGACACAATGATTAATGGACAAGAACTAGGCAGTTTAACAACAAGGTGTTCAAAGGAGGTGTGCTGAGGTAGAGTTACAATAGTGAACTTCAGAGCGGAATGGTAAAGTACAGCAATCCCACCCCCAAGCCACTGAGACAAGGCTGGTCCAAGTAGGAGAACCCAGCTGGAGTAGCCTGATTTAGGTGGTAGTAATCCTGGGGCTGCTGCCAGGTCTCAGTCAGACAGAGAAAGTCCATGTTATTGTCAGTGATGAAATCAGAAATGAGTGGGCCTTTGTTACTGAGGGAGCGGACATTAGCATTTTCTTTTGATGAATGGATGTTCATCCAGGCACCCACAGAGAACTACTAGTTTCACAGACACAAACCTGAATGAGAACTCCAGGCTGGTTGTCGGAATAGGTGGTGAAAGTCTGGGTCTGCTTGGTGGGGATGGTGGTGTTCCTCTTGATGAGAACAGTCATGACCCCCCCTGCTGTTTCAATGCCCAGAGACAGGGGGGTGACATCCAGCAGTAGCAGGTCTTGCACATTTTCGGACTTGTCACCCGCAAGGATCGCAGCCTGCACAGCTGGGGGCAGACACATACAAAAGAAGGTCCAAAAACGGTCAGAAACTACAAACACCAAGTACATTTAAGAAGTACATTGGGTAAGCATAGTGCTGTCATGAGGGCTCTTTATAGACTTGTTCATGAGGTGAAAGAAACCAATGCGGAGACCGCCAGAATAAGTTAATGATCAAAAGAAACCACACAAAGGGATCTGACAATACACCTAAAATGCACATCCAAACCAGTGATACATGTACAGGGCAAAATAACAATGTTTGCTCACATCCTGCATTAGTCGCTCTCAATAATTTGTTTTAAAATGCATCACCATTGTTCAACATGGGGGAACTTTGGATTAAAGCAGTACACTTTGATCCAGTTGTCCTAGTTGATATACTTGTCAATTAATTAATTCAACTTTTGCATATGGACACCTAATGTGGCATCAAACTAAGACACATACCGGCACCATAAGCCACAGCCTCATCGGGGTTGATGCTCTTGTTGAGGTCGCGGCCATTGAAGAAGTCCTGCAGCAGCTTTTGGATCTTGGGGATTCTGGTGGAGCCGCCCACCAGGACGATGTCATGGATCTGGGCCTTATCCAGCTTGGCGTCCCTCAAGGCTTTCTCCACGGGCTCCAGGGTACCACGGAAGAGATCAGCATTCAGCTCCTCAAAGCGCGCCCTGGTGATGGAGGTGTAGAAGTCTGCGCCCTCGTACAGGGAGTCGATCTCTATGCTGGCCTGGGTGCTGGAGGACAGGGTTCTCTTGGCTCTCTCGCAGGCAGTCCGCAGACGCCGTACGGCTCGCTTGTTGTTGGTGATGTCCTTCTTGAACTTGCGCTTGAACTCCCCGATGAAGTGGTTGACCATGCGGTTGTCAAAGTCCTCCCCACCCAGATGAGTGTCTCCAGCGGTGGACTTTACCTCAAAGATTCCATCCTCAATGGTCAGGATGGATACATCAAAGGTGCCCCCACCCAGGTCAAAGATTAGGACATTGCGCTCCCCGCCAACCTGGAATAACAGGAAAAAGTATCTTTTCACGTGCCTGGTGTGAAGATCTAACATAGGGGAGGCCACTGGAGAGCCAGGACAGCCACAGGGTATGATGAGTTTTGTTTTCACTTAAAAATCAGAAACCTGGAAGATTAACTGCTGTAATTGACCAAATACCATCCACAAAAACAGCAGACCCTGTGGCTCTATAGGACCAGTGTTGACCATCCATCTACAGGGTTGTTAAGTCCAAATATGGTTGAGGGTGATATATCAAACCTTTTTATCTAAACCATATGCAATGGCTGCAGCAGTTGGCTCATTGATAATGCGAAGGACATTCAGGCCAGCAATCGTTCCAGCATCTTTGGTGGCCTGCCGTTGGGAGTCATTGAAGTAGGCAGGTACTGTGATGACAGCATTTGTTACAGACTGAAAGAGGTAAAGAAGATTGAGAGTTAGCTCTCTGTCTCACATCTCCCCACATATACAGAATATTCAAGAGTTTCTCAAGCATGGTCAACCATATTTAAATTGTGTTAATTGATTTGGATGTTTTTGTTTTCTGATCAAACTGGCCTCAACATGAAGCAATATCTGCCAGGTTTACATACTTTTCCAGTAATCATTTACAGTACTATATACACATCCTTTTTGTCAGATGTTTGAGGGACTGTTTGTGATTCACATGAATGCCACATACTCACTTTGCCCAGGTAGGCCTCTGAGATCTCCTTCATCTTTGTGAGTACCATGGAGGACACCTCTTCAGGATAGAAGGTCTTCTTCTCACCCTTGTACTCCACCTCCATCTTGGGCTTCCCACCATCGCTCACCACTGTGAAAGGCCAGTGCTTCATATCAGACTGCACCACCTGGTCATCAAAGCGCCGGCCAATCAGACGCTTGGCATCTAGGAGGGAGGGGGGCGGAGGCAGAGGGTGTGATGAAAAGGGAGGGGAGATGCAGCACCTGTTAATGAAGTCATGGGGCTGAGGTCCCCAATCCTGGTCCTGCAAATTATGTAGGGTGTGCTGTTTTTTTGCTTACAACGAAAAATCTGAAACCAATGAAGAATCAATAAACCAGGTGGGTGGACTGAACTGTGTGTAAAAACAGTTTTAATGAATCAAATCAATGCTGAGGCGGCACGGATGGTGCAGTGGGTAGCACTGCTGCCTCACAGCAAGGAGGTCCTGGGTTCAAATCCCCGTCGGCCAGGACCTCTCTGTGTGGAGTTTGCATGTTCTCCCCCTGTGTTTGCCTGGGTTTCCTCCAGGTACTCCGGTTTCCTCCCACAGTCCAAATACATGCAGTCTAAATTGCCCATAGGTTAGAGTGTGTGAGTGAATGGTGTGTGTGCCCTGCGATGGACTGGCGACCTGTCCAGGGTATATTCCTGCCCAATGTATGCTGGGATAGGCTCCAGCCCTCCTGCGACCCTGTTCAGGATAAGCGGGTTAGGATAATGAATGAATGAATGAATGAATGAAATACTTGCTGAATATGTAACAATTAAAAATGAGAAAATTGCCAACCCAGATTTTGTGTTAAACAGCAAGCCAACTACCTTTGGTTGAAAAGTGTTTTTTTTTGTAGCTGACTAGGATGTAACCAAGCTATATCCCAGTAAAATGTGAACTATATTATCCTAGTCTGTTTATGTCAAAATGTCTGTCAACCTAGATTTCTACCCATCTAGACATCTAGATTCCTGCTGTTGCTCACTGGGCCCTGTGGCCCCCAAGTACCAGGAATGGGCAGCCTTGCCATAGAAACCTCTAGAATTAGGTTCCAGTGATCATACTCAGACAGAGGAAGCATGAAGTTTATATCAACACACGGTCAGTTTGTCTGGACAGGTACCCAATGTATGCAAGCCAAGAAAAATGCAGAAGTTTTCTGACAGCACGGGCTGGGATTCACAGGCCTATTAGGATGGAATGCTTACCAAACACTGTGTTGGAGGGGTTCATAGCCACCTGGTTCTTGGCAGCATCACCAATCAGCCTCTCAGAGTCAGTGAAGGCAACGTAGCTGGGCGTGGTCCTGTTCCCCTGGTCGTTGGCGATGATCTCTACTTTGCCATGCTGGAAGATGCCCACGCAGGAGTATGTGGTGCCCAGGTCAATCCCCACTGCTGGACCCTTAGACATGCTGTCCCAAGAAGACCATCCCAACTGTTAAAACTAATTAAATGTAAACCTCTCTCTCTTTCTCTCTCTCTCTCTTTCTTTCAATTCCACATGTATACAATAAATCACACGTGATTTATCTGGCTCCAGTGTTGATCCCCAACCCCCAGCCCCTGCTTAAATGAAGCACTGCAGTTACTGTGACAACTTCATAGACCATTGTCAGCAGCACATTCCAGTCAGAAGAGAGCACAATGTCCGAGTTTGGATCGTGTCTAAAGTGGTATGCTGCACTGTTGGAGAAAACGTCATTCTCCTCTTCTTTCCAGAGCATTCCATTGCCGCACTGAATGCCAAGTTTGATCTTGTTTGACTGTTTGATATTTAGTCATAGCCAAGTTGATTTCATAAATGTGACACATAATCAATGTGTCAGAGCATGTCCGATTCACAAACATCATTGCACACTTTTTTAAGAGGACCTGAAATAATTATTCCTACTGCACCATTATTAGTGCACCAAATTAAAATGAGTACCCTGAGAAAAAGGGTCTGTAGGGGTTAAAAGAGCAAATCGCTTTTTTTTTTCAGCCTCAAATGTGAACTGGTGCAGAGGAGAAGCTGAAACCTTTCGAGAACTGCACTCAGAAAAATATCATATGAAGGCAGGTCGGCCCACACACGCACAAATGTCATGTCATCAAATTTGAATATGTGGCGGGAATGTGGCTCCTGACACAACTACACTGAATCCTTACTGGTACAAAAATGCCATTGAAAGGTATAACATGTTATCTTTTAATATGAAAAAACTTTAATGGTTTCGTAGTTGCTGATAATAAGACCAGGTGGTTGACTGAGCAGGTCTAAAGTATGTATATTTTATTAAAGTTACAATGCATTCAAACCCGCCCCCCAAAAAAAGCTGGAGCACTGTAAAAGACATCCTGACTTGGCACAACCGGGACAAAAACACAAAGCCATATAGAGTATGTACAGTCTTTAGCCCGCTGGGGTAGTGCTGTGCACCAAGCTGTCTTTATAAGTTTGTTTGCAACAGTGACAGAAATGCATGCTGTTTCTTTGGGATATATTTCATCCTGTTTCTGTTTACTGGCAAGCAGGAAAAGGCCGTCCCGGGACAGTCAGTAGGCTCCTCTGGGACTCAGTGAGCGAGAGCGCACAGCTGTAGCCCAGGCGTAACTCCTTTGGCAGATCTCCGCTTCTAGAAAGAGCTTTCTTGGCTGGACGCCAGAGATTGGGCGGGGGGTGGGGGGAGGGTGTGGCCTGGCATTAGTCTGATGCCTAAAACAGCAACTACCCTGTTGCAGCCAACAATCTACCCCACCCCTGCAACATAACACCATTTTTGCTGTGACAGACACAAGCATTCTGATTTAAGAAACCATTGAATGTACAAGTGCAACAAGTGAGATTCTGCTCACATTTTTCTGTGTACATTATTACCATGCATCATGGCTAAACTGCTTTCAGTACAGTGTGTTAAAATGATGAGTAATCTGATCAAACCAAGTTTGATTCTGTAAAGCATAAATCAGAGAGGCTGGAATTCGATCCATTGAAAATGTAGAAAAAGTGGTCACTTTCCTCCTGACAAAGATTCTTTCTGTTTACCTCAAACTGATCAATAAGTTGTACACAAAACATAAGTAATCATCAGTTTATGCAAGGAAAGGGGAAAAGACATCTATTTTTCATTTCGTACTCGATTTCTTTCATCCCAAACTTTTAATCCATCTTTAAAATCGGAAGTCTTTGCATGATCCACCCACTCTGGATAGTCTGACTGGATATTACTGGCCATCCAAAATCATAATTTATGTACTCTGACCATCTCGGTCTTCTAGAAAGGTCCTAGACATTTTCCTTGAGCTCAGCAGTGAGGATGTAGATCCCCTTAGTGTGACAGACAGGATAATAATAAACTGGGGAGTGCGATCCCATCCCATTATTACCTCTGAGAACTTGGCTGAATGAACGGACATCACAGTGTGAGCGACTGAAGCTGGAGCTTTTCCAACTGCAACAGTCCAAAGGGTACTCTGCTCATGGCAATGACACCACACCTACATATTTATATTAGCCTGCAAAAATACCTGGCATCCTTACATACGTCCCATTACGTACATTGTTTAGAATAATGGAGTTTGTGGTGAAATATATATAGGACACCCAGGAAGATTACTGCTGTTAGCTGTTGTGTTTGACATGGCAGAGACACTCTCAAAAATAAAGGTACAGTGGAGGTATATTTCTGCTCTTTAAAGAACCAATTTCCAAAATGTACCTTGGAAGGTACAATAATGCTCTATGGATATTAACAAGTACCTTATAAAAACAAAATAAAGTACAAATAAATTATTAAACCCATGGTAAATTTAATGTACCTATAGGGTACCACCCCAGTGAAAAAGGTTGTACCTTTTTCTGAGAGTGCAGCAGTACCTTGTGAAGCTATGAGCACCATCAGATGAAGACTATCCTGCAGAAGACTGATTGTTCAATGCAGGCTGTGCACTACCACTCCCAGAATGCTCAGGGTTCTTGTTATTACTTTGATAGTCCATTTTGTCACAAAAGTAATAAAATGTTGATTGAAGTGCCTTTACAATACTGCCTGACAGCTGTGGACCAGTTCAACCTTCACTGAGATGTATCCTACATGTAAGCATGATAGAACTTAATGCAACTCCAGAACTTTTCCCCAAAATAATAATCATGAGTAAATCAGGAAGCAAGCAAGAGCTCTCTCCCGCAATGGCCAAGCGTATATATATATATATATATATATATATATATATATATATATATATATATATATCTTTTTTTTTTAGACATTGTAGCTTAACAGCAAGCCAAGCGTAAAGCCAGTCAACACTGGACCAGAATGCCTTGCATGCCATCCTTTACCTTGCTCAGTTCGGTCGATATGAGACTTGGAAGATTGCAGTAGCTAGTTACCCCGCCTCACACAGCACAGCACAGCGCCACTGGTCTGCTCTTAGCCAAACCCCACAAGTTCTCGCTCTCCTCAGACACTCGCTTTGGTCTCTCAGCAGTTGGCCGGGGCAGTCCTGCCTATTTAAACATGTCGCGCACGCCAGTAGGATTCCATCGGCAGTCAGCTGACTTAGTTACAGAAAGTTCCAGACCTGCAGTTCAGTTTAGCTCAAAGCGGTTATCAGTGCAGTGTGTCAGCATGAGAGGGGTGGTGTCTGGGAAAGGGGAGGAGGGGGGGGTGGCAGGGGCAGGGGTGGGGGTGCAGGGGAGGGAGGTACTCTGTCTCCCTTTTGTCCGTGGCCCAAGCCAGGAACTTGCTCGGTAATGTAATTAAGGAAAGTTTAGATAAGCACTGTTGCTGCATATTTGTTCTCTCGGCTGTACCCTTAAGATAAGCACAAGTGGATTGCAACTTGCTCTTAACCTTCGTGTTATGTTTGGGGTCAGTTTGACCCCATTCAGTGTTTATCATCTCTTAAAAACCAGTTAACCTTTTTTCACAATTATACTTAAAATCTTAACATAATACAAGGGTTAAACACCATTGCTCTCATACTGTATGTCACACAATATTTTAACATTTGTAAGATATGACTGTAAATGTGTTAGGGTGAATAAATTAGAAGGCCAATTGTTTTCTTGCTATTTATGCACATACTTTGTTATACATGTTACTTATACTCCACCTACAGAAAATTCATAAATACAGTATCAGCAGTTACAGTCTCTCTTGGATCACATTTTACAAACACTGTAAGTAACTTCATTATGCACATGTATGATTGTTATCAACATTATGGTGAGCCAGGAAATCACCACCCTATCCCAACTTTCCACAAATATTCAATGGAGTTGAACTACCATTTTACAGGAGAGGCATTGTTAGGAGAGCAGCACAAGGATGTGCGCTGTCCAGCTGGAATGTGCTCATGCCAGGATAGGTCCAACAGTACGCGCAGCTAGCAACCATTACGGAATTTGTTTTGTTTTTTATTCTGAGGAGGACGTCGTAGATGTCAAAACGTCAGTCTCGCCTGTACATTACACACAGCGTAGACCTGTGTATGGCTGTGTGCACAACCATTTCTTACTCCGGGCTAGTCCCTGTGAAGTTGTCTGGGTTATCATGCAGAAAATTGAATATACACAAATGTACGGACAAGATATTTTGTCAAGATCAAGAACAGTTCAAATTATATAGGACAATATACACATTGGCCTGTTTCAGATATTGAGATTCTGAAAAATACACTGCTGTGATATACAGCTATTCTTATATTTCCCAAAAGTTCCACGTTTACAATGCATAACAGTACTGGATGTTAGATTTCTGTAAGGTACTGTGAATTAGCACTTGACCAGTGTAGAGGCTATTGAACATATGTACCACCCTGTTGTGAATAGACCCGTCTAAGGCCTAACCCATAGGAACAGCTCCTTTTTTCAAAATGCCTATAGATAGACCTGACTATACAGATCGTTAATTGTAGAACTAGCTGAAGTTACTTTTAATATGCATACTTTAGGACATTTTAGGACACTAAATGTGGCCACTGAAATACATTCTGTTGACTTTTTATTTATGAACACACTTTAATAAACATAATAAAATAAGTAATACAGACAGAACAACATTTCATATAGAGGATACTGGGAATACAAAACGTGTGTCACAATACATGTGGATTTTGAGTAAAAACATACTAGTGTGCAATATTATTGTACATACATTATATAACACACAAGGAAAAAATAGAACTAGGTGCTTAGAATTTGATGCTACGGTCTTCTTTAAATAATTAATTGTTCAATGTCAACTGCTACATTCTTAAGAAACAAATGTCCACGCCATCTATACTCCAATGCTAAAATGTAAAGAAAGTACATTTAGACACTAATTTAAAAACTTTCATCATAATTTTACCCCCGCATAAATGATATATGGTGTCACAGCAATGACAACATTACGAATTATTGGTATGTTCCAAATCCATTAAAATGTACTCATTTGAAAGGATCTCGACCACTGGGGACCGCAACACGACCGCAACTTGAAGTCAAATTTCGGACCATTTCTGATAGCCAGACCAGAACTGAAGACACATACTGTTGCTTCAGTATGTGTGGATGTAGCTTCAGTAAGCGTGGATTCAGTGGTGGGACAGCTGAAGAGAGACAATCTTACCAATCCACCCCTTTAAATCACTTCCCTACAATTAACTGAACTGTTTACTTTTTTCAATTTGCAAAGTAGAGTCAATTCAGCCTGGCCCATGAGCGAATACCAATTCTTTCAGTCAGACTCACAGTCGCATGGGAGTCGAAATGTCAAGCGGTGATCCTAAAATAACCCCTCCCTTTTTTTTTTTTTTTTTTTTTACTGTTGCCTTTTAGCCTTCCGGCTAATGCCACTGGCCTTCTAAGACTGCTTTAAGATGGGCTGCACCTGTCCCAATTCTGGAAGGCCCGTTCTGGGATGTTCTGTGAATGTGGGAGTGAGGCAGAACCCCCCCCCCCCCCCAAAACACCCAGGACATTCAAGGTCCATTAAACAGAAAAACATGTCGAACATACATGTCACTTGTCTCCCTCAGCGGGGACAGACCCACGTTACCCACTCTGTCATGAGGGACAAAGCAACGACAGATCTTACATGTGCGAAATAAAAAGGGCAAATTAAACACTGGTGACTTTTTCCTGTTTAGTACATATAGTATGGATCATTAATATTAGTGTCATTATTTTAAGTCATGGTCTGTATGGTGGGTATGGTCTGTCACGGTCACGGTCAGGGTCACGGTCAGGGTCAGGGTCAGGGTCAGGGTCAGGGTCAGGGTCAGTCTGAAATATGCAATTTTCGGAAGGATTCTCTCCTCCCTTTAAAATCACCCAACATGTTCTGACATCTTAGGAATTGGCCCTTGGCCCGCAGCTTCCGTTTCCTTGACTAAAATTAAAAAAATTAAAAAACCCTCTAGTTACAGTATGAGAGTGCAGGACCACAGCATGCATCACAAATCTTTCCAGTGTAAAAGGAGTTTCACAACCAGGGCTATTTCTGGGCAGCTGACAGAGGAGACCACTTTCCTCCAGTGTAGTGAGGTGTTCTAGAAAGAGCCTTGCCTGGCAGCGGTCCATGATCTTTGGATATGAAGTCGCTGTGCTATTATTATGTGTCGTTTCAGAGTGACACATCAGCCAACTGCCATCTCAGACTGAAGGACTGACAGTCGAGTCCAAGGGTGTATTTTATGGGGGGGGGAGTATATATACAGTATATACAACCCCCCCAATATTACAAAACAGGCCAAATAAGCCTACCAATAATATAACATTATTATATAATATAACAAAGATGGGGATTTCATGTTGTGATCGGGATACACTCATCAGTATTCTTAAGTATTTTCCCCCCTATAATTTATTTTCACCATAAATTATAATTTCGCAGCCGTTCCTTTAAAAAATCTTCAAAGGGGACATGGACCCCCTTGAAAATTGCAGCTCTCGAGGGCATTTTACCCCCTCCAATATTCAAGGCCAGGACATAGGTCTTTCACACTAACCAATTCACAAAAAATGCAGATGCTACAGAATAGTTTGGACAGAATAGCTCCTGGTATGCTTGTGCACATCCCCTGCTCACCAGAGAAAGGAGTGCTTCGATGTAAAGCTGGATATGACAGTGTATCATTTGTGGTACCACGACCAAGGAAAATCCACTGTCCCAGCAATACCTTACAAAAAATCATACATTTTATATCTTTCACTTTCCATGTCTTTAAAAGATACACGTGGCAAATGGTTGGCATTTATATAGCGCATTTATCCAAAGTGCTGTACAATTCATGCTTCTTATTCACCCATTCACACACACACTCACACCAACGGCAATTGGCTGCCATGCAAGGCACCAACCAGCAATTGTGGGTTAGGTTCTTGCTCATGGACACTTCGACACATCCAGGGCGGGATCTAACCGGCAACCCTACGACTGCCAGAGGACTGCTCTTTCCATACTTTGTTTCCTGCTATTCCTGTATTATCTATCAAATAAATACCACTTTGAACACAGAAATGAAATGAACAAATAAATGTAACATGACAAAAATGACAACGTTTAGGGCAGGTGTTTGGAGAAAGCAGCATGATTCTGGAAGGGGGGGGTGTAACAAGGCAGGAAACACTGGAGGACATTTTGAACTGTCCTCACATTCAGCAGGTTCCAAACGGTCCTGATGGGAGTTCCCCACCCTGCGCTCTGCCGGATTCAGGAGAAGAGATTGCGGAGCTGGTGAATGAACTGATCCTCTTTGCTCTTGTGGGTTCGGCAGCCGCCGTTGAGGTGGTCCCAGGCCGACCTCTTGCAGTAATTGTAGAAGTGGTCCTCAGCTTTCTTCAGTATGCTGTTGAGATCCAGGGTCCCCTGCAGACTGTATGGGGGGCAGGGGAGGACAGGGGTGGTTAGGGTGGTTAAGTTCTTACAGTACATTCCCGTTACATACAGTCTGCCTGTACTTCATACTGGTGCTGTGGAGAATGGTCTGCCGCTCTAAAGCTGGGTTCTTAATGGCTGCCGGCGTAAATGAAACAGATAAAGGAATTGTCTGTAAACCAGTGTGACGCAGGCAGTGCGGAGGACGCTCGCTCACCTGCTCGTGAACTGGATGAGCTGCACTTCGGTCCGGCACTGGAGCAGGGCGTGGCGGTGCTGCAGCAGGATGGCGGCACCGATGAACAGCTCCAAGGTGAACTCCGTGTTGATGGCCTGCGGTTCTGAACTGGGCCTGTCCTCTGATACCACCCAACAGCCCCAGGGAGAGAAAAACAATGAAAATGTCAGGGGTTAAAAACCGACTCCACTGACAGCTTGAGCTTTATTTGCCTCCAATGTTTTTTTTAATTGCCAAGATTCATATTTTATTTTATTACAGAATGCAATTATTCTAAGCATTGATGGGAGCAGCCCAATGGAAATTCGGCAGGTTAAAAATTTAAAAAGGTTGCACAATTTTGTCGCCATCACATTTTCACAGGAAGAAAATGTCACTTGGTGCTCTGAAGTTGTCAGGAGCAAAGTTGCCAAATTTACAACACTGTTCATGCACACACATTTCATCCCTTCACATTTCTGGATATCGGAGATGAGGGTCAGAGTGGAATCGGGGTGCAGGGGCAGGGATGCTGGTGTGGGATTGGGGTAGAGGGAAGGGATGCTGGTGTGGGATTGGGGTACAGGAGGCAGGGATGTTGGTATGAGATCGGGGTGCAGGGTACAGGAGGCTGGGATGTTGGTGTGAGATCAGGGTGCAGGGTACAGGAGGCAAAGATGCTGGTGTGGGATTGGGGTACAGGGGGGGCAGGGATGCTGGTGTGGGATCGGGGTACAGGGTACAGGAGGCAGGGATACTGGTGTGGGATCGGGGTGCAGGGGCAGAGATGCTGGTGTGGGATCGGGGTGCAGGGGCAGAGATGCTGGTGTGGGATCGGGGTGCAGGGGCAGAGATGCTGGTGTGGGATTGGGGTGCAGGAGGCAGGGATGCTGGTGTGGGATCGCGGTGCAGGGGCAGAGATGCTGGTGTGGGATCGCGGTGCAGGGGCAGAGATGCTGGGGTGGGATCGGGGTGCAGGAGGCAGGGATGCTGGTGTGGGATTGGGGTACAGGAGTCAGAGATGCTGGTGTGGGATTTGGGTACAGGAGGCAGGGATGCTGGTGTGGGATTTGGGTACAGGGGGCAGAGATGCTGGTGTGGGATTGGGGTACAGGAAGCAGGGATGTTGGTGTGGGATTGGGGTACAGGGGGCAGGGATGCTGGTGTGGGATTGGGGTACAGGAAGCAGGGATGTTGGTGTGGGATCGGGGTACAGGAGTCAGAGATGCTGGTGTGGGATTGGGGTACAGGAGGCAGGGATGTTGGTGTGGGATTAGGGTACAGGGGGCAGGGATGCTGGTGTGGGATTAGGGTACTGGGGGCAGGGATGCTCGTGTGGGATTGGGGTACAGGGGGCAGGGATGCTGGTGTGGGATCAGGCTACAGGCTCACCCAGGCTCAGCTTGCGGGCCAGCCTCTCCCTGTAGTGAGCGCGCTCCACCTGCTGGGAGATGAGCTCCAGGTGGTCACAGCTCAGGATCTCAAAGAGGCGCAATGCGTCACTGTGCTCAAACTCCCTCTGGAAGCCCAAGAGCAGCCATCTGCACAGGGCACAGTATATAACAGCACAGCCCACAGCAGCATGTGTACAACAGCACAGCCCACTCAGTGTACAACATCACAGCCCACAGCAGCACAATGTACAACAGCACAGCTCACACAGTGTACAACAGCACATAGCAGCATGTGTGCAACAGCACATAGCACACACAGTGTACAACAGCACACAGCACACAGCAGCACACTATGTATAACAGCACAGCAAACCAAAAGCACATAGTAGACCAAAACTGAACACTTCCTATAATTTGATATCAGTCTTTGACATTGCTGTGGAGGAAGTTTAGTCCACTAATGAAAGTATGCAAAATGACAGTGCACGGAACTTGGTACAACAATGGCACAGCAATGTCAGGAATGTGTAATGATAGCAGCAAAGTGTACTGTATTAGGCCTGGTGCATGCAGAACATATTCCGCACATGTGCATGCACTTTGCTTAAAGTTACAATAGGTAAGATTATTGTGTTAAAATATTATTACAAGACCATTGTAAATCCCTTCCTATCATTGAAAAAGGCTCACTGACATGTTGACTCATCCTCTGCCTGTGTTTATAGTCCTTTAATTCGGATTTCAAAGTGTACATTTGTAGGACCGTCAAATGTATCAAAACATTGTACAGCTGTACAGCAATTAAAGCTCAATGGGTAAAAAATGGTTCCAACTGCCACAGCCAATGGCATTCTGTGGGCTTATTCTGATTGTTCTTGTCGCTGCAAATTGCACTCCACACAAGCAATCACTGAAACTCTGTGTAGTATTACTTATTATCCAAGCGAAGACTACATATCTAGTTATCAAACAATACCAGTTTGTTATCGGTAGTAACAAGCAAATTAGCTATAGTTAGCTTGAATTTACAAATATGCACTTACGATAAAATATAGGCAATACGAACATAGTAGCGATTGCACAAGCGTTGTGCTTCAGGTGGATATTTGTACATTCCGGAAGCATCATAGTTATATAGCCAGCTAGTTACGCAGCCAAATAACTTTCTACTTCACAATATAGTTGGTTAGCTAAAGTGAAAACTATAAATAGTGTTGTGTAGCACACCAAAGTCAAGATCTCATAAAACCTGTTCGGCGAACATTTTCTTACTAGAACACCACGAAAAGACGGCAGGGATTGTCACTGTCAGCTATCCAAAACAGTGCACGAGGACCCTGAACTGTATAATGACGATTTATATTACGCGTTATATTCATAGACTGTGGGAAGCATAAACAGTGTTGTGGTTTGGAGGTTATCTGTTGTTGCAATTCCTCTCTTTACTGTACCTTTAAATACCATGCTCATGTTTACGTACTTCTATTGGACCTGCCTGAGGTTATACTGCTAATCCACAAGGGGGCAGCCTACACTATTCTCATTTTCCCCAAAGCAGCTTGCATGCAGAAATGGTTAATTTACATTACATTGCATGTTATTCAGCTGGTGCTTTTATCCAAAGCGACTTACATTTGGCAGGGAACAATAATTTTTTTCACATGCATGGCTTTACGTGTATTCAATTATATCTTCTTTCTTCTGCTGAATATAGTAAAACATACTATGTAAGTAAATGACAAGGAAATGTGCAAAAATGTACAAGTTGTCAAACAGAATATTAATTTGTAATTTATCTGACACCTTTATCCAAAGGAACTTACAGTTGATTAGACTAAGCAGGGGACAATCCGAAGGGAATTGCCTCACATTTTCATCGCGTTACAAAATTTTGACTACACATTTATCTACACAAGGCAAGAAACACCCTTTGCATTGTTGCATGCACGCTGTGGGTAGAGTACGAACAGGCCTTAAAGATACTGTAGAGTGTGAAAAGCAGAATGGTGTACAGCAGCTTCTGCATAGTACACCAGTGTAGGCACAGTGTGAGCGCTACCTGTGACAGAAGGTGAGCCTGTCCATGTTGTCTGTGACCAAGTGGGCGTGGAGCTGGGGGTCCAGCTCCTTCAGTAACTCCGCCTCCAGCTCTGAGTCACAGAGCCAAGACTCCAATCAGTGACATCACATACTTCAGTGTCAACTGACTCAAACACATGAATCTTCATGGCATGTCAAAAAAGTGATTAAAAATGTGTTCTTTGCTTGATCCACAACAGTTTTCACAAACCCTAACCTAGCTGTTAATATGAATATGGTGGCTATGACAGCCGAAGCAATTTAATGTGTGATGGAATGCTCATAGAAAAATGTCATTTCATTGTTAAAACCATTATGTACACCTTGGCCATTATCTGATGTTTTTAATAATTAAGTAAACGTGTTCTCAAACTATTTAAAGTATCATCTTTGCTTAGCTGTTCAGGCACAAACCTGCCTGTGTATAGTGACAGGAAATTATGAAATATTTGGTGACTTAATATCACCTTTAATATCGCTCTTTGAGTCTAAAACAGGGCAGATCCTGGAGATCTATGGTCCAGTACGTTTTCATTTCAACCCTAATTTGGCATACCTTATTCTACCAATTAGCGGCTCAAGGAGATCTCTAGCTCTTGAATGCGGTGTGCGTTCTTAGGGTTGGAGAGAAAGCCTACAGGATGGCAGATCTCCAGGAACAGGGTTGGGCAGCCCTGCTCTTGCTTTTGAACAAGGTGTACTTTGTTAGGGTTGGAGAGAAAAGCCTACAGGACGGTAGATCTCCAGGAACAGGGTTGGGCTGCCCTGGTCAAAAGTAGAAAATAAATACGGAACTCACCGATCTTGCGGTGCAGGCCATCTGCCCGGAAGTCCCGGGAGAACTTCTCCATGTAGCAGGCAAAACTCCAGTAGGCGTCCACCTCGGAGTCCAGCACCTCCAGAAAGCGACTGCAGAGGTCATTCATTCCCTGGGCATAACTGACCTCTGACCCCCAGGCCAGCACAGGACAAAAAGACACGCACACACACACACACACACACACACACAGACACACAGACATGCACACACAGACAGACATGCAGACACAGACACACACACCCGCCCATACATGGTCAAAACACATGAAATTAAGCTTACACACGTACAGTATATGGCCTCTGACATAGTCTGAGATTCCTCTGCCCAAAGTTCTTCAGTCATAACAGGACACATTTTGGGGTCACTTACATTGCTGATTGCACATCCTTGTGAAAATGCATCATGCACCATTGTCTGCATTTTCCCCCTTGCCACCAGAGGGCACCAACCACCAGGTGGCTCCAAAGTTAAAGCTCAGGCCATTGGTCAAGCATTTTCTCATGAAAAGCCTGCAATATATGACATTAAAACCTGTGGAAGAGTGTTTCAACATGGTTTACCTGGGTGAAATGCGGCATATGTGATAAGAATCTCTCTTAGGACCAAAAGGTTGCCAGAGCCTTCTCCACTGCAAAAGAAAACAAAATTAGAAGCAGATTAATTTCCCTTAATACGCCAAACACAAAGTAGCGAAACGTTGCGTGTCAAATCACCAAATATAAAGCGCAAGTACCATTACAATGGTGTAAAACGGCTTGAAAATTCACAACTGCTGACCCTCTCAATTCCAGAGTTGAGGGAAGTAAGCCTGTTAAACATTTACAGGACAGCCATTGTCAGCAATTTTCTGAAATATGCAGCACATTAATTCGTGAAATCCTCAAAACAGGCACATGACCACCACAGAACTGAGCAAAAGGACTGCGAGCAAAGTACTTACTATTAAACTGCCATCTGCAGTCAGTGTGAGTATTGACAGAATTATATTATCACTATCAGTTTATCATTGCCAATCGACCCCGGAGGCCTCTCAGAGAGCATGCGTTTACCCTCATCTCAGGCAAAATACAATCAAACCAACGCAAGGCCAGAGAATGAATGAGAATTCTTCTGTCTTAATTGCACAACTTGATAAGATGTGGCCTTAAAACCCATGCAGGAGTTATACAACTCAACCAAGGAAAGTTATGAGGGACATGCAATACCTCCTCTCTGTTCAAAGTGCACACAAACCAACTGGATATGTTTTAAAATGCTGTGCCATGCTTATTCAAAAAACCATTGTGTTCTGTTGAGTTACAAGGCGAACGGACTGGGTACGAACTACACCACGCTTTGAAAGGTGGGATGTTGCCCAGTTGATGGTGGGCCAATGGCACAGCTATGCAGTCTTTTCACCAGAGCTGTTATACTGCCAACCACTCCCTTCACAGGAAGGGCTCACAACTGAATGCACACTTGGAGACAAACAATGGCCATGTGCAGCTTACTTGCTTACTACTGCATACAGAATTTGGAGATGATAGTCCTTAACCCTTCTGTAGTCTTAACATTCTGTATTCTACCCTTGTCCTAAGGGTAAAAAATTACCCGCCTTCACTAAACCCCTAAAATAAAGCCACTTAATTGAATTTTAAACCCCAAATCTATTTTGCATGAAGAAACAACCTATCACTCATCACAAACTTTGTAATCAATTTACAAGTTGGAAAAAGATAATTTAGGGGGTTTTCTCTGCTTTTAAACATAGTGGCAAGTCATTTTTGACCCTTAAGACAGGGTTACTAAGGGTTAAGTAGTATTGATGATATACGCATTTCCAGGAGTTCGCTGAGAGTGGGTGTGTCTGAAGCTAATGTGTCCTCAAAATATGTAGTGTCTACTAAACATACTGTAGACATATCCCCATGCCATGCCTTTTTCCAATGGTGCAGTGGAAGCATCAATGGTTTACTTCCTGAAAACTGTGCTGAGGAAGACAATCAGCAAAACCCTGAAAATTAGTCAATTCAATTAGTGACTATATTATAGTACACAACATAGATACAAAATTTTGCCTATTTACTGTAACAACTTTCTTATCCAGTGTACTCATGGGCTGCATTCAAGAACACATTGCATACTAATACAAGTAAGCAGTATGTTTAGTGGACAGTACAGATTTTGAGTTGTTAGGAGGCAGTTTTTGACATGGCCCACAGCTGAGCTTTTAGAAGATCAGATACAGGGGCCAAGAGTGGACATGACCCTCAAAAAGATCAAACTGAGAACTGAGAAGGAGAATGCCCTGACCCCATGATGGCATTTCATGCATTTAGCCACTCAATCGCGTGGTAAGAAAAACCCTAAAAATGCACTTTTTACAAAGCATTAATGTTTGCATGGTTTTATTGAATCTGGCCAGCAGCTCCACTGGGCAATGCACTGGCCCGATCATCACCCACAGGAGGGTTTCAGTCAACCAGGGTGACAGCATCCCCCGCTGATTAGTGGGGTGCCCACCGGTTTGCCTGTTGACTGCACATGAACTACTCCTCCCACTTGTGTCTGTGTAAGCCCGACTTGCAAACTGCAGTGTCTGATACAAAAAATGACCACCTGCAGTGATATTCATCTCTGAATGAGGAATCCACTTGTCTTCATCAGAGTAGCATCCTGGGTCACTAAATCAGACCCGAGTCAAATATGTAATTGTTTTGGATGCAAATACTTTTCTGTGCAATTAAGCCAACAAGAGGACCAGAAGGTAGGGACTGCACTTCTAGTGTAGGTTCCAATACACCAGACAAGTTCAATAAAGCATAGAAAAGTATTTGAATGCAAAACAATTACATGTTTGACCAAGGTCTGCAATGAATTAATTACTTGGGCTTAGTTTTGCTCTGTTCTGCAGTGCACTCTGGGACAGTGCTGTTAAAAGGTGGAGGTAACGGGCACTCACAGGTAGTAGGCCAGGTCTCTGTCTGTGCGAGGGACATCTTTGTCGATGATGCGTATGGCTTCCTGCAGCTCCTCCACATCAAAAGTGACCCGCTCAAAAACAACCTACACCAAAGCACACCGACTGAACAAGTGACACTATGCAAAAGCAGGCCAAATAAAATTATCACAATGATTGTAACGGTAATAGCAGAAATAAGAGACACGAGTTTGCAGGAGAACGCCTGCTGTGTTATGTGATGTCACCCTTTGGAGGCAAAAAGAGCGTGATTATTGCCATCTGCTGTCGGCCTCGGTCTTCAGCTCAGTGGGCCAATCGTGTTGCTTGTGTGGAGCAGCTGATAGGGGGCTAGCAGCCAACTGCCCCCTTTACAGTTCCATACCTTAAAAAACCAGACCTGGGTCAGATACATAATTGTTTTGGATTAAAATAGTTTTCTGCGTTTGACTGGGCTTGCCTGGTGCAATTGAACCAACCAAGAGGACCAGAAGGCAGGGTCTGCAGTTTTTTAGAGAAGTTTATAGGTTAATACACCCAGACAAGCTCAGTAAAGCAAAGACAAGTATTTGAATCCAAAGCAATTAATCCTCCTTGGTCTCCAAATGTAAAATAATCACCTTTGGAGGAAATGTTACCACAATGTTCAAGCCAATATTTAGTATCTAAGCTGAAATGGGCAGCCTTCAGAAATATGGACAGTGGGGGGCTGGCCTGAGTTAAAGGTCTTTTCCCAGGGGGTGTTTTCGTAATTTTGAACAACACTTGTAAGTAGGTTGACCTAACACAAGGGCAAATAGAAACCAATCCTTAAAAGGCAAGAAAGTTTCAAGATTTTCCTTCAGATTCCCGGTCCAGTCAGCATGATAGCAGTGCTTGATTGGTGCTTGATTGGTTGGGAAATTGAATCAGTATTGCACTGGATCTCAACACAACACTGCCGTTGTAGCAGCAAAGGCAATCGAGGTCTGCTTTACACACTTTAAATAACCTTGAAGGAACTTCAACATGAAACATAAAACATAAAATAATTTATTTCTATAATCTGAATAGAATAATACAAAAACAGAGACATGTGTAATGGCCAAGATTTATAACACAGCACCCCAACAATTACTGGCAGGGGTGAATTCACTAGATGCATTATACTTTTACAGTGTAATAGGACAAAATGTGAAAAAAGTTCAAGGGGACCAAATACCTTCTGAAGGCACTGTACATGTGTGACCTTGTCCATGCCACCTTAGCAAGTTACCCTTTGTAGGTTTATTGGATTTTTTTTTCAAGTCAGTGTTATAGAATTCCAGTGCTTTCAATTACCAGTAGTGCTTGCAACATCAGCATTAGACTGTTCAGTTAAGAACATCCTATTCACATAATTGTGAAATCTGACACCTTAAAGGGTTAAACTATCAAGTAGCCATCTTGCAGCCATTTCTGCCTTTCCTTCATCTAATGCCCCCAAGTTCTTCTGACTGGCTGGCTGTTTTACCTGTGCCTGTAGCTCCAGGAAGGCCAGTCTCTCCTTGACCTCCTCACTCTGCTCTTGGCACTGTTGCTCTTCCGCCGTCTTCCTTTGCTCATAGTACTTCACCGCAGCAACCAGCTCAGCTACAGATGAGTGAGAAAGAGAGAGAGAGTGAGGTGGGTCAACACAGGTGGGACTGAGGAAGCACAAGCTTGGCATGGCTGAAGGGAAAAGCAGGCAGTGGGGATAGGTTCATTATTGAACAAAGTGCAATACATTTTTTTCCATTCTTGAGAAAGGAAAGGAACTTTAAATTAGCGGGCTTTGTCAGGCGCAGTGTCACAGGAGTAATTCTGAGACAGTGGAAGGTACTTACTCTGGAGGCAGTGAAGGCAGAGATAACATGTTTTACAGTTATCATTGTTTAGTTATGTTTGTTATACGTTACATGTTGTTCATATACGGTTAATGACTTGTGTACTATTGTGTATAATTTGTCTATATTATTGTTTCATTTCATTTCTCAATTCAATTCAAGCACCATTGAATTGAATTGAGAGAGGCAGAGAGACAGAGACAGAGAGACAGAGAGGCAGAGAGACAGAGAGAGCGAGAGAAAGGCAGAGAGACAGAGACAGAGAGGCAGAGAGAGGTAGAGAGGCAGAGAGGCAAAGAGGCAGAGGGACAGAGAGACAGAGAGACCGAGACAGAGGCAGAGAGACAGAGAGGCGGAGACAGAGAGACAGAGAGACAGAGGCAGAGAGACAGAAGCAGAGAGACAGAAGCAGAGAGACAGAGGCAGAGAGAGAAACCGAGACAGAGGCAGAGAGGCAGAGAGGCAGAGAGAGAGACCAAGAGACAGAGAGAAAGAGAGAGAAAGGAAAGCACGCAGATACAAGCAGAGTCTTCAACATGTGACAAAGCCCGAGGAGGTTTCACAACTACCGTCAGTGCCGTTGAGGTGCAAACGCACATAGCCAGGAAGCAGCTGCTGCCACTTCCTCTTCATGACCTGATACCGCACCGTCAGCTGCTCCAGCAGCAGGGGGCGCTCCAGAGCAGTGGAGCTGCAGGGGAACATGCCAAACAGGAAGCGCCACGCCTGCCCACGCTCAGAAGGCAGCACTCCCCCTGGAGAATTGGACGAGGAGACACGTCATGCGCCTGTTATCAAAAGGGGGGGTTCACAAACTAGTACACCGCAAGTTAAAAGTGCGAAGGGACATCCAATAAGTTTTGAAAATGTACTCACTAAAACATGTTTTTATCTTTTGTTCTGCTGCATCTCAGGGGGATATTATAAACCGATATCCACTATTTACGTTTAATTATGTAGTAATCACAATAATCACAATATTACTGATGAAGCAACAATGCAATAAAGCATTTTAACTAAACACCAAGGCCCTGTTTTTCACCCCAAACAGATTAAAGAAAACATCCTGGACCAAAGCCTCAGAACTGGTTAAATATTTAAAGAACATTTAAGAGAATTCAAATAAGAAAGCAAGGGGTTAGGGGGGGTTGAGGTCAGCTATGATGTCACATATGTTTTTGTGATGTCGATCCTAGAGTATGAATATAATAAACATGAGTGAGCCCTCATAAGGAGAACAGAACAACAGGAGGGAGGCCTGTAATGTACACAGATCAGCCAAACCTTGCTTTCCACAGGGAGCTTCATCCCTTTTCCTTAAGACCATAGTGGGGCGATTATGTAATAATCTCTGGGCACATGATCTCACAAGCCTGACCGCTCAATTCACGGATGTAAGGAAACACTGATCCAATTCACACGCTGTTGTCTGAGCAAGGGGGAGAGCGCAGAGGATTGCAGGGTTCCAAAAAGAAAGTGCAGGGTCGAGTAGAGGAACAAGCTTACGGAACTGAGCTTGAAAATGAAAGTATAAATAAAAAATATAAATGTAAAGCAATCTTCCAGTAGGGCCACGAGTGAGAAAAATATCTTCTCTCTCCCAACCCTCAAGAGCAAGAGCCCCAGATCCACTGATTTCCTCCATTTTCCCCCTCTACTTATGTTGTTGAAGGTTTTTTTTTTTTTTTTTGCCAATTCCAGTTCAGCAAACATAAACACTACACAGCAGAGATTCTGAAAGAAAAACACATCATAAGATTGTGATCCTCTACACAAGAATATTTACAACCGAGACTGAATGCCCAATGACGAGATTAAAGATGTGATTTGATAATGTCTGAGCTGTTTGATGGAACAAAGTCCGAGCTGACATCCCACAGTTCCCGAGATTAAAGAAGGGCTGGTTTAAATGTTAAATAGGACCACAGCTGAGTCAATTATCAAATGTAGGTCATACTCTGTGTGTGTGTGTGTGTGTGTGTGTGTGTGTGTGTGTGTGTGTGTGTGTGTGTGAGTAAACAGTGGTCTAGTACAGAAGGGAATATTTGCACTCTGCAATGTGTAAACCACATTAGCTTCTTTCATAACTGTGCTGTTATGGAATTATTTATATCTGAGCCTCATGCTATTCCCCAGCTTCCTCCAGGCGTTAAAAGCCCCAACAGTTCTCTCCCCACCAACTGTGAAGCCACTGTTTGATCTGTTTGTGCGACCCAGCGGGGGGGGGGGGCACAAGCCGGCCGCTCAGCCCATGAGACCGGTCTCTCCCAGCTCCATCCGTACACGCGCTCTCATTCTGGTGTTGATGCAGAGCGCTCATCACCTGACTGCCGCTTGACTCAGGAGACAGCTCACGGACCAGCCGTCAGGGACATCCATTCGAAACGGTTCCTGGGAGCCGACCCTCCATTTTCCTTGCTGTGTCGCAGAAGGAGTAAACAGCTTTGCGGCAGCCAAAGTGTGACCAGCGATAAATCAGGGAATGGATGAATGCCACATTCTTCTGGGCCCCATGGGTATGTGCATTGTAGAGCCAGGGGAGGCAGCCCTGAGGTGGCACAATCCTGCAGGTATTGATAGCAACTCTGGGTGGTTGCCTGCACTTACATGGTTCCCTAAATTGACCATTGGCATCAGAGCTGGCCAGACCCAGTAAGAAAAAAACAGCAGTTGATGACAGAGACATTGCGAGATCTGTGATGAAAAAAACCCCAAAACATCAGTCAGTGACATCAAAACAATCTCGACAGGGCAG
This sequence comes from Conger conger, assembly GCF_963514075.1. Classification (NCBI taxonomy): domain Eukaryota; kingdom Metazoa; phylum Chordata; class Actinopteri; order Anguilliformes; family Congridae; genus Conger; species Conger conger. The sequence continues at coordinate 81,958,670 of NC_083760.1, read as the reverse complement.
GGGTAAGGTATCTCAATAAACCATTAAGACTTGGAGAGCAGCAATATAGAGGCTATACCACCAGATGCAAACCACTCATCAGTAGTAAGAATCGGAAGGTGAGATTCCAATTTGCAAAGAAGTACAGAGATGAGCCACAAACGTTCTAGAACAAAGTGTTATGGACTGATGAGGCCAAGATTAACCTCTACCAAAGTGATGGAAAAGCCATTGTGGAGAAAGAAGGGATCTACTCATGATCCAAAACCTATAAGCTCATCTGTGAAGCACGGTAGAGGAAGTGTCATGGCTTGGACTTGCATGACTGCTTCTGGAGTTGGCTCACTAATCTTTATTGATGATGTAACTCATGATGGTAGCAGCAGGATGAAGATTACAAAAACATTATGTTTTTATATACTTACAGAGTAATGTGGTCAAAGTAATTTGGAGAAACTTCATCATGCAGCAAGACAATGACCCAAAACCCAAAACACACTGCCAACACAACAAATGACTCCATTAGGGAAGTTTTAGACTGGCAAGGTCAATCACCAGTCACCTTCTGAAGAGGAACAACTGAACTGAAAGAGGCTGCAGTAAAAGCCTAGAAGTTAGGTGATGTCAATGGGTCGCAGGCTTGATGCATTTATTTCAAGCAAGGGATATGCTACCAAATATTACATGTTATTTACTTTAATTTACTTAAATACTCTCTATCCCAATACTTTTGCTCACCTACAGATTGGCTGGTCTGATTCCAAAGGTCCTATGTTCTAAGTAGTTTAATTCATTTGTTTCAGCTATGTTCCATTTCGTGTCTCTACCTCCCCAGTCCTTATACGGACTTCCTTCCTGTCATTTCTGCCATTTCTCTCATCTGTGTCTCGTTGTCTGTCAATCAGTAGGTATTTATAACCTGTCCTTTTCAGTTCCTTGTTGCTAGTTAGTCTGTTATTCTGTTCCCTACCCTGGTTCTAGTGTGCCGGCGCCACTCTGTTTTTGGATTTTTCTGGTTTGAGTGCTGCCTGGTTTTTGGACTCTGTCTTGGTTTTTTGTTTTTGTACCTTTGCTTGTTTGTCTTCTTGGTTTTTGTGCTCTGCCTGTTTCCTGACTTCGCTCTGCCTGCCCTTCATGTACCTGTCTGTTTGGATTCTGACCATTGCCTTTTTTTTCTTTTTTTTTTTAAACTACGTTTTGGATCTGCCCCTTGCCATTAAACCTGCCTTATTCACGTTAAAGCTGAGTCTGCGATTGGTTCCGCTGTCCCCCATTCCTGACACTAGGTGTAAATACCAGAAATGTAGAACTCTTGTCTCATGTTCATCTTTTTATCTCGACCCCAAATGTATTCAGTGTATTTCAAAAACAAAGGAATTGACCTTGCAAAGGAGGGGACTGTATGCAATCTCCTATGTATTCTTTGGATTAATAATCAAATCCATTATAATTAATTTAACAATCAGTCCTAGTCTTTATATAGGTTACACTCACAAAGTATAGACTGCATGAGCAATAACTAATAATAATGTAGCATAATAAAGATAGAATCCATTGAACTGCGCAAAAATAGCCTTAATTTTGAAGTATATGAAATTCAGGCATTTGAAAGTAATACGGCTTCTGTATAGTCTTTGACAAAACGGAACTGGTGAGGTTGAATTGCGTAATAATCTCACGTGAGCAAGCGTGCATTTCAAACAGTTATTTTGAGAAATAGGAACTGACAACAGGATGAAGACTTGGTAAAAAAAAAACCTAACACATTTACTGATCTGCAACAAGGCACCGTGATAAACTCTAATATACTTGTTTTCGCGGTCAAATAACTTTTGGTGAACTAATCATTTATCGCAGCAAGAAAACAACTTAACTATCAACTGCACCGTTTACACCTTAGCTGCTGATAGAGGACTTGCCATTTTTAACGATGTACGCCCGCAGCCGCGACTCGTCCACTCTCCCTTCCGCATCCATAACCCCAGGTAACCCAAGCAGGGAAGTCTTGGGGCTGAGGGTGGATGCTCTACGAAACTGGTTGCCGGTCCCTGCTCCTGCAAAGTGCTTCACTGTCGAGGCGTCTTCTTGAATGGTTCCGTCCCTTCCATCGCACGTAGTCTCGGTGTTATTCATATTCATGTTTCCCTCTGGCACTCGCTTTTGGTGTATCATGTGCGAGCGACAGAACCCCCTTTTGCGGAGATTTCCAACTTGCAACGTAAACCTTTTTTTTTTTTTTTTACTTTTTAACAACCATTTTAGACTGCGTGTTTTCTGACCTTTAAATGTTTCAGAATGTTCTGCGTAGCATTAATTAGCGTGTGTTTCTCAAATGGAACTCTGTTCATTACGAATACATTCTACCCTTTCTCCCCATGCTCATATTAATCAACAACCGAGAGGCTATCGTGCACTCTTGTGCTGTCCACACACGGGACTTTCTTCTGACAGCCACCCGCCCCCTCCCCAATCATATGACTAGACCCTACCCTACGTTGCTCCAATCTGAGTTCAAAACTGGTAAAGCGTTGTGTACATGGGGCCCAGGGATTGACATTCCCCCAGAAACTCGCAAACTCCAGTGGAAACTGGAGACATTGCAGTTTAAACCTCTGGCGCCACAAAGCAAAATTACTCATTGAAGTCAATTCAAAACTTAATCACTTTTTCTTAGTTTTAAAACATAATACATATATATATATATATATATATATATATATATATATATATATATATATATATATATATATATATATATAAAAAGAATAGATAATAGATAATTATAATTAATAATAGTTTTGGACAAGACTTTCACATTTGAAAACGTCTTCACACCAAACTAATTATTCTCCAAATATTTGTTTTTCCCGAGGGATTCTCCAGGGATCAGTCTTTTTTGTGATATAATGTAAATAAAACATTACATTACATTACAAGGCATTTAGCAGAGCGACGTACAAGTGCAAATTGAACACAGGAACAAGTGTGAAGAGGACCCTAGAGGACAGTACGTCCTAGCATGACCATACAGATACGATCGGAACCCTTGAAGACTACAACAACTTACAAACTAGCATACCACAGTTGGCAGCTAGAATACCCAGAGTACAACAATACAATAGCTAATACAAAACAACAATATCTAAATATAAGTGCCATTATAGTCTATGGCACTTACAAGCTAATCATTGTGGTGAGGTAGGGAGGGAAAGGTGCAGCCTGAAGAGATGAGTCTTCAGTCTGCGTTTGAAAGTGGTCAGAGACTATGCCGTTCTGACATACACAGGGAGGTCATTCCACCACTGTGGGGCCAGAACAGACAGCAGTCGTGAGTGAGAAGTGCAGGTGTGATGAGGGGGAGATGCCCGAGGGGGGGCAGGCGGCCCGAAGTTGCAAAACGGAGGGGTCTTGCTGGTGTATATGTCTTGATAAGCGATTGGTAACATGTGGATTCAAAATCAACATAGGTGGACCTTGTTAATGCATTTTGGGTGATTTGAATGGAATATTCACAGGGGAAGGAAATCATTACCATAACAAGGAAAACACACAACATATGAAGTTTGCCTCTTTCACTCTTATAATTTGTTATTTAGCTGACACTTTTATCCAAAGCGACTTACAGTTGATTAGACTAAGCAGGGGACAATCCCCTTGGAGCAATGTGGGATTAAAGGCCTTTCTCAAGGGCCCAACAGCTGTGCGGTTGTTATCATGGCTACACTGATGCTTGAACCACCAACCTTCCGGGTCCCAGTCAAGCACCGTAGCTGCCCCTGTCCCCTCTTAATGCCATGTCTGTGCTAAGGTCTTAGAACCTGCCTCATGGAAAATGTCCCTCAGGAGAACCTGGGAACTTGGAGCATACTGGTCATGTATAAACAGCTATATTTAGTTAAGAGGGAACATTGCAGGCATTCCAAGCTCAGTAGGGTATGAGTGAGGGCACTTGGCACCAGCTGCAGCACTGTAAGGCTGTCTAATGATGGAACCAAACTGGAGTGGAATTGGTGCTGGCATGACATGCTTAAAATCAACGAGCCAACATTCATGGGCCTCATGAATCAATGTTGCCTTACTCTGGTCATGTTAATCCTTTGATACACAACATGGGTCGAAAGTGACCCTACTGAGTTTTAATTGTAAATATCTTTGCAATAAATTCATTTCATCAGTCAGAATTCCAGGTATTCCTCAATTAACTTGTTTTTGATCATCACAAATTCTTATTTTCATTTTTCCTTTCTTACGTTTTGAATAAAATCTTTTTTGTATCACTACCCTTCTAAGGGACAACATGGGTCCAAAATGACCTGCATTTCATGCATGGCTGAGTGTTTCTTTGCTATATCATTTAAAATCTATTTATTTAGTCATTTAATATTCATTAAATATCTTGTTTTTGATTACCATAAATCATCATTTTAATTTTCCCTTTCTTAATTTATGAACTAAAATAGTTTTTGTATTACTACATCAAGTTTACACACATGGGTCAAAAATGGCCCATGTATGCAAGTATAACAAAAATAAACTATAATATATATATATATTTTTTATTATTATTATTTTAGCAGTTATTTGGACCAAGCATGTATTCACTATGGAATTTGATAGGAACCTTTGATTTGTAAATGTTTGCAGTTAGGAACATGTTTACTGAGGACAACTTTTCACATGCCACACTTCAGCAGGTTGCTTTTGCACATCTGAAGTCTTACTTCACAATTGTTTTACCTAAGAAAATATTTCATATCTTGAAAGATAACTGTACATAATATTTGAACGTTACTTGACCTTGACATCCATTACTAGTGACAAAGAGAAATGTGTCCAACATTATTAGCTAGCTGTTGACATATTATATTCTAGCTAATGTTGGCTAGGTCAACATGTTGACATTCTATTCTAGCTAACTTTGGCGAGGTCACCAGTATCCCTCTGGCTGAGAAGCTCCTTGAGAAGAACCTGACCATTGTGGGGACTCTTCGCCAGAACAAGCCGGACATACCGCCTGTCATGAAGCCATCCAAATCCAGGGTGAAGCATAGCTCAAAATTTGGATTCAGTGACAATATGACCATGGTGAGCTATGTGCCGAAGAAGGGGATGTCTGTTGTCCTCCTGAGCAGCGTGCATGATGACAGAGCAGTGTATGACAACAATGTGAAGAAGAAACCAGAAGTGATCCAATGCTACAACAAAGCAAAATCAGGAGTGGACACAATGGATCAAATGGTTTGCACCTACATATGTAAGCGCAGAACTCGGAGGTGGCCCATGGTGCTCTGGCACAATGTGTTGGATGTTGCCACCCTCAATGCCTACGCCAGCTTCACTGCACAACACCCTGATTACATTACAAGTGAAGAGGAAGAGGTGCAAGATCTGCTGCCAAAGACCGAAAAGCCAGCAGCTGGTGTTCCAAGTGCACCAGTTCTGTGTGCAAGGAGCACAAACATCACACAAACACCATATGCTTTTATTTAATCAGTTTTCTTTTATTCATTCATTTTATACATTCACCACAGTTCACTACAGTTACACTACAGATACACTTACAGTTCAATATCAGTGTTATCGTTGTATGGTGTATGTTATGTGTGAGTGACAAAGTGACAAATAAACATTTCAAATATTAAATGTATTATTGTTGGGTCCAATTCACTGCTAAAATAATTATTTTAAAAATATATATTATTATTGTATGTCTTTTTTCATTTTTATCACACTTGCATACATGGGCCATTTTTGACTTGATGCAGTAATACAAAAACTATTTTTGTTCATAAATGAGGAGTTTTCCAAAAATATAGCAAAGAAACACTCAGCCATGCATGAAATAACATTATAGGTCAATACGGGTCATTTTTGACCCATGTTGTGCCTTAGAAGGGGTTTGCATAGCTTGTGTATCAAAGGGTCAAACCTTTCCCCTAAAGTTAAAGTCTGAAGCCGGACAAAGGAATCATGGATTGAATCAGTTGCTTGTATTTACTCAGGCCGCATGAGGAGGCATACAAATGTTGCACACCAGGAAAGAATGTGGCAGCGAGTTTGGCCACCTGACAGATGAACTTTGGCCAGACTCAAAGCACACAACTGTAGTTGCGCCATGCCTGATGTGTGAAACTGCGGGGGCATGTGGCGAAGACAGCGACGGTTACTAAAACGACCGCTAGCTTCAGTGCCAGGAGGGCATAGAAAGGAGCAGGGGAAAGACAGTCTTCAGCTCCGCTGTCTGGCTCTACAGAAGTCCTCAGAGAAATCTCATCTGCAAGAGAGAGACATTTTACACATGCTTATCAGGGGCTTCACCATTCCAACAAGCATTTCTGGGACTTCATTTGTGGGAGAGCTATAAAATTATATGGAAGGATAATTCAATAAGATGATATAAGATCATTTATGCTACAAAGGCCACTTTGTCTGGGGCATTGACTGTAAAGGAACCCTCCCAAATATTTACGGACTGCACTGTATATACAAACAAACATCTTTTACACTGTAAAGCACTGTGACTGAATTATGAAGTATCTGAACTATCAACGTTAACTATCAATGCGTTATTTAAGCTGCAAGATGCTTTATAATGATATAAGACAGGATAGTGTTAATAGTGTTAAACTTTCAAAAAGGACATGCTAATATCCAACATACTTTTTCTGTTGCTACTCTTGTGTTACTTTCTACACATTTTGTGTCAGAGCTTATATGCTAACATAGACTGTTGAAAGTAATTTTGAGGTGTGTTGGAAAATGTAATGGAAAACTGCAGTGAAGAATGAAAGAATATGAGCAAAGCAGCATTCGGCTCTACCTGGGAGAGTGGTAGCATTGGCGGGAGGGATTTTGCCGCCGAGGCACTCGTGATCACAGATGTTGATCCTTGTTCCCCCCCCATGGTGCTGCATGCTTTCCCCATTGATCGTACATATCAGAGTGCAGTAGTAGGTGTTGGTGTCGTTCATCGTCAGCTCTTTAATGGTAAAGGTGGTGTTGGTTGTACTGGCACCCTTGTCCTTGACAACTCGATCTTTAAGCAAGCCTCCCACCTCTCTCCACTTCTCCAGAACCTTAATGTACCACTGGGCATGACACTGGGAGATTTCATCCCCAGAGTCTGAATGGATCTGGCAGCTGAGGGCGATGGTTCCCCCTACTGCACCATCCAATTGATCTTCTGGCTGTGTCACCCAAATCCTGCAGCAGGCCCTGGCTGAGACAACAGAGACATAGCTGTGACAGAAGCCCCAGCAAAAGGTCTCCATTGCCCGGTGTAATGCCCACGGGTCTGCAACTCTGTGCTTGTAGTTTTGAGTCCAGGTGGGGCACTGGTGCTTTACGCAAGACACATAACCTGTAGTGTCACCAAGAATATTCAGCAGTGTATATGGATTATGGCAAAGCAGGAATATGGCCGTCAATAGTGTATTTCCTAATGCACGCACATATGGTCAAACGACTTGGCTTTTCTGTCAATGTAATTCCTGCACTGACTAAAAGCAACAACAAATGCGTATAACATTACCTGAGAATTGGTGCACAAGGAACAAGACAAGAATGAGTCGCATCTCTTTTAAACTGCTGGGACAGGTTGGGAAATGATCTGTTTTCACACAAAAAAAGAAAAGCTCAATTTTATTGTTTACCTATGGTTTGTGCTATAATATGTTGATTTCTCCCCTCATGTTCCATGCCAGTGGTGTATAACAGGAGCTTGCTAACATACACTACCAGTCAAAGGTTTTAGAACACCCCAATTTTTCCAGTTTTTTATTGAAATTCAAGCCGTTCAAATCCAATGAATAGCTTGAAATGGTACAAAGGTAAATAGTGAACTGCTAGAGGTTAAAAAAAAAGGTAAGGTTACCCAAAACTGAAAAATAATATACAAAAAGGCCTTTTTCAGGGAACAAGAAATGGGTTAACAACTTAAAGCTGTTCTGCAGCAATGGAGGTTGATCAAGCCTTGAAAGTTGGTGCTACCAATTCCTACAGGTGTTCCAACTTTTCTTGATTACTTACAACCCCCTCTGTCTGCATAAAAGTAGTGTTGGATCACACTATGGTACCATACCCTTGTGAGCATCATTTGAACAATATTGTACTGCAGAAAGTAGTGTGTTACTATAAAAATGGCGAGAAAAAGGCAATTAACAATGGAAGAGAGACAGACCAACATGACACTTAAAAATGTAGGGCTTTCCTACAGAGAAATTGCGAAGAAAGTCAAGGTGTCAGTGAGTACTGTTTCCTTCACCATCAAAAAGCACTCAGAAACTGGGAGAAACTCTGACAGGAAGAGGTCTTGCAGACCCAAAGCCACAACAGAATCAGAAGACAAGTTTCTGAGAGTCAACAGCTTGCGTGATAGGCGGCTCACAGCACAACAGCTTCAAGCACAGCTTAATAGTGGTCGTAGTAAGCAAGTCTCAGTTTCAACTGTGAAGAGAAGACTTCGACTTTGAACGGTCGAGTTGCAGCAAGAAAGCCATTGCTAAGACATCAGAATAAGAAGAAGAGGCTTGCCTGGGCCATGAAACACCGCCAATGGACAACTGAAGACTGGAAGAAGGTGTTATGGACTCATGAATCAAAGTTTGAAATCTTCGGTTCACCTCGCAGGATTTTTGTACACCTTCGAGTAGGTGAAAGGATGGTTCCTCAGTGTGTGACATCAACTGTCAAACATGGAGGAGGAAGCGTGATGGTCTGGGGCTGTTTTTCTGGATCCAGGGTCGGTGACTTGTACAGAGTGAGAGGCACCCTGAACCAAAACGGCTACCACAGCATTCTGCAGCGCCATGCAGTACCCTCTGGTATGCACCTAGTTGGTCAGGGGTTCATCCTACAGCAAGATAATGACCCAAAACATACGTCCAAGCTATGCCATAACTACCTCAGGAAAAAAGAACAAGATGGTAAGCTTGAAAACATGGAGTGGCCAGCACAGTCTCCAGACTTAGACCCCATCAAGCTGGTTTGTGATGAACTGGACAGAAGAGTGAAAGCAAAGCAACCTGCAAGTGCCTCACATTTATGGGAACTTCTGCAACAGAGAAGTTCTTTCTGCAGAATATTTGATTTCCATTGTAGAAAGAATGCCATGAGTGTGTTCAGCTGTTATATCTGCCAAAGGCGGCTACTTTGATGAGTAAAAAGTTTAGAATACATTTTGGTTTATAAATTGATTCCATTATTTATTTTTTAACCTCAATTGTTTATTTGTTCTTTGCTTTCATTTCAGAGTACAATGAGACATTAAACGGCATAATTTTCAATAAAAAACTGGAAAAATTGGGGTGTTCTAAAACTTTCGACCAGTAGTGTATAGTTCACATAATCTTCTCAGTTCAAACACTAAACAAAACAGAAAGCTACAGGGCTATAAATCTAATTTTACCCTGGGTGATCAGGGGGAACAAGACCATCTTGACAGCTTGAATGATCAAAAATGAAACTTCTTTTGGGGAATAGAACTCAGGTTATGAATTGCGCACTGCCATCAACTGTCTGTGTGTATGTATGTATAAACATGTATAATAATTACATTTGTTTATAAACAATAGATTAATAATACAAGAATGGCTTACCTGTTATCGTATGCACCAGGAAGATTAAACGGCATAAGCCGTTGTGAAAATGTTTTCTCTTTGTTGAAAGGAAACCCCCTCACAAAAGCCCACTTCTAACCATATGACTGTGGGCAACTAGATGCAAGCATTGTGGCTTCGTTTTTTCAGAACCTGTTTTAAAACTAAAAGCACAATACTTTTATAAATACCTTGCATATCCTCTAAGGCTAATGAATACTATGGGAAACAGAGGTATTGTGAACAATGCATTTCAGATTTTGATGGTTAATTCTAAATCCTCTTTATTCAACCAAATGCACTTTGACACTTTAGGAGAATCTGCTAATCAGTCAAACCAGCTCTCCTACCGTGTAGTTTACCCAACTCTCAAACTTAAATAATAAAAAATAAGCACGGACAGACAGACATATTGGGTTTCATTTCATTAAGTGAAACCAAACCATTCTCTCATCAGAATCAGACAAAAAATAGAGGAAGCAGGAAAAGGGTGGGTGAAACAAATTATAGGTGAGATTATTCACCGCAAATGCTACTGCAAAATTCCACTGCAAAACAACATTTAAGTCATTTAACAGATCAAGTGAACTGACTCTTTATGTGTGGCTGCCCAAAACAATCTCTGCACAAAATGTAAATGTTCATCTTTGTGATGTACAATGGGTGGGTAATTTGAATTTGGAGGGGTGTTGACTAAACGCAGTCAGAGAGAGAGAGAGAGAGAGAGAGAGAGAGGCAGAGAGCTACCCCAAATTACAGTATTAGCTTGAGAGCTAGTTAGCATTCTTAGGGAAAAATGCCCTTTTTAACATTTCACAGGTCACCATTGTCTGATGAAACATATCCCAGAAAAAACAACGATAGCTATACTTGAGTTTAACTTTCGTATTTATTTGCAAAGATATAACAGAAAGTGAGAAAGCTTACCGGCTTTCTGATTTGAATCAGACCTAGTAAGACTCTTATACACACTTTTCCAGAAGTGGGGGCTTCACGAAAACAAAAAGATACAAAGCTGGTCTCTAAAATGTATCAGTATTTTGTCTTCTGAATACCCCTTGTTGACCTTGCTGTAAGGCCAGAGTGAGCTAGCTACCCGCTTCTAGGAGAAGCAGAGACATTAAGGTCAATGGCTGTCCGTCTGCTGGGAGAGAGACAGAGAAAGACTCATAGTAAGCACTTAATTCAGAAAGTGGTCTAATAGTAATGAGAATGAAAAATAAAAGGTTATTTTTAATCACGTGACTGTCTTTATGTTAACACACATTGTCAATTAAGAATCAATTAAGAAAATGACCCTTACTTGCAGCGCTCTTAGTGGCCCTTTCAGCAAGGATCCTCTAGCCTTAAATTCCATACTAAAGCCACGCTACATATGCTCAACATATTGTGTAGTAGTATTGCAATTTCAGACAGGAGGCAGGGGCACAGAATCGTGGTTACAGTTGCCTCGAAAGGTATTGGAACAGCTATGGCAATTCCTTTGTTTTTGCAATACACTGAATACATTTGTGATTGAGATAAAAAAAAACAAGAGTTCAGAACTTCAGCTTTTATTTCCTGGTATTTACCTAGATTTGTTAAACTACTTAGAGCATAGCACCTTTGGCATCAGATAACCCCATTTTTACGAGAGCAAAAGTATTGGAACAGAGAGTATTTGAGAAAATGAAAGTAAATAACATTCTATATTTGGTTGCATATCCCTTGGTTGCAATAACTGCATCAAGCCTGCAACCCATTGACATCACCAAACTGTTGCATTCTTCCTATGTGATGTTTTCCCAGGCTTTTACTGCAGCCTCTTTTTTCTGCAGCAGTTTCTGTTTGTTTCAGGGGGTTTCAATCTGTTCTTCAGGAGGTGAAATACATGCTCAATTGGGTTAAAGTCAGGTGATTGACTTGGCCAGTCTAAAACCTTCCACTTTTTCTCCCTAATGAAATCCTTTGTTGTGTTGGCAGTGCATTTTGGGGCATTGTCTTGCTGCATGATGAAGTTCCTTCCAATTAGTTTGGACACATTTCACTGTAAATTGGCAAAAAAATTTGCATGTTTTTGTAGACTTCTGAATTCAACCTGCTGCTACCGTCATGAGTTACATCATCAATAAAGATTAGTGAGCCCACTCAGAAGCAGCCATGCAAGCCCAATCCGTGACACAACCTCCACCGGTGGGTAGTCAGGTTTGGCCAGGTGAGGGCCAATTGAAAATAAATAAATAGTTGGCATGTATATAGCGCCTTTATCCAAAGTGCTGTACAATTGATGCTTCTCATTCACCCATTCATACACACACACCAAGAGCGATTGGCTGCCATGCAAGATACTGACCAGCTCGTCAGGAGCATTTGCGGGTTAGGCGTCTTGCTCAGGGACACTTCGACACAGCCCGGGCGGGGGATCGACCCAGCAACCCTCCGACTGCCAGAAGACTGCTCTTACTGCCTGAGCCATGTCGCCCCAACTATTGAGTTGTTCCAATGCTGTGCATCCCGCTCTCTCTCAAGGTTACCATGAATCCTGGTAGCTAAAGCCACAATCTGGTCTAGAGAGGCAGCCAAGCCTCTGGTGGCCAGTTCATCCATTCATGCCTCCTTAGTAATTCCTTGGTAAAAAATAGTCCGCAATGCCTCCTCATCCAAGCCACATTCAGCAGCCAAGGTGCATAATGAAATGGCATAGTCAGCACAATATTCAGTGAGGCTACGTAATCTTGCTTCAAGGACACCAGCTTGAGGCCTGCTTCCTGTCCAGCATCTGATTGATTGAACACCTTGGACATCTCATGGGCAAAGGCGTTAATGACTGAGACTACTTCTCACAGACTGCAGTGGTACCCAGGCTAGAGCTTTGCAGGAGGGCAGCGAGCGAGATTGTGAAGGCTAATTTAGTCCGTAGGGAAGCTGGAGGGATGAAGTTCAAATGCCAGAGAGCATTGGGTGAGAAAAACTGCATGACTATCAAAACTTTCAGGGAGTGACCGGGGAAGTGCTGGAGACATCAGAAGACGATGAGCCCCCTTCAGCAGTGAACAGGGACAGGCGCTGAACCACAGTGGAAAGCCTCAGTAAATTCTCAGCAGCAGCGCTGATCGTGCCGGCCAACAGTGGTACCCTGGTTTGTCAGAGCATTACAAAGCTGGCTTGTCTCTGCTGGTTCCATGCTTGGCTTGAGTTTGGTGACACGAGCGCAGGTGAATTGGAACCAGATGCAGAGACGCAGGCAAGTAGAACTAAATCTTTGATGCAAAGTGCAGAAGAAAATGAGAAAGGGGAAAGCACATATTATGACATATTAATCTGAGGGTGAACTGTTTCCTGTAACAATAACGTGCCCCGGGGAGCACAATAACTAGTTTCCACCTCTGAAAATAGCCCTCTCAGAAGGAAGGAAGTCGTTGTTATTAGGCTGTGAGATTTTCCTCCGGACCTTACCAGCAGTATCATGACTTCTTCACTAGCTGCGCAAATACACTAGTCTTCCAAGGATTACAGTGATACAGAATCATCAAAGTACAAGTAAGTATTGATGTGATTGTGTGCTGATTTTTTAATTATGGCTTGGTCATGCTGAATTACATCTAATGTATTACCTTTCTATTACCTCTGGAAAGAACTGAAAATTATTCACTGTGTATTTATAATATTGAGTCATATATTTCTGTTTGTGTGATTGTTGCTCAGATGATAGCTAATGGTAGCTAACATTGTGTGGCTAGCTTCATCAATATAGCGTGAATTTGTAGTATCTTAATTTAAAAAAATTGATTCTTAAATGTTTTAATAGAGACTCAAATATCTACATGGGTACACAGCATAAGTATACTCTCATGGTACAAATGGTAGATTTGCTGTGGTTATATTGAGAAGTGTCACAGCGTGATCTACAAAATGATCATTATTGCAGTCACAATGGGTTCTAGATGAACCCTCCTATTATGTTGAATTGTTTTTAATGTTTTTAAATAAAATGGCTTTTATGTTTGGGGTCAATAGTTTAAACCGACACAAATGATTGTAACCAAAGAAATTTGAGTGTGTGTTACCCTTTTGTCCCTAAAGATCTGTGAAGAACTTCTTATTTTAGAGCCTGAGGAAAGCGAAAGTTCAAAACCCAAATCGAGGTTTCAATCCCGGAATTGCCCACAAAAAATGGCTGTATATTTTCTTATATTTTATACAGTTACAGAGCCTAGGATTAAAATGACCCCACACAACACATTTGTATACACTGTGAGGAAAATATTGTTCAAATTGAGCAGACATGATGTTTCTGTATACTTGGCATTCATCTTGCTGCTGCCGTTAGCAGTGATATCAGCAATGAACACAAGTGAGCCAGTTCCAGTGGATGGTCGTCTTTGACACGAATGCAACTACATCCTGTAGTGTTCTTGATCTGTTGAACAGTTGAACAAAGGGATTTTTCTTCACCATTTGAAGAATTCATCCACTACACAGGTCTTCCATGGCCTACCAGGATATTTGCCATAGCTGAGCTCACCAGTCATTCCTGCTTCTTAACAATGTACCAAACAGTTGATTTTGACACACCAATTTTGCCTTATTCATTCATATTTTTAGTGAGGGCCGAAGGTATTTGCGTGCTTGCCCTTTTGGTGTTGCTGAAAGAGTATTAGTAGGGTTCAATATTAGTGGCCGCTATGCGGAGAGTCCAGATCAGCCAATAAATAAACCATGATACAACAATGTAAAACCCCACACTAACCCAATGACAGAATTTAGCGAGGGCTGAAGGGGTTTGCGTGCTTGTCCTTCTGGTGTTGCTGGAAGAATATTAGTAGGGTTAAATAATAATGACCACTATGCGGAGAGTCTAGATCAGATAATGAATACACCACGTTACAAAGACAGTAGCACCACCTTGGCTGCCTTTCCCAGCTTGGAAACACCACGAAAGTACAAAGCCGCTGATCAGTTGGTCTTTGGTCAATATTTCCCCCTGAGTATTCAGTTGTAATTTAGGCTGGAAAGGTACAAGATGAATTAGAGTCATGGAGATCACGCAAACAAACAAAACAAACAAAATAGTTTATTCGCAGACAGGTAGGTTATTAGCTTTAGAATACCAATAGTCAATTACAAAATACACAAATTAAGAATAGAGATAGAGTAAATAATCATACCTAGCCTGCTTTGGCTACGCACAAACACAGAGTATACACAGTGTGACATACACATGTACATACGCAGAATATGCCATGTGGGAAGTCGAATGCGATCTTCCTGATACTTACATACACAAGACATGTTGTGTGGGAAGTCGAATGCGATCTTCCCAGATTGGTCTGTCTCCCTTGCTTTTATGCCAGATCATACGAAACCATTGAAACCAGGCGGCAGTGCCGTAAATCAGCCTGGAGGGGTGGTCAAATCTGGAATTTAGACCCCCACCCTTGGGGGTTGTTAAGTAGGGAAAATGAGATGATTACCAAGAGAGGACATGCAGGTTTTCTCTTGAGTTACTGAAACTATGGTTTATTAAACTAAATGATCCATTTTACATGCAATTCCTGTTACCATTACATAAGACTTAATGCAATAATACAAGGATCACATGGGCAATGTTTTCAAGGTTTTACTGGGTATATTTACTATCTCAATAGCAGTTTTGAATATTTAATCTAGGAGAGCAGTCCCCAAATGAGGGCACTGTGGCATTGTCCGGAGTCTTTCCCCTTGGAAGTGACCAGGTATGAGGTCACAGGAGAGGTCACTATCCCTGTGACCAAACTGCCCTGAAATCACTTCATACAGCCACCCCTTATCTCCTTCGGCGCCGATGGCCTGAACCTCCCCAAAGGTAGTCCAAACAGTTTGACACATATCAGAAGCCCCAGCTCTCAGGTTTCCCACACAAGGCAGCCCTTCCTGAGTCCCACTTTGCCTTTGGATACCCAGGGTCGTAGGGCTGACTGTGGGTTGAGGTGTGCTCTGTAAGGAGTGGATCAGATGTCGGATGGTCGGGGGGAAAAGGTTACAAGATATTATATCTATGAATGTAGTTGGGAGTTTTCATGATAACTGCATTATGCTGTAAATATGTATTTGTACCTCTCATGGTAATATACCTTTTGGATAAACCTGATTTGGGTGAATTAAAGGAAAGGAGACAAACCCCCAGATTGCTTGGTTTCTTCTCCTTAACTCCAAAATCCAGGCCTTAGTTCTTGACCCTAAGAATCTGGAATTCACAGCTAAACTCCCACCTTGGTCAGGGAGCTAAAACAAATGGCTTCTACAGAGACAGATTTTGCCCAGTTTCCCCTCGGCTCCTGAATGGTTATGATATCAAAGGTAGACTGTTACAAAAACTAGGCCATTACAATGAACCAATCAGAATAACACCAAACATTACTATATTCTGACCTGGGATTATCATGAAACATCTTTATGCCATCTCCAGTATTCCTGTGCTGTAACCCTGTAAGGAATGTGAGAGAAGGGGGGCTCCCCAGGGGGCCCAGGAACACTCCTCCAGGAGCCCTTCTCTAGTTCTCCCCCACAGGCATGGGTGCCAAAAGGTGGGTGCTAACAATGTATGCTCCGGGAGGGGGAAGTCTGCAAGCTGACCAGTGCATGAGAGCAAATCTTAATTATTACTGGCTTAAAAAGACAGTAGTACCACTCTGCCTTCTGCTCTCTACTGGTCCGGGCTGACCAAGAATCTCCACAATAGGGCCAATATATTCACCTTCGTCATATCTGACTCCATTTCGAATAATAATTTAGATTAGTTATCCACATTTGGTGGATGTCTTATTTATAATTTGGACTTGATCGCTACAGGAATCCTGTACCGTAACGGGCTCCCTGAACAGTCCTCTGCTGGTACCGCCACATGTCACATCGCGCGTTATGTGCACGTCTCACGAGCTGCCTAGATATCTGCAGTCATATCTGAGGTCGCAGGAATAGCTACTTTTGGGTATGTCTGTTTGCAGCTCAGGGACCCAAGAAGACCAACATTACCGACTGTTCTCGACATAAATTAACTACCGCGCGGAGGCGAGTGATTTACCGACAGAGGTCTACGGGTGCAATACACTGTGATACATTAAGCGTAAATTTACATCCTCTCTAGACCAACTTGAGGGGGTAACCAAGCATTCACAGTGAGTGTTCATTAAGCAAAACCACACAGATCAAGATTTAACAATTTCTTTTACCAGGCAGGTTACGTACTTAATCACATTCAAATTCCAAATAAAATATGCATAAAGTATTACAAAAGAAACCAAATTACGGAGTCTTAAAAGTCATACCTGGTAACAAAGACTATATATGGGGGTCTGGCTGTAGGATTGTTCATCCAATTTGGATGTAAATACCCTCAAATTAAAGCCAAAAGTCTTTACTCGTAATCATCATTTCATTTCAAATTGAATGTACTGGAGTAGAGAGGCAAAACCCCTCAATTGTGTCCAAGTACTTACAGACTGCACTGTAGGATTTTAAATTAAACAATGAATATGAGTTTAAAGTGCATGCTGTCCCATGTGATTTGAGGGTCTTTACTTTTAGTCAATATATACAGGCCACATACATATGAAGCAAGGCAAGAAATGCCAGAAGGACCCAGGCTAAACTGGGGGAGCCAGCACTGGCACTTCTGTAACTGACACAGAATACATAACACAGAACGACATCCACCGATGCCCCTGTCAGACATTCGGTCTGCCAGCTCTGGTCGCCTTTGAGGGATGTAACTCTACACTGATCAGCCGATATGAGTAATGTAAATATCCTCAAATTAAAGGTGGCAGTCGACACTTCATCCCCATATCCCCAAAAATTGTCCCCCTGTCCAAAAACGTACAGACTGCACTGTATACTATAGGATGCATGATCTCCAACAAAAGATTTGCTATTGTTTTGCGCATATGGGTGCCTTTACACATGAGACATCAGGCGAGTTAAATATTTAGCCAATCAGCAACATTAATCAATTAAATAACTATCATGTAGAAATACATCAGTACTACCGGCCTTGAGTATCTGATTTGAGTATCATGAATCTAGACGCTGTGGCCCTGTATGTGTCAAAGGTTATGTCTGGAGTCTGAAACCTTGGCGTGGAGAGCCACTAGGTTTGCCAGTTTTAGGTTTCCTAAAACCAACTTCATTTACATTACATTTACATTTACATTTTAGTCATTTGGCAGATGCTTTTAATCCAAAGCGACTTACAAGTGCATAGGTTCTTCCACAAGTTAAAGCAACACATCCATAACTAGTAAAATACACATGAAGTGCTGTTCTAAACATAGTCATCATAAGTGCAATTCCATCCATCCATCCATTATCTTAACCCGCTTATCCTGAACAGGGTCGCAGGGGGGCTGGAGCCTATCCCAGCATACATTGGGCGAAAGGCAGGAATACACCCTGGATAGGTCGCCAGTCCATCGCGGGGCACACACACCATTCACTCACACACCATTCACTCACACACGCATACCTACGGGCAATTTAGACTCTCCAATCAGCCTGACCTGCATGTCTTTGGACTGTGGGAGGAAACCGGAGTACCCGGAGGAAACCCACGCAGACACGGGGAGAACATGCAAACTCCACACAGAGAGGTCCCGGCCGACGGGGATTCGTACCCAGGACCTCCTTGCTGTGAGGCGGCAGTGCTACCCACTAAGTGCAATTCTATTTTCTTTATTATTATTATTATTTTCTTTTTTTTGGGGTTAGACAAGAGGGACAGGGATATCGGAAAGGGGGCGGAAATCAGGAGGTAGGACGATGGTACAGTTTGAAAAGGTGTGTTTTTAGTCTGCGTCGAAATAGGGGGAGGGATTCTGCTGTCCTGACAGTGGTAGGCAAGTCATTCCACCTCTGAGGAACCAGAACAGAAAACAGGCATGAACGTGCAGTTCGACCGCCAGGAGGGAACCATAAGGCGACCAGAGCTGGCAGACCGAATGTCTGACAGGGGCATCGGTGGATGTCGTTCTGTGTTATGTATTCTGTGTCAGTTACAGAAGTGCCAGTGCTGGCTCCTCCAGCTTAGCCTGGGTCCTTCTGGCATTTCTTGCCTTGCTTCATATGTATGTGGCCTGTATGCATTGAAAATTTGTATGGCAGATTGATTTTGATCATGACTGTCTGAACCACCAAGGCCTATATGTATTGTCCTTTAAAAACATTTAAAAAGCTAAAATGCTAAAAAGTGTTGATCAAGACATTGTGGACAATTGTCAACAATGAAAGGAAATATACTATGCAATCTTACATGACACATCCTGTTTGTGTAAACAAGAAAATCTCAATAATTGGGCTTTGTTTCAATATTGTGCTTTGTCTCAATAATTGGGCTTTGATTTAGTACACTGCAGTGTGTTATGTCCAAGTCCATGCACTTTAAAAGTGGCTTTTTCCTTTTTCTTCCAGCATCTTCTTCATCTGCATGCATCAACAATGAGAACACAGGCCTTGTGGTTTTATGCAGTCTGCTGCAATGGTACTTTTTTCCACCGTTCACTTCCAGCTTGTTAGCAGGAAGCATATTTCTATTTACAGTTTTGAAATATAATTATTTAATCATTATCGTTCACCTTGAGATGAGAAAAAAAAACTTGTCTTGGTGATGTCACTTTTAACCAATAATATGAGAAAAGCTCAGGCATGCTAAACTCAGTCAAGGTGATAGTAGCTACAATATTTGAGAATTAAATAAAAAAGTAGAGTGTTAAAGCACAGTAGTTGCATGTGTTATTCATATATGTATATGATATTAATGAATGGCATTTCAAGTTTTATGTATTTATTTATTTTTACATATTTTGACATACATAAACTTTGATAGATACAAATGTGACTTTAAAGTCTGCATGGAACATAAACTCTCCAAAATGTCATTGTGACTCCAGTGTGTTTTTTCCAGTGCTAAATGTTCACTCCACTCCATGGACTCTTGAAGTGCCACAAACAGTATCAGCAGTGAAGGGGTCTTGTGTTGTGGTTCCCTGCAAGTTCAATTACCCAGGACCTGAAAGGAAGGCAGATCTGACAGGAAAATGGCACATGACAAGCCACGACCATATTGTTTACCACCCTGAGCCCTCCAAAGTAATGGGACAATTCAGAGGCCGGACAGACTTGGTTGGAGATCTTGCAAGAAATAACTGTTCACTGATAATTAAGAGCCTGGAAAAAAATGACAAAGGCCCATTTATTTTTAGGATAGAGATTTCTAAATTGGATAAGTACTCTTACACAGAGTACCAGGTCTCCATTGATGTTCAGGGTAAGTTCAAAGAAGTGCTCTTTATGTGGATTATTTTTTAAATCATGAGTATATACTGATATGATTTTGATCCTGGGCTAAAGTCATTGTAAAGCTTCAGTTCTTTGCAGTTTTGTATATCTATAGGAATCCCCAATACATGCTTGAGACCATGAGACCAGCTGTGATAAAAATGTGACAGCACACTTTGCTGATTAAAAAATTCAACTTATGGCTTATAACTTGTGGCCTACAGACAACCGTTGATCAGATACTTGTTTTCACTTGGCTGCAGACGCTCCAGCCACCCCCATGCTGAGTGTGAGCAGGGAGGTGAAAGCAGGTGAAGCTGTGACTGCTACCTGCACTGCGTCTCACTCCTGCCCCACTGACCTTCCTCACCTCGTCTGGAGCCACACCGGAACACCCATCGTCCAATCAGAGGCGCTGTCCAATGGCCAATGGAGAGTGACCTCAAACCTAACCTTCACTGCCACACCCTCTGACCACGGCAGGCATCTGGTCTGCACAGCACAGTATCAGCAAAATAAAAAAGTGCAGTGTGAAAAAAGTTTGATTGTGAAATGTAAGTGGGAAATTTTTTATTTTATTTTTTACATGTCCTTGCACAACAGCAACATTAATTTGACAGTATTCTTGGAAATGACTAATACCACATTTTGATGAGTGTATGATACTGCAAGAAGAAGAAGTAAACTTGTTATTGGAAGTGTTCTTCATTTGGATATGCATCACATGGAATCTGACATTATGGGCTCTATTTTTACCTAGTGGATGGCCTCAAGTGCAAGTGCATTTAGGACACGGTCAAACCCAATTTTGCTAGTTTCATAGCAGATGAAGCACAAAGTAAAGTCCAAAAGGGCTAGACCCAGTGGCTCAATTATTACAATATGTTTGTGTTGGTTGGCAATATGAACCTCAATATCAATTGTTTCAAAAATAACTTGATTTAAATCCAACGGATCGCGACACAAGAACACTCATTCTCAGTCTGAAATTCATAAATATACATGCTTCTTCTAATTTCATGACTGTAGATTTGATTACATTCAGATCTCAAATTTTTGACGATTAAATGTCCATTGACTTAATATGGTCATACACAATGCTAACACGAATTAAGCTAATCTAAAGTTCTAAATGAACATGACATGAGACCGTTATATTCAGCAGCCTTATCGCATGCAGTTGGCAGCTGGACGACATTAAATGGCACAGTAAGCAAGCAGCAGTCAGTCTCACAGACTGTCCAAAGTGGCAAGTCAGCACTCAATTTGCGAAAATGTGTCGGATACAGTAAAGCAAGGGCGGCAAAAAATAGGCCAGCTAGGTCGGCGTACATAAACAGAAATCTTACAGCTAAATTGCCAGCTACATTAGTTTATTCGGCTAGTCATAAACTCCAACAAAGTGAGTTCACTTGGCCAGACAGCTAGCTCTAGCTACAAAGAAGTGCTAAAGCCAGCTAGTTAACTAGCTAGTCTATACTAGTGAAGTTGACGTCCCCAAAAATGGGGGAATATGTGAGGTCGGGGCTGGGCGGAGAACCAGAAGCGACTAAAGGCCCGGACGCACCAAACCGACGGTCGACCGTCGGACGTCGGTGGCGCCCTGTCGGCCGAGTCTTTCCGGTGTGTCCCGCAACATGTTGAATCGGCGTCGGAGCCCCCGGAGCCGTGGATGAGAGAGAGCTCTCTGATTGGCTGTCCAGCTATCGAATCAGCGCAGAACGTACGTGCAACTCGGCCGTCGGCGGACCGTCGTTGCGGTGAGTTCGGCACAGCCAACATTAACGACGCGAGGCGATCTTTGTCGGCGCTCCGCGGCCGACCGTCGGTTTGGTGTGTCCGGGCCTTAAGGGACTAACCCTTCTGCATGCGGACGTGTTCGCCACTATCCCGGACAGGGATAAACAGAAAGATTTAGATCTTCTCCCGGAACAGGGGGAGGAACAGAAAATAACCCAAACGAGATTTTCAATTGAAACAGAAGAAAGCCCAAAACGGCTGTAGAAAATAAAACAAACCAGGGCGAACCACTCAACCAAAACAAGTGCTTGTAGATGAGCACTGACAGTAGCAAATCGGGGAACAAAAATAAAATACAACCTGGTGAAAAAAAACTAGGCAATAAAATCCTTGAGACGCAGCTCAGGAAAAACGAAACAAACCAAAATACAATACCGGGGACAACGTCCCTCTACCACCGGCTCACACGAGCTCAAAAGAAAAAGAAAACTAAGACCCTTGAGGAAGGCGTCAGCGAATCGCAACACCAGCCAGCTGAACGCCTTCCTTACCTTTTTTAATCTTTTCAACAAATGTGAATTCCACACCAGCACAGTACCTGACTCGTAAGCGAACAGAGTCTACCTTTTACCGGCTTTGCGCAAGAGCGAACAGTTGAACACAAAAGCATTGAATTACTGTCCGCACTGGTCTTAAATACCCTTTAGGAGGAGAAATCCTCCTAGCTAACGAGGTCCAGGTGAAACCAATGAGACCCAGCCCTCTGGTGGTCACCAAGGGTCATTACCTCCATCATGACAGAATATGTATAAAAAAGACTATAATTCCAACACGCATCACGCGATATGGATGTAAATATTAAAGCTGACAGTCTGCACTTTGCCACATATCCATTCTCTAATTTCATTACATTTATGGCATTTGGCAGACCTACGTTCTTATCCAGAGCGACTTTCAGATGTATCTGTCTATTTCATAAAATTGATACTTCATATTCTATACAGTTCAGAACATCTTTGACCTTATACCATGAAGGAAACACATTTGAACCAAAAAGAAAAATAGTTATGCGGTTCTAATGACGAGCATACATCGCTGGCCATTTTTCCAGTGTGTGAAATGCTCTAATAAAGCAATGTGCCATGAGTTTATTTCGAAATAAACACTGAGTTTAATACTCCATTGCACCAGTTGCACTAATGTTGTTTATCCAGATGCCCCAGTCAATGTGGAGGTTGAGACCAAGTCCACAGTGGTGAAGGAGGGAGATGCTGTGAAGATGCAATGTTCCAGTGAGAGTAACCCTCCTGCACACAGCTACCAGTGGTACAACATCACTGGGGCTCTGCTCTCAGAGGAAAAAATCTACAAACTGGACAATGTTTCCCGACACATTAGTGCCTTCTATTGTGCAGCCAACAACACCGAGGGGCACAGGAACTCCATTCCAGTAAAGTTTCGCGTGGAGTGTAAGTGCAGCACAAAATCTTTCATTTTAACAATTACACAGGCCTTCATGTCTTTTAGTGATGGGCAGTTCGCAAACGGATGACTCTTTTCAAACTAATCTGACAGTTAATAAGCCAAGGCTTCTCCATGAAAGATTCGTTCGTTTGGCTGTCGCGCCAAGATCTGCCCGCCCCGCTTAGCCAAAGACAGATTTCAGTGACTTGCATAGGGTCCAATGGCTATTTAACAGGGCAGCATTATGTAATGCCAATCAAACAACCACAAATTAACAACCTTATGTACCTACGTCAGCGAGCCGTGGAGCAATACTGAGCCGGTGAATTAATGACCGAAAGGAGTAAACGAACGAAAGAGCCACTGAGCCGGTGAACTAGTGAGCCAAAAGAGCCATTGAACGAATGAACAAACGAGCCATGAGCTGTTGAGTCGTAAGGCGAGTAACGTTAATGCCGTCAGCAGACATTCCGTGGGCCAGATGAATAGTTAGAATGTCACACATAATACTTAGCTAAATCATGTTGTCTTTTATTTTTCTGTAATATTGAATAGTTTTGCAAAGACCACAACGTACATCGTGTCATTTTATTTTTGTAGGTAGTATATTGAAACGTAGCTGGGTGTTATCTTAATTGCATTAGAGTTTAATGTTAGCT
This sequence comes from Conger conger, assembly GCF_963514075.1. Classification (NCBI taxonomy): domain Eukaryota; kingdom Metazoa; phylum Chordata; class Actinopteri; order Anguilliformes; family Congridae; genus Conger; species Conger conger. Next base: position 81,934,942 of record NC_083760.1, on the reverse strand, counting down.
AATGTTACAATATATACAATGTAGTTGTAGCCTATGTGATTTAACTTTTACATCAATGTCTCATAGCTTACAATTTCTAAGAAACCTGAAATGAAGCTTTGGAACATTAAAAAAAAAAAAGTTTTATTAATGCTATTCATAGCTGACGTATTATATTGGCTACTAAGCAGATGGCTTTTGTGCAGTATCATCCATACTGCAAAGCATAATTAAACATAGATGTTCAATGTGTTGACCAGCTGCCTGCATAGCAAGTGACGTCGGACCGGATCTATGCTGGTACCGACTGACTTCGCAGATACGATCGCTTGTTGTCTGAGTGCAATCAAAAAAAATTCAATATTGCGTTAGTTTTATTTTCCTCAACAGGGCAACAAGTGTCGTTAACAAATGCAGTCTAACAGAGGGGTAATGATTATGGTAATTTAACCAATTACACTTTGGTTGCAGTTTACACGTTATACTAAATTAATATTAAAAGGAGGAACGTTAAATCAATTCCGCAACTAGACTAGGTGATATTCCGAGGGAGCCACACGCGGGTGGCTTGTTTACGCTGTGAACCAATGCAGTTCAATGCCGCGAACGAATTGAGTAACATGAGACTCATGCGCGTACATTACGGAAGTACAAGTGAACGAAGGAGTGAGCCAAACGAACGAATCTTTTGAACGAACGGAGCCAAAAGATCCGGCTCACCGAAATGAACAAACGTTCCCATCACTAATGTCTCTGTCTTCTGACCTGAAAAGAATATTTAACCGCCATCTTGCTGGACATATATCACATAGAGATGTAGTGAACACATGTGTTTGATGGGTGACCAGTTCTTCCCATCTCTGTTCAAATGACGATGTAACTGCTGTTTGCACATTAGGGTTGCCAGGGCACTAATCCAGTCATCAGTGTTTTGACATCAAAATAAATCTTGAAACAGCATCTCAAGAGAGGTTTAGTTGATTTTTAATTACAACAACAGATGCCTTTATTTAAAAGGTTTTTTTATTTTAAAGGTTTAAAAGGTACATTGTATTAACCCTGTCTAGATTTAGTCAAAATTGCATTGTCAGCTGCATAAGGCATTGTCAGGCATCAAGTTTCCATTTTTAGAAATTACATTATCAGCAGTGAACAGAGGCAGGTGGTCATTGTTATATTACTTTAAAATAAGTAGTCATAGTGGAATAACATTTTCTACAGTATGTAAATGGGAAAGTGTAGTTAAAAAGAATACAATACTTTACTAATAACCTTTAATAATCTCCAGACCCTCCGAGGATTGGAGTAGAATCAGTCTGTACTGCAAAAATCACAGGGGTGCACTGTCGGTGCCTGGTAGAGTCCAGTCCCACCAGTAGAGTCCAGTGGATCCTTGCAGGCACTGTTGTAAACAACAGCACAGTCAACAGCACAGGTGCAAAGGATTCTGGGACTCTTCATATACTGCATCTGCCCCTGGGCCTCACTGACATGGTGTCCTGCAATGCCAGCAACATACATGGGAATGACATACTGGCACTGCAAACCAACCAAAGAGGTATGTTACTGTTTCCCTTCAGTTTCAAAGGGATTGTTCACTTTCTGGGTTAAAATAAATATAAAGCCCAAAACGGCTGTAAAATAAATGAAATAAAATAAATAAATAATTTCAGTTTCTGATGACCTGTCAACTTTACAGTGGCAGGTATGGGACATCCAGGGATTTGTGGTCTAAAGCACAGTTGTACAGTGCTGATATGCCTCTGGTTTGTACTTACAGTAGGAACATATTAATTAATTAAGTCAATTTGTTCATGACTGTAAACGCAAATGTTAGTTGAATTGTGGTGATACTTCGTTCCTTGAGTGCAGTATAAATATGTATGTTTAACCTATGGAGGCATAATATAAAAAATCTGCTTTGGAGTTATATATATATATATGTTCTGTTTTCTATCCTAAAATATTTGCCTAATGGGTAAGTGCAAACACATTTTCTGTCGAAACGGGTTGTGCTCTTGTGCTTTCGCCCTCTGCATTCACAGTCAACCTGTGACCTGCGCTGTGTTTTCGTTTCATCAAGATAAATGGTAACAAATCAATAGTCAAAGTTAGTCATCATGGCTGCAAACTAGTACTATGAATATAATAAACAAGACAACCATATTTGTCCAGATCCTTTAAGCAGCTGTTTTTACAATACACCAAGCTGTACACACATCTGTGGGAAACATCAGTTTGGGAACTGGAACTAATTAAAAAAGGGCCACAATGCTCTGTGGGAATTTTCCAAATCCTTTTTGGTTGATTTCTGGAATCGGTTGTAATTGACTGAACTGAAACGGAATGGCCGTTTGAGTACCATGTTCGGGTCTTTTCCTGGTAAACAGTGACTAATTTGGAACCTGTCCTCATAGGAGTGCTGATGGCCATCTACCTATCGGGCTCGGCTGCTTCTGCCTTTGTGCTCATAGCGAGTATTTTAGTGCTGTGGAAATGTTCAAGACGAAAAAAATGGTAAGTGCATTTATTTAGAGAAGCCTTCAATGGTAAATTGACAGACTTTCTATAGTGCTTTTATTCAACGTGCTTTACAATTGATGTCTTTCACACAGACACACTCACATACCAACGGCGCTAGGCACCAATCAGATTGAAGGTAGTAATTGGAGGTTGGGTGTCTTGCTCAGGGGCACTACGATACACCAAGGGCGGGAGATCAACCTTCCTCCAGCTGTTGGTTAGCGGTTGGCTACAGTAGCCCAGGCATGTGCAGAAGGGCTTGCTCTGAATGGCCAACTTTTTTTTTATAGTATTTTTTTTTTTACTTTTTTTGCACAAAAACTGTGCCATAAAAGACAGTTTTTCTAAGTTGGTGTGCCCTGCTTGCTGGATGACTGAATTAATATCTTAGACTAAATTCCGACCAAAATGTACAGAGGATGTCATATCATAGGCCTACCAGCATACACCTGTGGTTTAGCATTAGACATTGACCTTTAAAATGTGAGAAATTAAATATGTATTACATACTTTTTTGTTGTTGTTTTTAATCTCTTTAGTGTGGAAACAAGGAACAACCTCTACATAACTGCAAGCTTGTAAGTATCAGTATAATATATTTTTAAACTGCTAATTCATTTAAAAACATTGTCTCAACAATGTAAATACAATCTTACGCTCTTGGATCAATCAGGAAAAATTGACATGGACTATGTCAGTACTATTACTTACAGTACTTTCAAAAGTGCTGCAAGTACTGTAATAGCTCCAATTACATTACATTACACTTTATTTAGTAAATGCTTTTATCCAAAGCGACATACAAAACTGCATATCATGGTCATATAACAAACAACCAAACACCAGGGCTGGATTTGGATTCAAGGTCCAGATTTCATGATTGCTGACATATACCATCAAGACATTGGATTTCTGTACACACTCAATAGTAGTGACTTTCATTGACCTGTCTGTGGTCTACAATTTGCAGTCTGGCTATTGGTGCAGATTGCATGCTCTGCTAATGTACATGGAGGATGCTACCACAAAAGAAAAAAGGCAGGAATAGTCAAATCCAAACCCAATCCTCCTAGGTAATTAACTAAAGAATTAGGGCTACTGAGTGGTTTCAGGTGGCAATGATGGTGCAGTGGGTAGCACTGCCGCCTCACAGCAAGGAGGTCCTGGGTTCAAATCCCGGTCGGCTGGGGCCTCTCTGTGTGGAGTTTGCATGTCCTCCCACAGTCCAAAGACATGCAGGTTAGGCTGATTGGAGAGTCTAAATTGCCCATAGGTGTGAGTGAATGGTGTGTGTGCCCTGCGATGGACTGGCAACCTGTCCAGAGTGTATTCCTGCCTTTCGCCCAATGTATGCTGGGATAGGCTCCAACCCCCATACGACCCTGTTCAGGATAAGCGGGTTTGGATAATGAATGAATGAATGAATGATTGGTTTCAACAGCTAACTACCTGGTAAAGGGAGGGTGGGAAACCAGTAGTTCTCAGCCCTTGAGTCTGTTTCTAAAGTATACAAAAGAAGAATATTCAGACAAATTAATAATGCTGAATTATCTTTGTTAAATGCGGTCTAGCAGAGATGGAAAGAGACCCAGTAAAGACTTGTGTGCTCTTGAAGTTGATGATGACATTTATGTTAACTGTGGGGTAAGTTAAACAATTTATTCTTTGTAAAGCACTTTCAGCTACATTTTATGTATGAAAAGGGCTATATAACATATTATTATTAATTATTATTATTATTATGAATAATAATAATAATAATAAATAATATACAATGAGCCACATTTTGGGATTAAATATACTTTGTGCACCATATACTTTTATCTTTTGCAAACACAAAAATGTTATTTAGTACTATAGTTTTTTCTGCAAAAATGATTGATTACTATCTAGAGAAGTCTCCCCTGAAGATAACTGTTAGGATTCCGGACAGAAGAACCAAATGCAGACTCAGGGATAATGTAATCAGGCAGGCTTTAATGACAGAGGGGCAGATCCAAAATGTAGTCCAAAAACAGGTAATGGTCAAAATCCAAGCAGACAGGTACATGAAGGCCAGGCAGAGTGTAGTTGGGAAGACGGGCTGAGTTCAAAACCAAGGAGACAGATTGGCAAAAGTACCAAAACAAAAGCCAAAAACAGTCCAAAACAGCGTCCAAAAAAACCAGGCAGATGTCAGAACCAGAACAATCCAAAGACAGAATAGGTACAGGGAAGAATCATAAGAGGAACAGAACAAAGAAAGACAAACTAGAAACAAGAAACGGAAAAGGACAGGTTCAAATCGACAAGTGATTGACAGACAATGAGACACAGGTGAGAGGAATGGCAGACATGGAAGGAAGGAAGTCCATATAAGGAGTGGGGAGGCGGAGACACAAAATGAGACACAGGTGGAACAAGTGAATGAGGAAATGAAACTGGAAACTATGGTGGTCACAGAGGGAAACAAGAGGTGAAAACACTAGGGACTTGGTTTCAGGAAACAGAAATACAGAAGCTGACAGATAACAGCATTAAGCCTGTTCCTGTAATCTCTGTTAAAGTTGAACCACTCCTTCATACTGAATAATTCAAATTCCTTCATATTACTTGCATTGGTGGACTGCCCTCTTTGATTCAGGCTGAAGGTTTTTTCGATATGGATCAAGTCTAGAGACTGGAATGGCCATTACAAAGCATTGATTTTGTGTTCCCGCAACCATTTTGTTACCGCCAAAGCTGCTTGCTGTCACATGATTTTTACGGAGAATATATATGAGCAGATTAATCTTAAAGCACTAATTCACAATTATAAATGTTAATATTACATTACATTACATTACATTATTGGCATTTGGCAGACGCTCTTATCCAGAGCGACGTACAACAAAGTGCATACCCATAACCAGGGATAAGTTCGCTGAAAGACCCTAGAGGTAAGTACAATTTCAACTGCTACCTGTACAACAAAGATAAGGACAAGGGCAATTTTTTTTTTTTTTTTTTTTTTTTTTTTTTTGAACAAACAAACAAACAGAGCAAAAGTCACCAAAGTTAACTATCCAAACACTGCTTACCTAGCCAACTAAAAATACCGATACACAAAGCAAGTCACAGAGACAACAATTAAGGTTCACAGGGAGGTAGGGAGGGATGGGGAGAGGTGCTGCTTGAAGAGGTGCGTCTTCAGCTTGCGCTTGAAGGTGGGGAGAGATTCTATAGTTATCAGTTTTTATGTTCTGTAGGTACGTAATTCCTGGAGTGAATTAATGTCTAATTGCATGTGCCATAGTTACTAGTTCTAACAGAAAATGAGATTAAAAGTATTTTATATAATAATAATAATAATTATTATAATTATAATTATAATAATAGTGCAATATACACATGCACAACCTCTGGAGACATGACATCGCTGTACAAGCTTCTTTGGAGCTGCATGAAGCTTAACTTCTGTGCATGTGTGTTTGCAAATTTGTGTTCATGTCAGAGTGTGACATGGCTTCACTGTGTTCCTTCTCTATTTCTAGAAAACACATTTTCAAGATGAAGAAGAAGAGCAGCATTATGGAAACTGTTGTCAAGAAGATATTTATGCAAATATGTAATGGCATTAAAATTGGCTAGTCTTGACTGTATATAAGCCTCTCTTCTACTCCAGGATTTTTTATTTATAGCCTGCATGCGTAGGTTTCACATATGATACTTCTCATCTGATATAACTGTGCGTGGTGTGATTAATATACTTATTTACATTTACATTTTTACATTTACATTTTACATTTTAGTCATTTGGCAGACGCTTTTAATCCAAAGTGATTTAGTGCATAGGTTCTTCCACAAGTTAAAGCCTCTCATCCATAAGTAGTAAAATACACATCAAGTGCTATTCTAAACAAAAAATACAGTCACCGTAAGTGCAAGTTTTTTTTTTTTGTTTTTTTTTTGGGTTAGACAAGAGGGATATCAGAAAAAGGGGGGGGGGGGGGATTAGGAGGGAGGACTAAGGTACAGTTTGAAAAGGTGTGTTTTTAGTCTGCGTCGAAATAGGGGGAGGGAGACCTTGACTGAGACCTAGAAGGTTTGGCTTTCAAGCCCCAGTGTATCCACAGTAGGTAGCCTGAGGTTATCTTTGCAGCAGGTAAATGGACTGCATTTAAGTAGCGCTTTACAACCATTCACACCAGCTTCTCAGGAGCAATTGAAGATTAGGTGTCTCGCTCATGGATATTTAGACACACCCAGGGCAGGGGATCAAACCATTACATTACATTATAGTCATTTAGCAAATGCTCTTATCAAGAATGACGTACAGTAAAGTGCAAATCAGTAAAGTGAAAACCCTGGAGGGAAGTATGATTCCAAGTCCTAGAGTGATCACATAGATAAAAACTTGAACCCTTGTAGAATAATCCGATAACTGTCCAAGTACCAAAACCAAGGTTGGCAGCTTGAACACCCAGAATACTAAAATAATGAAACACAAGTGCAATTAATACTTATACACATAGCATACATGGCTAATTATTACAGTGAGGTAGGCAGGGAAAGGTGCAGCCTGAAGAGATGAGTCTTCAGTCTGCGCTTGAAAGTGGTCAAAGACTCTGCTGCTCTGACCTCCACAGGAAGATCATTCCACCACCGTGGGGTCATTCCACCAACCTTCCAGCTGCCAGTCAACCACCTCCTGAGCTAATGTCAGTCAGTGAATAACCTAATTTGTAAAAGGGATTGAGTGTGTTTTTGTGATAAATATTTGGCACTTGTATGATGTGCCTATCATATGTATGTCCTACAAAAAATGTAAGAGAGTGTGATAATTGTGTCAGGATTTTATAAATAAAGCAAAATATTTAAATGTTTGTTTCAGTGAAGTCACAGGATTAAGTGGAAATACAGCACCATGCATTTATTATTTTTTATTATGAGTAAAGGCATATTGGCATACATTTGAAAATTATAGGAAAAAGCAGAATCATCTGCACCAATATAACTGAGCACTTTATTAGGAACACCTGTACACCTACTTATTCATGCGAATATCTAGTCAGCCGATCGTGTGGCAGCAGTGCAATGCGTAAAATCATGCAATTACAGGTTGGGGGAAAAAAATGTGATCTCAGTGATTTTGTCCATGGCATGACTTTTGGTGCCAGACAGGCTGGTTTGAGGTTTTCTGTATCTGCTGATCTCCTGGGATTTTCAGGCACAACAGTCTTTAGAGTTTAATCAGAATGGTATCAAAAAACAAAAAACATCCAGTGAGTGGCAGTTCTGCAAACTGTATTTGTATAGTGTTCTTAATAAAGTGCCCAGTGAGTGTATTTTGGATGGCATTTTTGTTTTGCTCATTTTGTGATCAACATTCACATTGGAATTACATATAACACTGTTCTGCATTAGAAAAAATATTCTGTGCTTCCAATAAACAGCCTGAACTGTAAGGATGAATGGTATCTGTTGGAAATTGACTAGCCATTTTTAGGGGAACGTCCTCTTGAGTAGCTGTTTCAATCTAATTGCTGGCATCTTCGACACATGAATATACATCATTGTCCTCTCCAATCTCCTGGACAGAGAACAAAAATTAGATTCCACATATTTACAAAATTGAAATGAGTGAACTTAGTTATATTTTAGGCATTTTAGGAATCTTTTACTGGTATGGTATCAGGTTAACAGCATTTTGTAGAATAAAACGTACCATTCTCTTTGAATGGTCCTTCTTAAGATTTGCATTACGCATAATGAACTAGGCATATGGTGTGTTATGTCAGCGGAGATGCAGCAACTGGCATTGCCATGACATACGAAAAGATACGAAATGTGTTTATTTGACATGTGCATTTATGAATAGCTATATAGTGCTTATGTGTGACACTTGTGCTGCCTATGAAGGGCTTACATATGATGGACCAATCCTAAAAATTGTGACTAAATATATGCGTTGTAGAAAAGAATCCAAGACTTCAAGACTTTAAACATTTTGAACTGCAGCAACCAAACAAATTAAGCTAAAGTCGAGATAATTTACTGCATAATAGAATCTAATAGTTTTTCTAATAGTGTAGGAAAAATTCACAGAACAAGATGTTCTGGCCCCATATTAAGACAATCAATCATAATTCTATAATCAATGTATCACATGTATGCTGCCTATTTACTCATATAATCAATATATAATCCAATGAACCTATATCATTCATTACAGATGAGCTTATGGAAACACAAGAAACCACCATTAATCAAATGTTAAAGTACGATTAAGTATGCCTATATATTTTCAAACTGATTAACTGCTAATTTGTGCTAGAAGTATAGTGACCCATGTGTAACCTGAATTGAATAAAATAATGTGTATGCTTAAGAAAAGTTGGAAAGTACCGAATAACACCATGTTTTGCATGATTCCCTTTTTATGATTCCTCTTTGTTAGAAAACTGCTTGCTGAGGGTGGGCTATCAATGTCAAGGACAGTTCACGTATGAGCCGTGCAGGAAGGGGAGTCTTCTGTGGTGGGGGTGGGCTAACTTTGGCAAAGACAGTTTGCAGAACTGCTGTATGCCTGTACAATGCGATAAGAACATTTATTTTTAAATATATGCAAATTGATGCAAAATGTCATTTATTTTTGATGAGAACACATTTGTGGAGGGCAGTTGGTATGCCTGTACGATGAGATAAGAGCAATTGCTTTCTTAAGATCAAGCTGACAAAACAAACGCCATGTTTAAAGAAAACAGTTATTTTTCGAAAATAGGCATACGAAGCGAAATTATCATTTGGGCGATTGCCACAATGATGAATCATTGGGGCAGGACAAAGAACAGCTGGTATTTCTGAGGATGAGTTATGTTGAAAGAAGTGTATAAAATGTGTGTGAAACCAACAATCGAGGTCCACTTCTGCAGAACTGGTCCGGCTTTGTGCACTTGTGCTAATAAAGTCTGATTTTTCTGAAGAGCTTGCTGCCGTGGTGTCTTTTCCCTTGTGAGGTTGCTTTGCTACAAATTAGAGATTGGACTTAGAATTCTTTTGTTTCCTAGACATGACAATAGTTGTTTGTCGTGCCTGCTGTACTTCTAAGTGCTAGACTCAGCTGGCAGCATGTCAACTACTCTGACAAGATGGCAGCTCCAACAGCCAGGTTTGTAGGCCCTGATAAAGCGTAGTCCTAGACTAAATTAAATCTTGAATTAAGATTCTCCAAGCAAAACTCAACTTGGTCCAGGACTAAGCTTAATCTGTGTCTGTGAAACTGGCCCCAAGTTTGCTCTTTCACTGTTTTAGGCCGACACTGCCCTTCCGCCAGTGTGCTACAGAGTGTCAGTAATGCATAATGTAATGGGACCTGAGTCAGCGCACCATTTATACATACCTCAATGTTACTGTATATCTGTTCATTGTTAACATAAAATCCACTATCGATGCTTTTTTCCTCCTTTCTAAGAAGAAAAAAAGAATATTTAGTTCCTATTCAATTCAATTTCCTTTTACATTTAAAGGGGACCATGAGTTTAAAAATCATTGTGACGCTCAAGTTCTATGATACAGATAAGATGTAGTATATGCCAGCACTTTCCAGACCTATCCTGGGGCACCCTCAGCCACATCCAGATATGGAAGTATTCCACATCAAGCTCACCTGATACCACAAATCAAGCTCTGGGTCCCCGAGGAGAGGGAACCACTGCATTCACATCCCCGTCCCTAGCTGATGCCTTAAGCCAGATTTTTTTTTGTAGTAAAATCAGTGATTATTTATAAACATGTAAAGAGCAGTAGTTAGGGGCTGTGCCCAGGCACACAATCAGCCACATCAGCTATTATGATAGAGGTAAGCGCACATCCAACGCATTTAGGGTAGGTGCTTGGTAAAAACACAAAGATTCTTCACATCACTGGGCAACAAGCAACTCCTGCAACCCGGCTGTGCCAGTTTCATGAGGAGTGCAGTCTTCCTATACGGCCACTGCTCAGTTCAGCTGCAGTGAACCACCAAGCAAAAAGATATACATACATACAGATGTCAGCCATATTTCTGCCTGGTTTATATTTAGCGAACAGAAGCACCAGAGGGAGGAAAACCTCTCCCTTCCTCTGGGTCATTTCATGCATGCATGCATGACTAAATAAAGCATTCTGCTTGACTGATAGGACTGTGCATTGGGCTCATATGATATAATCAGTTGTATCACAGGGTAAAACATTTTGGGCCTAGTGGAAAAACATTTTCATGTTAACACTCTCTTTAATTTTATTTTTTTCATATGACAGGCTCGTATGAGTGAACAAACGCTCGTCAGAAAACTCCTAAATGACCACAGAAATATGATGAACCCCGCCGGTTTGGGAATAAACACGCCTTCATGAAAATTGTGAATTAGCATAACTGATACCCTAAAAATGCCATATAAGGCTCAGCATGGCATGTCATTTGACCGGAAATCATTCATAAAAATAAGAAATAACTTCAGATGTGGAAAAAAGTTATCTGATGTGGAAAGAATACCTTGCAGTCATGTTGTAGGAAGGCTCTTCTATAGTTGTGTCTGCTTCATCCTTTCCAGTTACAGGTAGGTCATGACTGTTCCTGACAGACAACATTATATAAAAATTTTAATGTTAAATTTTGATTACAAGTTACAAAGAACAGCAAAGGAAGCATACACTTTACCTTTCTCTTCTCACTAAGCGCACCAAAATAACCAGGGCTGCTACCAGCAGCACAGAAACCACAGTGATTGAAGTGTACTGGAATTTATCTGCAAACAGAGACATATAAAAACAGATTTTCTGTTTTCCTTACAGTGCAATGACATTACCATGACAGAGCAGTGGTTCCCAGCCTTGGTTCTGGGGATGTCCTGTGAATGCTGGTTTTTGTTCCAACCAGAGTTGCAACCCCAGTCATTTTTTTTAAATGACTCATGTTTGGAGGGATTATTTACCCTCTTAAGCCATGTTATGTCAGAAATGCTATGCATGGCATTAAGAACACAGATCATATGTTCACATTGTGCTATATTGCAAACAATTACATTAAAAAAAGTTATAAAAAGGTGAATCAATGGGCTCCTAAATCGGTTGTCCAACACCTGTTCAGTTCATTCATATTTTTAAAAATGTATTAACACGATGAGGGTTTGGCTCATTATCATTTGCTACTTCATTGAATTCTTCACTATCTACCACTTAGTTTAAAGTAGGGAATTCACCAGGCCGACCGTGGGCTGGGCACAGCGTGGGCTGAGCGTGCAGTCTGCCGGGTGTATGCATATCATCAGCTCTGTTCAGCCCTTGCTAGGAGTTGGGTCCCGATTCTAAAATTGTGAAACTAAAGGGACAGAGGATGGTGGCCTACCACTCTGGGGTGGAAAGAAGGTCGCGCTGGAGCTTCCCTGTGAGTTGCTGGCTTGGCAGGTGACCTCTGTGAGCCTCTGGGTGCTCAGCAACATGCCCAGTGTGATGGAGCCGTGTCTCTCAGTCCTGCTGCTAGCATTGGTCCCCCTTGGAATCAGCCATGCGATCTCAGAGGCTGGTTCTGAGGCCACGGTGCACAAGCAGGCCACCCCCGTGGTCTTTGCAATACAGGCCGACCCCTCCCTGATTTCTGGGGGATCTGGAAGAATCAGAAGAAAATATTTAACAGGGGATCCCCTTGTGCCTCCTTCTTCAGGGCCCTAGATTTCAGTTTTGCAATGCCTGATCTAAATCTATTCTCAGATAAAAAGTAACAAGCATATACAGTAGCAGTCAGTTTGAAATTGTTGAAAAGGGAACAGTTTCAAGAAAAGAGGAATTCCTTTCACACAGTTTTGATTTCCTATAATACTGTGTTGGGAAAAAAAAAAACTCACATTTCACATGAAAAATGTCAGACTGCTGAAAAGATGTAACATGTTGATACTGTGCTGTGCAGACCAGATGCCTGCCGTGGTCAGAGGGTGTGGCAGTGAAGGTTAGGTTTGAGGTCACTCTCCATTGGCCATTGGGCAGCGCCTCTGATTGGACGATGGGTGTTCCGGTGTGGCTCCAGACGAGGTGAGGAAGGTCAGTGGGGCAGGAGTGAGACGCAGTGCAGGTGGCAGTCACAGCTTCACCTGCTTTCACCTCCCTGCTCACACTCAGCATGGGGGTGGCTGGAGCGTCTGCAGCCGAGTGAAAACAAGTATCTGATCAACGGTCGTCTGTAGGTCACAAGTTACTTATGAATAATTGTAATCAACAAGTTGAGCTTTCACGTCTCAAGAGAATAAAACCATAAATGCCCATGGCTGGTCTGAAACATTCATTGAGGGTTTCAAAACTATACAAACCTACACAGAACTGTTGAAGCTTTACAATAATTTAACCGCCAGGATCATATCAGGTCTAATCACAGTATATAACAATGATGTTAAAAAGAACACACATAGAGCAACCTTGATCCCTCCCAGCCTTGATCCTGGGCATCTTGTGTGCATGAAGCTTTTCGGTCCAATGGCAGACTTTTAACAAGCTTTTTCTTAATTAGGTGCTTTTCATGTCTAAAGGAATGAAGGATGACGTCTTAGGCCAGAATAAGTATGAAATAGCTAAGCATTCCAATAACAGCCTGATGTTCATGTTGTGCCTATTATGATATTTAGCAATTTTTTCAATTGCATAAAAGAGGTATTATTTAACTGATCAAATTAAAGACAGGTGAATCAATAGGCTCCTATTAAGTGTGGACACATGGCCAATAACACTAACAATTAGGTAGATAATGAAGAAATCAAGGCAAAGTAATGATAATAAGCCAAATCTGCCCTGTGAACATGAACTGAAACGTGTTGAATAACCTGATTAACCTATTGAATCACCTAATTTGATCAGTTTAAAAATGTTATTCCCGTTTTTATGTCATTGTTTGCAATAAAGCACAATAAGTACAATATGAACATAGGATTTTATCTTCATGCCATATGTAGCTATTTCTGGCATAGTACGATCTTGTTGAAAGCCTGAAACCTATTTAACTGATCAAATTTAAAACATTTTCATCAGTTTAAAAAATACTTTTTGGAAATTCCGAAAAGTGGTTCCCCAGGACCCGGGTTGGGAACCACTGACTGAGAGAACATTTCTTTGAACTTACTTTGGACATCAATGGAGACCACATTATCTTTGTAAGAGTACTTGTCAAAGTCATGAATCTCTATCCTAAAAATAAACTGCCCATTGTCCTTTTCTTCCAGGTGATTAATTCTCAATGAGCAGTTCTTTCTTGCAAGATCTCCAACCAAGTTTGTCCGGCCCCTAAATTTCTCCATTACTTTGGAGGGGTCAGGGTGGTAAATGAGATGGTCTTGATTTGATGTTTGCCATATTCCTGTCAGGTCTGAAAGATTCCTTTCAGGGTCTGGGTAATTGAACTTGCAGGGAATCACAACACAAGACCCATTCAGTGCTGATACTGTTTGTGGCACTTCTGCAGTCCATGAAGTGGTGTGAACATTTAGCACTAAAAAGAAAACACAACGATCATGTGACATGTTGAAAGGTTGAAGATCCTATGCATGAATAGTTCCCAACCCTGCTTCTGGAGATCTACCATCCCCAAAGCTTAATAAAGTGCACCTTATTCAACAGCTAGAGACTGCGTCTCTATTTTTTTAACTGAACATTGGAATACATTGGGCCTCACTGGAAAATTTTTCATATTCTTATTGTAAATTTCTTCAGAACTTCCGAAAACTGCCCTAAATTACGTTGTCCGTTATAAAACAGTATATATGGTACTGTAGGTGGGTTCAGATGGATAGATGGCCAATGGGATTACTGTAACAATATGGTGGACCGTTGATAAACTTTCTCTAATTTTTTCTAAACTGGGAATTATGCAATGCAGTTACTGAATCTTGATTCATATTTGGTCTGCAATGCCTAGTTTGAAAAGTTTGATCCGGGTTCTGTGAGGCAGTTTAACTGCGGTGACATGCACTGCAAGCCTCTTCGCAGAAAATGAATGGAATGTGTTGTTTACGTGATTTGTATGACAGGTCAGGACCGCTAGTAAATTTTTCTCCTACATCAGAAAAAGATTCTGAATACAAGAAAATTGGTACACCAAGTTCTCTTAAATCACTCATAAGAGAAATTTAAGAACAAACATTCAACACTGTTGGTGGAATCATGGAATTCAAATTTTGCACAACTGTAGTGAATCATCAGAGTTGGGTCTATAAGTCTACCATCAGTACACAATGCCATTTTACTGATGAAGGCATCATAACAAAATGTTTCAATCTTTTAGCATCATCGTCACTGAAAATGTTGATATTGGATCTATCCTGAATGTGCACTGACTGAGGCATGCCTAGGTGTGTTTTGCAATGCTAGAATTCCAAAGAACATCAACATGTTAATTACTTTACCTTTAATGGCACTTTCATTTGCAACATGTAGTCCTTTGTTTGCCCAAAATATATGTCAGAACATTGTATGTTTGGGCTTCAAAATCACAGGGCATGTCACACTGATTTATTAATCCCTACCTTTTCCATCTTCAATGTTGACTTCAACACTCTCCATACAATAAAATTGTTTCTGTCTCCCAGGTGAAATATGGTGTGTCTTCTTTAAGACTAATATTCTTCAGAAGTCTTGCTTGTTATTTGTTGTTGTTAATGTAGAGAATGTGAGGGATTTTAGTCCGTTTCTCTTACCTTTTAAGCACAGGAAGAGAATTAACAGGTATTCAAGCTGTTCTTCGGGTCCCATCTGTTTCTGACCACGCAACCTATAGGCCACATAAAACACTTTTTTGTAAGACCAGTATTTTATTTTATTTTTTACAGTAGTAGCATTGCTGCATAGAACCAATGAAACCTATTTATTTATTTTTAAAATGTATTCATGTCCAAAGATCCATGAGGCTAGGATAAGTTGACATTAGTGATAATCACTAAAATGTAAAAAAAAACATTTCTAATATAATTTAAAAATCTCCATTCAGCCTGCTATTTTACTGCTATTTGCACTGACAAAAACATGCTTTGGGCCAGTAAATCCAACAAACACCATATTCATGTAAGAAAATACTATTTCCATGCTTTTACTTATAAATGTGTCACCCTTTATTTAATTTGTTATTTTTCATAGGTTATCTGTCTTCAAATCAATAAGTATATTTGGTCCATTATACCCAGTAATATTTACAACATTTTTCTGTTATGAGTTAAGAGTTAGCACCACCCACTTTCCCAGAGTACTGTATGGCACAGTGAGAGTGGGAAGAAGATGATGAAATAAATGTTGAATCAGGCCTATGTGACTTACTAACAGGCCAAGTGTTACAGTAGTTTATTGTGTTTAGCTACAGCCTTTATGTACAGTGCATAGTTTTTCAGGTTAGTAGTGTGATTTAAATGGTAAATGCTTCTCATTCACACACTCACACACCAACAGCGATTGGCTGCCATGAAAGGCACCAACCAACTCATCAGGAGCATGATGCTTTTATCCAAAGCGACTTACAGATGATTAGATTAAGCAGGTTTTATATTGTTTAGTTAAATATTGCTGGCTCTATACAACATAGTAAATATGAATTGTCAACAGACAATAATTGTGTAAACTTTACTTATTGACTCTGTGAATGTTAAGGTTTACAGAGTAAGTGAAGTTAAATTTACTCGGAAATATAATGTACACAAATAATATACAAATTATTACAAACCTTTACATAACATTTCTAATTTTTTTTATTGACATACTTCAAGTATTTAAAACATTCATGAAACAATATATAAATATTTCCCACTCAAATGAACAACATTGTCTAACTCTATATTTCATGAACAGAACTGCTAAAAGCTACCACATTAACCAAAAGTGGTCACAGATTATTTGTGAACCAAAAAATAATCAATAATAATTGTTATTCAAAAGCAAATAATAGCTTTATTATCCTGACAAATGATTTCAGAAATGGGTGCTGCTGTGTTCTAAAGTCAATCAAATCACAAGAAGCCAATCAAATTCTGTTAACAATTACAATTACAATTTTCAGAACCAAAGAGGACATTTACATTTATAACGTGCTTCTAAGGCCTTTCATTTTAAATGGTTGCTTAATTACCCAAAATACTTACAGATATTCTTGCTGAGCGTTTCTCATTTGTTCTACTTGTTATTCTCTCTCAGCGAAATAAATAGGAAATATCATTTCTTCTTCTGAGTTCCTGTTTCATTTCCAATGTGATGTATTTATATAAATATCTTAGATTACTTCCCAGTTATTTCAAATCAGTTTGCTCTTTGTCCTGAATAATACAATATGTTCATTTTCATTTCTAAAGTTCCCAGACGAATTTAAATCACACAGTATCAGAGAAAGTAAATTAGCATTCAAATTTGGATTCAACAAACGTATTGATTCAATGCATACTTATCGATTCTGAAAATGGAATGAATTCAATGGAGAGTGGCAGATAGAGTGCTGTATGTATTGTTGTAGTCAATGCAAAATATACATTAATTCATTCACTATCCTAACCCGCTTATCCTGAACAGGGTCGCAGGGGGGCTGGAGCCTATCCCAGCATAAATTGGGCAAAGGCAGGAATACACCCTGGACAGGTCGCCAGTCCATCGCAGGGCACACACACCATTCACTCACACACTCACACCTACGGGCAATTTAGACTCTCCAATCAGCCTAACCTGCATGTCTTTGGACTGTGGGAGGAAAACGGAGTACCCGGAGGAAACCCACGCAGACACGGGGAGAACATGCAAACTCCGCACAGAGAGGCCCCAGCCGACAGGGATTCGAACCCAGGACCTCTTTGCTGTGAGGCGACAGTGCTACCCACTGCACCATCTGTGCCACCCAAAATATACATTTTAGAAAAAATTTGAAATGGTAAGTCAACACAGAAAGTAAATCCCTTCACTTTATTTCACATCAGTGATCTCAATGGCATGATTACAGTATTCAAATGATTTGCATTTATTTGCATATGCATTTACACTAATAAAAAGCACAAGAGCTGTAATCAAACTATAGGTTGCATTGCTTGAATTTAAAAAATACAGACCAGATGCCTCAATATCCTAGCAGTGTTCACGCTTCAGGCCTTTGAATGTCACTGTATACAAGTGAAGCATTTGGCAGTGAAAAAGATTCCATGAAATCAGAAGTACAGCCAGGGTTGTACCTGCAACCCTAAAATGGAGAGTCGAAAGTTCTTGTACGCTCTTTCAAGTGCACTACTTTTAATGTGATAGCTGTGAATATTTAGATTTGTGTTTATTGTCATTTTCTATCTATGTATGTAACATTGTTTTGTCATACAGTACAACTCACAACAGTAGTTCTCACAACAACACCTGTGGATCCTCAAACCAAGTTTGGTTCAGGCAGTTCAGTTTGTGTCCTCAATAAAGACGGGGTTACAAAAGCCTCTGTTGTCGGCCACAGTGGCAGGCTGAAGGACGTAGCCAACTGGACTCAGGAGCGCCTTGGTTCTGCTGCAGACCTTCCTGGACCTCACAATCTTTCTGTCATCCGTGGGCTTGGACAGGGAGTCTTTCAACTTGATCCGGTCTTCTTTGCACTGGAAATAGACCCATTGAGAAGTGGACCCGCCGTTTCCCATGCTGAACCTGTTCAGTGCTGAGGTGGCACCAAGTGGTTGTGGGAAATCTTGGACATGGAGATGAACAAGAATGTGTGGTTGGGAATTCCAAATTGGGGAGAAAATGGGGGAAAGAAAACATTATTATTATAATTTTTCTGAATCAAGGCCAGCCTTTTACTGTTTTTTATTCATTTCAATAGAATTGGCAGTAACTGTATTTTTCATCTTTTTTTGAGTCAAATTCATTTTTACAATACACAATTAAACCTTTTTTCATGAGCAGAAATGCTTATTGCCAAAACACAAACTGCACAATGTACTACACTCAAATATACTCCATTTGCCTTTTCTTCAGTCCCATGCACATTCTACTACTAGTTGAACACAGAGGAAGCTACAAACCAAGCAATGTCTTACCTGAGTGAGGTTCCTTCTGTAGAACAGAGCGATGTTTCACCTGAGTGTGTGCTAGGTACAGTGAGGTTCCTCCTGCTCATCTAGGTTCACTGCAGACGAGTCCACCATTTTATACCCATTCAGAGCTCAGAGGAAAAGGTGTGAATAGCCCTTTAGGGTCCATTCAGATTGATCACAATGGGATTCATGTAAAATGTTGTTCATGTGTAATGATTAGTATGGAGGATATCCTTGAATGGTATTCAATGGGCTACTGGCCTGACTGATTGAATTAGTTCCCTCATTGATCTACAAGTGCCACAAAACCTCAAAACTGAACTAATTAAAACAAACCAAAAAACAATGGTCATTGAAAAACTTTTTTAATACTCAGAATGGATGATTACATGAATTAAAAATGACTTGTATATTACAAATTCCTGGGTTTAAAATAAAGCTTGCAGGTAGAAAATAAATAATAATATTTTATTTAAATTAAATACTGCAACAATTTGTGTAGATTTCATTTTCATAATGTAGCTTGGTTTTAAGTCCTCAGCACCACAGCTTGTTTTAGGTTGAGTTTGCACGAGAGGGGATAAAGATACAGCATCTGTTGGTTTTGTGGAAAGGAAAGGCTTTTTCACAACCGACTAAATATCTGGGTGGGGTTTTCTTCATGCAAATAAGGATAAGAAAAACAGTCAGGTTATGACTATTGTGTATTGCAGTCAGTTCCAAAGCCAGTTCCGTTGTTATTGGAAGACATATCTTGTCCAGGTCTGTTCATGATACACAGTGAAATAGGACGCATCTGAAAAGAAGGTAAGAATATTCCCTCGGCTTGTGCGGTTACAGTCAAACACATGTGGGGATCAAAGCTGCTGGCCTGGATTCAATCACTATTTTTCCTTAACTACTAAATTATGGAACTGTGGGGAGTGTATGATTTTTCTCTTGGTTTAGCATCACATGTATAATGAATAGTGGACCTCAATTTATTTAAAGATAAGTATATATGCAGTGTAGTAACATGGGGCAAAACCAGATGTTTCCTGCATCTAAACACACTTTATTGTGGTGATGTTTTTACATACAGTACATTTTCTCAGTTCCTTAAAAATATTTCATTTTTCCTCAAGTACATATTTCCTTATATACTTTTATATGTTTGAGGTTTGGTGATATTTTGACAAGGCAGACAACCCAATCATGTTAGGAAATTGGTTGTGTTACATAATTCTGTCGGTTTCTGACCTGTTTTTTCCTTTCACTGACTCATTAGTTTGTTTTGCGGTATCATAATTATACATTTTAAATAGTTTTGATACCTAAAATTAAATTATCACCAATTATTAATGTGTAAATGGCCACTTGTTTGTGAGTTGATTCAATCTTCATGACTTGATATATTTATCTAATTTGGGTTCTGATTACTTTTAAAAATATATATATATGCAAGTAAACTTTTACTATTACAGTATTTGCCAGATAATAAAGAAGGAAAATTAAAGAAGTGGAGAAGGAGCAGCACTCACTAAATAAATATACAGTATGAGAAAAAGATACAGTAAAAGTAAGGTCGCCACAGTGATTATGCAGCTTAGACTAATTGAAGGCTGTAAATTAGCCACGATTATGCTTGTGTGAGTGAATGGTGTGTGTGCACCCTGTGATGGACTGGTGACCTGTCCAGGGTGTGTTCCTGCCTCTCCAGCACCCCCCGCAACCCTGACGAGGAATGAGCAGGTGAGATAACGGATAGATGGATACATAAATAAAGGAAACAGTGGTTCAGACAGTCTTGTTCCACCTCTTTAATGCCAATATGTCACTTGAAAGCTAGATGTTTTCAGATTAACATTTTGACTAGTTACCCTTTGTCAGAACCTTTTAGCTTTTTTTCTATCTGAAGTAAATGGATAACAATCATGTGACTGTAGCTACGGTAAAGCTTTTCTATGAAGAACTATGTTAAGATAATGAAGGAAGAGGTTGTATTACCTTTATGTTTGCGTAACGAGACAGAACGCTGGTCGAAGGCTAGTCCTTATCACAAAATTGTATAAGAACAATTCTGTTCCCAATGTCCATAAAGCAGACGCTGCGTGATTTACATCATTGCACAATCACTTACAATATCAGACATAATGCACAGCACAGTAGATTATTGAAATTGACTGTACATTTGTGTGAGGTTCAAATTTTGGCCCAGGCCTTTTTGTGTGGAGCTTGTATTTTCATATTTTTTCAGCCCTTATTCCCTCTACCAACCTTATCCCTCTCCTAGTCTCCCTCTTTCTCCAATGCAATTTACTAGTGGAGGGCACATTTTGGGAGGAGTTGAGAAGGGAGGTGGAGTGGTGAGGCAATCCAGACCACGATCATATAAACCTTGTTTTCAATACAGATTTTGTGTCTGACTTCAAATGTGTGTTATTATAGCTACTTACATTACTTTGAATAGATATCTGGATGTGCAGAGGCCGTCATTTATGATATATTTCCAGCCACTTTACAGTCACTTTAATATTTCTTTGTGATGTTTTTGTAGTGTCTTCACCCACCTCAGAAACATGGATACTCAAGCAAGACTGTGGGTGTTCTGCCTGTACCTGCAAGGTAGCTCTCCTACAGTGCCTTTCCCACCTTCATTGTATTTAGGATTTCAAAACCTCAAATTGTCATCCACTATCCAACAGTTTGTGCCACCCAACCTGGTTAATAATAGAGGTAGAATTGGCCCTGATGTCACCTAGCAGGAAGAAACAGATAGGGGCTCAACCAATCATGAACTACCTTGCTAGTAACCCATGGAACACTGCTGATGGTGTTTGGTGGATACTTCTGAGCCGTACTTCCAAAATTGCCAGGAAGACAAAAGGTATCCGCCAATCACTATCTATTTGTTGTTAACACCTATTATGACCCAGGCACTAAGCCCATCAGTAGCAGGATTTTGAGTGTAGAGGTGAGCCTAGCCTAGTCCTCTGTATCTGTGTGTGCATATGCCAACATACGTATGTGGACGTGAGAAGCAAAAAGACATCAATAATCACCAGTCACTTGGGTGACTCTGTCCCATACCCAAAAATATGAGGGTTAGGCCAGCACTGTGTCTTTAAGCTGGTGTAAGTTTCTTTCTATGGCATAAGTAACATCATCGCCGTCTTTTCACTGTTTAATTAACCTTACTATTGCACCAGCTGAAAAAAGGCAACAACACATCCAGGATGTTGCCTGTTTTAATAATACTACTGCCACCCCTTCCCTTAGCTCTCTGTGCTCCAGGAATCTCTGACGAGTGGGAGGCTGACATCGTTCCCAAGTTAAAAGCTATGACTGATTCTTGTGTGGTGATACCATGTGTTTTTAAGTACCCTGGGACACAAAAGTCTGAAGACCAACTGAGGGCTATATGGTACAAAAAAAAGGATACAAAAGCATTAATCTATGATGAAGATCAGTCAAAGGTGGACAACGCATATAAACGTCGCACAAAGCTATTGGGAAAACTCGGAAAATTAAACTGTTCCTTGGAGATTGACGACATCAAGAGCTACGACAACGAGGAGTTTTGCTTCAGGACTGAAATTCCTGACTTCGACCAATACTCCTTCAAACAAAGCTGTGTGCTAATTTCCACATTTGGTATGTGCAGCTGTTGCCCTCAATATTATAGCAAACACGTTATGTACTTGTAGTGTGCATTGTCTTTGTGTAGCACAATGTAAAATGTATCATCATTACAAATTGATCGCATTGTCCAAAATCGTAGCTACAGTATCTATCCAAGTGTTGGAGTGAACCTTTTGGCTGCTGTTTTTCAGAGGATGCGAGCAAACCAAAACTGAGTCACCACCAAGAACCTGTCGAGGGGAGCCCCTTCACGGTTACCTGCTCTGTCATTCACACCTGTCCCTCGCACTTTCCCACACTCACCTGGAGCCACGGCACCCAGGACAAAATCATCACCGAGCACAAAGACATGGGCCACGGACAGTGGGAGAGCCAGTCGATCCTCACGTTCATCCCAACGCAGGAGGACGACCATGGTGAAGTGTCCTGCACAGTGACATACTATGGAAGAGACCCCATGAAGGAGGCCATCAAACTCAATATGAAACGTAAGCCAAGCTCTAAACGCTGCACACTGCAATTGATCCCAAAATGTACCAGGCAGAAGGCTCGATTATAAAACTGATCCACCGTGGCAATGTTTTGCTATAGGACTTTTTGGGTCACGTCATGTATTTCACAACAATTTATAGAAATATATTGCAATATATTTCAGGTAAATTCAGCATGCTCTACATCATCATCCCTGTAACAGCTGCAGTGGGGACTGCAGTAGTCTTTGGGGCACTTTGCATTTTGATGAGAAAGAAATACAAGTAAGTCACTTTGAGCATTGCTTATATGCTACAGTTGTGTTCAAATAAATAGCAGTGCGTTAAAAAAAGTGAATGAAGTGCAACTATTTTTTAGTTCCATATTTCAATTGTAGTAGAAACATTACACATTCAATTTTTATCAAGTCCACTTTATTCTTTTAAAGGAAGCAAAGGAAAGGAATATTTATCTGTTCAACAAAAAGAGTTGGATTTTTCTCTTCCAACTCAAACATTACCGTATCAACTGAAGATTTAACTTCACTTTAAATTACTGAACTAATATTTAGTTGCATAAACATTGTTTTTGATAACTGCTGTGCATCTGTGTTGCATCAAGTGAACAAATCCCAGCCCAAGATGAATGAACAGTTCCTGTGAATTTTTGGGTTTTGCTTCAGAAACTGCATTTTTAATGTCACCCTACAAGTTTTCAATGGGGTTGAGGTCGAGGGATTGAGCTGGCCACTCCATTAACTCAATCCTTTTTGTCTGGAACCAAGATATTCCTCGCTTACTTGTGTTTTTGGTTCGTTGTCTTGTTGAGACAGTTCCTCTTCGGCATATGGCATTCGGCATAACATAATCTCTTCAAGTATTTTGATGTATTCAAACTGATCCATGATCCCTGGTATACAAACACAACACCGTAGTATGAAAAACATCCCCATACCATGATTTTTGCGCCACCATGCTTCACTGTCTTCACAGTGTACTGTGGCTTGAATTCAGTACCCGAGGGTCGTCTGACATAGGAACAATTTTACTCTCATCAGTCCACAGAATGTTACGCCATTTCTCTTTGGGCCAATCGATGTGTTCCTTGGCAAATTTTAATCGATTCTGGACATGCCGTTTTTTCAACAATGTTACTTTACAGGGGCTTCTTGCTGATAGCTTAGCTTCAATCTAACGTCTTCTGACTGTAAAAGCGCTTCCAGGTAATTGTAGATCATCTTTGATCTTTCTGGAGCTGATGAATGGCTGAATCTTTGCCATTCTGACTATTCTTTGATCCATTTTAATAGTAGTTGCTCGTTTTCTTCCATGTGTTTCAGGTTTTTGTTGCCTTTTTAAAGCATTTGAGATCATTTTAGCGGAGCATCCTATAATTTGCTGCACTTCTTTATACGTCTTCCCCTCTCCAATCAACTTTTTAATCAAATGACGTTGTTCCTCCAAACTATGTTTGGAACAGCCCATTTTACTTAGCAATTCAGAAGGAAATATATTTTATAACAATGTGTGAAACATTTGCTTCCCTTCTTCCTTAAGAAAGGACAATTAATGACACCTGCTTTTTCACAGAATGAATTAATTGACTAATTCAACTCCACACTGCTATTATTTTGAACAAAACCCTTTCAATGAATGAGTCAATTACTCAGAGTTAGCATGCATGTCATGACAGTTGGGTCTGTTGTTTTTATATTACACTACTTCATCAACAAGTAAATAATTTGCCATGCAGAAATATCACTACTACTAATAACAGTGGTTACTGATGTTGTACTGCTATTTTTTTTTCAACAAGACTGTAGATGGAAATTTGTGTGGGTGTTCTTGCATGTCTGGTTGACTTACAATAGCTATATTCTATATTTGATCTTTATCTGATCAGTCTACCTGATCTCAAGCATTTACAAACTTCACACTTGATCTACTGTATGTCATTGTAGACATTGATTGTGTAGTAGCAAAAGCTGTGCTTTTTATTTATTTCTCTGTCACCCCTCACTAAAACAAACTTATAGAACTACATGTATGTACACTAATACACCAGAAGCTCAGAACACTGAGGATCACTCAATACAGGAACCTGTAGTTTTACTACTGCATATGACATTACTTCATGATAATGATACACAATAAAACTTAATAAATTGTTAAATAAATTCTAACAGTGTCATATGAACTCTAATAATATTTACGTAAGTTCATAGGGACAATATTATTTTCTTCATTCACACGGCTGTTATTCTTCCCTAGGAATCGCATTGAGGCTCTTCAGAGAGGTGGTGACCATGGGCAAGTACTGCACAGCACAATGCCTGGGATTCAGTCCGAAGCTATGACTAAGCTAAAATTATTAGTTTTTCTTCATAAACACAAGTATGCTTTTGTTTTCTTGTTAGTATAACAAATATAAATTTAATACGGGCCAATGGCTAATGAAGCATAGACCATGGGTGGACAAGATACGATTTTTTCACCATTAGGGTGTTGTCTGGGGTCACCACATTCAATGCCAAAAGAATAAGGAACACCACAAGCTTACATGAAGATGAAGCCACTGCAGTTATTCAATTACATACATGTCACAATTCTGTCTATCATCTGTCATTTGTCACCAGGCTGTGGAACAGACTTTCACGATTGACACGCCGGTAAGAAAGCATTCTGCTCTCAGTATGCTGTGGTAATTGTTTTCCATGTTACACAAATAACGGGCGGCCTGTAGCGTAGTGGTTGAGGTAAATGACTGGGACACCAAGGTCGGTGGTTCTAATCCCACAATAGTCACAATAAAATCCGCACAGCCGTTGGGCCCTTGAGCAAGGCCCTTAACCCTGCATTGCTCCAGGGGAGGATTGTCTCCTGCTTAGTCTAATAAACTGTACGTTGCTCTGGATAAGAGTGTTTGCCAAATGCCATTAATGTAATGTAAAAATATTTTCTTGAATATAGCAAATGCAACATACAAAAATAACAAGTGTGCTCTCATTGCAGCTACAGCGCAATTATGGCTGTGAAAGTAAATACTTTTTTCAAATTATAAGCTTGATTGATCTGTAAACAAATGGATACATTTTCCCATTACATATTCTATTTAAATATTTCACTGGGTTGATTTCTTAAACCTTGGAGAAAAATCTTGTCTTTAAACCAGTGGAGTAATTAAAGAGATATTTCACTTTTAGTTTTTGTTATACAAGAATTCAGTTGTAGTGTATGCCATAATTCTAAATGCAATGTAAATATTATTGAATCAAAATTAATACACACTCACTGAATAAGTGAGTGAATAAGTATTTATGAATTAAAATTGTAGTCATATTCATATAATGTTTTAATCTCACAGAAGACACCCTGGTGATTATCACGATGGAGCATCACGTCCTGAAAGGTCAGTCATAGTTTTTAAATGTTTATTATTATTAAGGGAAATTTACAGTGGCCCAAGAATCATCATCTAAATATTTCTGTTCCTCTTTTTGTAAAAGGCGATCTATTTGGAGTAGATTTTCTCGGTAAGTTACCAGAGTCCTTCTGCCATCATTCAGTTGTTCTTCAAGTTATTTTAACATCACAACTCAGTTTACAGAGTAAGTTTTCATGAAAATGAATGTCATTAACATTGTAGTTATAGTCTTATTTTGTCCTGCCCTTACACACACATGTATTGTCTGTGCTCACAGGAGACCACATGGGAACAATGCTGATGTTGGTTACAGGTACATATTTGATGTTGATTCTATGCTATATAGTTTTCTATAATGACTTTCAGTACCAGCTAAGAAACTGTGATCTGAAAAAAGAAATCCTGCACCCACACAGGGTTAATAATGAGGTCACATCGGTTGGAGGCGCACATTTCTCGAAACCCCGCTGCCCATCTCCTAAAAGGTAATTATTTTGTTGTAGTAGTGAAAGATGTTTCAGTTCACGTGTATATACTTTTTTTTAAAATAAATTTGGCACCCAATTTGGTGTTGAGCATCTTCAATTCGAAACATCTGCAACCACAGGTGCATTCATCATGCAAACCCCTCTGCCGATTTGGGAGAGTGTAGACATCTACTGTCACCAGCTGCTTCTTCTCACACTGCAGACTACAGCTAGGCTGGTATAGAGTAGAGTCGGGGGAAGACCTTTCATATGCAGCTTTTCCACACAGTTCACAGGAACCTGAGCGACCAGCGGGGGTCACTCGCTAGCTATGAAATGCAGATCCAATTAAATCTGAGGCGTTGTTGGGCATCCAACAAATGTATGGGCAGCGCAAGGAGCAATGTATGGGCAGTGCAAGAACATTTTTACATTACATTACACTATTGGCACTTGGCAGACGCTCATGATGAAACATGTTTTGCTCTTCTTTTGATGCAGTAACCCAAGGTCTTCATGTGGTGCCAACTCTGGAAACAACTATAGTAACAATAGTGTAAGTATGTTATACATGGTTTTCACCTGTTGTAGACTAATTGGGTCTGAAGCAGTTACCTGAGGGTCCTGACAGGTGTGGAGATCTGGACCAAAGGGGTTCTCAAACCTTTTCACTGCAACTACTTCAATACAACTTATAATTTTTTTCTGATTTATCTAACTCCCATTATAGCATACAAATTCCATTTCAGCATGCAGTAACTATTTATGAAATTACCAACTTACATGGAAAGACTTAAGATATTTAAACTCTCAGAGGACCCCATAGTTTGTGCATGGTAAAGGGCCTAGATAGGGTGATGGTCTGTTCTCATCATTATGCATTCTTCACTATGCATTCTTCATCTTCTTCATTTTTGGACAAAATACTACTTGGAGGTATATAAATAGTCATGATCTATTTGAATTGGATCAATATGAAACGTGGGTATTTCCTAAAATGGACATGTTTATTACAGATTTAATTTCAATGGAAATAATGCATGCATACTGGTATGTATTTTTGCAATTGTAAAAGCTATACTTCAACACCTAAACACTGAATATTGTATTTGCAAATGATGGTATTACTGTGCAAGTACACAGTAGTTGCAAGGTATTGCCTACTCTAGTGACAGTACATCACTTAATATAAAATTGATCCCAATTCAAAGGACTTCTTCAGGAACCATCCTCCTGGTATAATACTCTGGACTGTTACAAAATATAGCAACTAAAAACTGAAGCATGAAGTTCAGCACTTTCAGGAATGTGCAATTTCCTAATGCTCACACTACTGTTGACAAGTCTATATCTTGGGAGCAAGTACCCCAGAGCTTGAGGTTGGCATATTAATTTTATATTTCCTTGAAAACATTTTCAGAATGATAACTGCGCCGATGCCAGCATATATGGAAATGTGTAGCTGATGCCAGCACATATGGTCAAGATACAATGGAAGAGGTCACCAGACAATCGCTGTTCCCTTACCAATTTTTCTCTGGTCTTTCTCCAGTCATTTTATTTGTGGATCATTCTTTCTCAAAAGGTACAGTACATCAATATGTATGAAAAAACATGGGTATCTTAGCTTCTGTTGAACTGATCAGAGCATAATTATATGATCCAGAAACAACACTAACCTTCTGGGTTTAGTTCAAATTTAAAGCTATTGAAAAAGTAGCACCGTTTCAGTTCATATATTACTCTCATTTAACACATTCCATGGCTGTAAATAACTTCCAAGAGTGAACATTTATGTAATTTTAGCACAATATTTCATGTGACGATATTGCATGTGTGCATCCAACATACCCATGTACTGTGTATACTAATATACTGTACCTATATACCATGTATTTTTGTGAATGACAAATAAAGAATTGCCACCACAGAAGGTTCCCTGCAGATTCCCTTTTGTTATATATCCCTCATTTTATTGGAGAATGTCATTCAATCAGGCAGGGGATGAGAAGAGCCAAGGCTGCAAGGAGTGGCTGCCAGGCATCCCAAAAGATGAGGCAGCCTGCTGGCAAGCTGAAACATTCACTGAAGACAGATAAGAGCAGAAACATTTACTGAAGACATATAAGAGCAGAAACATTCACTGAAGACAAATAAGAGCAGAAACATTCACTGAAGACAGATAAGAGCAGAAACATTCACTGAAGACAGATAAGAGCAGAAACATTTACTGAAGACAGGAAAGAACAGTGACATTCACTGAAGACAGGAAAGAACAGTGACATTCACTGAAGACAGGAAAGAACTGTAACATTCACTGAAGACAGATAGGAGCAGAAACATTCACTGAAGACAGATAAGAGCAGAAACATTTACTGAAGACATATAAGAGCAGAAACATTCACTGAAGACAGATAAGAGCAGAAACATTCACTGAAGACAGATAAGACCAGAAACATTCAATGAAGACATATAAGAGCAGAAACATTTACTGAAGACAGGAAAGAACAGTGACATTCACTGAAGACAGGAAAGAACAGTGACATTCACTGAAGACAGGAAAGAACATTCACTGAAGACAGATAGGAGCAGAAACATTCACTGAAGACAGATAAGAGCAGAAACATTTACTGAAGACATATAAGAGCAGAAACATTTACTGAAGACAGGAAGAACTGTAACATTCACTGAAGACAGATAAGAGCAGAAACATTTACTGAAGACAGAAAAGAGCAGAAACATTTACTGAAGACATAAAAGAACAGTGACATTCACTGAAGACAGGAAAGAACTCTAACATTCACTGAAGACAGAATAGAATTGACTATTTTGGTCCCATAAATATGATCCACAGCTTCTCCTTAAAAATTAGGTGCAGCTTTGCTGATTCTTCCTTCAGCAAGAACAGTGGCGCAAGGGCACTACGGAGGATATTTTAAGTATAATGCCCATTGTGTACTAAAAATGTACTAAATAGTATGCAGTACGCTTAGTCACACATACTTTGAGGACACAGTAGTAGTAGCAGCCAACGATCCAGAGCCTGCATTTGCATAGGGGAATTCAATGTCATGCACTCTTGCTTATCAAAAACAGCAGATGGCTCAAATCTGCTTCATGGTATTTCATTTTGAGGCATCCCTTGGGTGCAAAGTGTGAATGAAAGATAATCATAGCATGCAAATATATCAAGTAATTTACCTCGAATCTTAAACAGTGTTACTGTAACAGTACTATTTTGATCGAGTTGCCATGTCTATTTGAATGAGATGACTGACATTTGTTTAATTTTTAAATGAAAATAAAGATCATAAGGTATGATAACTCCAAATATCTTCGAATTGTATGTCATAGCTAAATAATGGTCATTCATCATCATGATGATTTTGGCCTTGAAAACCCCACACAGAATTGGATATATAATTGTCAAGCTGCTTCAAAGGGATGCTCTTTGTATACTATAATTTAAAACAACTCACTCATTTCCAGCAGGGGCAGCCTGTAGCGTAGTGGTTAAGGTAAATGACTGGGAGACACAAGGTCGGTGGTTCTAATCCCGGTGTAGCCACAATAAGATCCGCACAGCTGTTGGGCCCTTGAGCAAGGCCCTTAACCCTGCATTGCTCCAGGGGAGGATTGTCTCCTGCTTAGTCTAATCAACTGTACGTCGCTCTGGATAAGAGCGTCTGCCAAATGCCAATAATATAATGTCATGTAATTACCTGGAGCGTGGAGGACGTTTCCCAAATGGCGAGGCCGCTGTGCATGTGACTGGTGGTGGTCTCTCCACCTTGGACATTCCAGATGAAAGTAGGAGGATGTGAGGGGCAAGTGGCAGTAAGAGCTGACCCTTCCACAAACCTCCTCTGGTAGGGGTGTCATAACAGGCTGTTACGTTCCACGTATGTATGTCTGTCTGTTTCCCCCCCTTAAACTCTACAGATGAAGCCATCAACCATTTCCATTCGCTGTCCCTGCTGTCCATCATCATTGCCCTGGTCCCGCCTCCACCAATCACATCCCTCTGCTTATATAAACTGTGTTGGCTGCCCTATAGGGGGCGATGCTTGACTTGGCTATTCATTCACTTGATAACCCTGTTGTGTGCATGTGTGTTCCTCCGTTCTCCTACTCCTGTGAATGTGGTTGTCCGTGTGTAGGCCCTGGGGCAGGTAAGACAGAGGCCTCTATACACTGTTGCTGCACGTAGGGTGAACCATTGTTTAGACACCTTAGGAAAGGGGTGATTGCCACCTATGTACTTTTGATTATAGAGTAGAGATATATTATTTTGTTCAGTGAACAGTTAGTATGTATTTTGTTTTTAGCTCTCTTTGGTTTTGTTAATTTAATTGATTTGGCAACACCCAGATCCCTTGGCCTCGTACCCCATGTGTCTTTGTCTTGTGAGTTTTTGTTTGAAAACTGTAAATAGCACCGCCACTGTAAATTTTTGTAAATACACTTATTGCACCTCAAACCTGGTTTGTTCGATCATTTTCACTCCAATAGCACTCAAATACATCCTCCCGGTCATTTTTATTTCATTATAATTTTGTTGCGTATTCCCTCCTACCCCTGGATGCCTGAGAACGTAACACAGGCATGCTTGGAGAGGTTACACAAACAAAGAGGAGGGTGAGAGGCACGCACACACTTGTGTATATGCGCCAGTGCAGGTGTAAGGTGAGATATACTTTCTTGAAGCCCGTGGGTTAATTTGTCCTCTGCACTTGACCCATTCAAGTTACACTGGGGAAACTGCAGGAGCGCACCTAACCTAACATGCCTGTCTCTGATACCGCTTTCAGACAGACAAGGTTCTGAACGCGCCGGCTGGTTCAAAATTAGGTTTGGGAACCGGAACCGGCACAGAGCCTTGCCGGTGTGAAATGCCTATCTGTAAGAGTGTCTACTAAGTGACTGGAATGTACATAAGATGCTTAATTGGTGAAAAGCAAAATCAATCATGAATCATCAGCAAGTGTACTGTATCTTCATTGCATAGTAGAGTATATAGTAATGTCTTAAATCAAGCTTGGATTTGATGAAAATTAGGAATTAAGAAAATACTGGAAAATACTTTATATATGAAAACTATGCATTACTGCAAATATCTGGAACAAAATTAATTTGTCTACAAACTTTGTTCCAGATATTTGCAGGTTAACTTTTGCCAGAAGGCATGTTCAATACTCAGAATGTCTCAGTAGATATGGAGATTGGGGATGAAGCAGTGTTAGATAAATTACATCAACTAAAGGCAAATAAGGCAGCAGGCCCTGATAGCATACACTCAGTGTACT
Organism: Conger conger; assembly: GCF_963514075.1. Taxonomy (NCBI): domain Eukaryota; kingdom Metazoa; phylum Chordata; class Actinopteri; order Anguilliformes; family Congridae; genus Conger; species Conger conger. The sequence continues at coordinate 81,903,145 of NC_083760.1, read as the reverse complement.
CAAAGAGTTAAGTGAGATCATCTTCAAACTACTGGCAAGTATTTAGAAACTGAAGAAATACAAACCGAAGAAATTGTGCTTATCTCTCGAAAATAATAACATCCTAATGGATAGCCATGTTTTTTTCAAGGGAAGTAAAAGTAGACTTTCAATTAGTATACTAGTAGTATGCTATCCAGGGATAGAAAAAAAGCATACTTTAAATACTAAAATACCATTATTTTAGTATTGTATATGAGATTTAGTATAATTATTCCCTTTACCTTTAAAAAGTTAATTTCAAGCATACTTCAATTATAAAAAGTATAAGCACACTTGAAACACAAATTATTTATTTCCTTGGGTAACACAGAATGTGTAACAATGATGTACTGTGTAGGTACATGGTGAGTACTGTTGGAGGCACTAATATGCCCTAATATGGACAGCAGAACATAGAGCTTGAAGGTGGACACAGTTATTTTTGTGCTTTTTAGCAGCCAACGATCCAGAGTCTGCATTTGCATAGGGAAATTCAATGCAATGCTCTCTTGCTTATCAGTAACAGCAGATGGCTCAAATCTGCTCCATAGTATTTCATTTTGAGGTATTTTGTTCCCACGGATGGTGCAGTGGGTAGCACTGCCGCCTCACAGCAAGGAGGTCCTGGGTTCGAATCTGGCTTCTCTGTGCAGAGTTTGCATGTTCTCCCCGTGTCTGCGTGGGTTTCCTCCGGGTACTCCGGTTTCCTCCCACAGTCCAAAGACATGCAGGTTAGGCTGATTGGAGAGTCTAAATTGCCCATAGGTATCAGTGTGTGAGTGAATGGTGTGTGTGCCCTGCGATGGACTGGTGACCTGTCCAGGGTGTATTCCTGCCTTTCGCCCAATGTATGCTGGGATAGGCTCCAGCCCCCCTGCGACCCTGTTCAGGATAAGCGGGCTAAGATAATGGATGGATGGATGGATGGTATTTTGTTCCTTGGGTGGGGTGCATTACAAGTTGGTGACTCAAATGTGAATGTAAGATAATCATAGCATCCAAATATATCAAGTAATTTTCCAGTACTATTTTGATTTAGTTGCCATGTCTATTTGAATGAGATGACTGACATTTGTGTCAAGAAAATAAAAATACTATTAGATAACTCCAAATATTTGTATGTCATGGCTAAATAAAGGTAATTCGTCATTATGATGATTTTGGCCTCAAAAACCCCACTCAGAATTGAGTATATAATTGTCAAGCTGCTTCAAAGGGATGCTTTTTGGATACTATAATTTAAACCAACTCACTAATGGTCTGCACTTTTGTAAATCACTCTGTATAAGAGTGTCTACTAAGTGACTGGAATGTACATAAGATGGTTAATTGGTGAAAAGCAAAATCAATCATGAATCATCAGCAAGTGTACTGTATCTTCATTGCATAGTACAGTATATAGTAATGTTTTAAATCAAGCTTGGATTTTAGGAAAGTTAGGAATTAAGAAAATACTAATCTGGTCACAGGCATAAAGGCTGCATAGGAATTATATGATTATTTATATTTATTTATATGTGCAAACTATGCATTACTGGAAACAAAATACATTTGTCTACCAATTTTGTTCCTGATATTTGCAGGTTAACTTTTGCCAGAAGGCATGTTCAATACTCAGAATGTCTCAGCAGACATAGAGGTAGGGGATAAAGTTGTGCTGGATAAATGACATCAACTTAAGTCTGGTTTGAGTTTTGGTCTTTGATTACATTACATTACATTACATTACATTATTGGCATTTGGCAGACGCTCTTATCCAGAGCGACGTACAAGAAAGTGCATACCCATAACCAGGGATAAGTTCGCTGAAAGCTGAGAACAAATAAACAAACAAACAGAGCAAATGTGACCAAAGTGAACTATCCATACACTGCTTACCTAGCCAACTAAAAATACCGATACACAAAGCACATCACAGAGACAACAATTAAGGTTCACAGGGAGGTAGGGAGGGACAGGGAGAGGTGCTGCTTGAAGAGGTGTGTCTTCAGCTTGCGCTTGAAGGTGGGGAGAGATTCTACAGTTCTGACCTCAATGGGGAGTTTGTTCCACCACCGTGGAGCCAGAACAGACAGTAGTCGTGAGAGTGAGGTGGAGGTTCGGAGAGGGGGAGGTGCCAAGCGGCCTGTGGAGGCTGAACGAAGAGGTCTGGCAGGGGTGTAGGGTCTGATGATTTTTTGTAGATAAGCTGGGGAAGACCCTTTAACTGCTTGGAAGGCTAGCACCAATGTTTTGAATTTGATGCGAGCCATGACAGGCAGCCAGTGGAGGGAAATAAGCAGGGGGGTGACGTGTGAGTATTTGGGAAGGTTGAAGACCAGACGAGCTGCTGCATTCTGGATGAGTTGGAGGGGTCTGATGGCGGACACTGGGAGGCCAGCCAAGAGGGAATTGCAGTAGTCCAGACGGGACAGAACCATCGCTTGGACCAGGAGCTGGGTCGAGTAGGGGGTGAGAAAGGGGCGGATTCTCCGTATGTTGTATAGGAAGAACCTGCAAGACCGGGTCACCGCTGCAATGTTCTCGGAAAGGGACAGTCTGCTGTCCATCACCACGCCGAGGTTCCTTGCACTGGGTGACGGTGTGAGTGTGGTATCCCCAAGGGAAATGGAGAGATCCAGATGGGGAGAGGTTTTAGCAGGGATGAACATCATTTCAGTCTTGCCTGGGTTGAGCTTTAGATGGTGGTTGTCCATCCAGCTCTGGATGTCCCTCAGGCAAGCAGAGATACGGGCCGAAACCTGCGTATCAGACGGCGGGAACGAGACGAAGAGTTGGGTATCGTCCGTGTAGCAGTGGTAGGATAGCCCATGTGCAGTGATCACAGGGCCAAGGGAGCGAGTGTAAAGAGAAAAAAGAAGCGGGCCTAGGACTGAGCCTTGGGGAACTCCTGTGGCGAGGGGCCGAGGTGTCGATACCGAACCAGCCCAGGCAACCTGGAAGGAGCGACCAGAGAGGTAGGACTCAATCCAGTCCAGGGCTGTGCCACAGATGCCCGTTGCTGACAGGGCAGACAGGAGGATGGAGTGATCCACACTGTCTGAAGCCAGACTGATGGGGGTCTAGCAGGTTGTTGTTAGAAAAGAAAGAAGAAAGTTGAGTAGAAGCGGCTCGTTCTATAGTTTTAGAAAGGAAAGGAAGAAGAGATACCGGCGGTAGTTCTGGATGATGGAGGGATCCAGAGTAGGCTTTTTTAGCAGCGGAGTGATGTGGGCCCTCTTGGAGGATGCCGGAACACAGCTGGAAGACAGGGAGGAGTCGACAAGGGAGGTGACAAATGGGAGAATGTCAGGTGTGATAGTTTGGAGAAGAGAAGAGGGGATAGGGTCAAGGGCACAGGTTGTAGGGCGGTGGCAGAGCAGGAGTTGAGAAACATCAGAGTCTGTAAGGGGGGAGAAAGTGGAAAAGGAAGGGATGGGCCTAGAGGGGGGGAAGGGCACAGTGAGGGGGGCGGTGGTTGTAAAGGATCTGCGGATGACTGTGACCTTCTCATCGAAGAAATCAGCAAAGTCATCAGCAGCGAAGGAGGACTGAGGAGGAGGAGGTGGTGCGTTGAGGAGAGAGGAGAAAATAGAGAAAAGTTTCCGGGGGTTAGAACTGGAATTCTGAATTTGTGTTTGATAGTATTTTGCTTTGGCGGCAGTGACAGCGGAAGAGAATGCCACCAGGAGAGACTGGTAAGTCGTGAGGTCTGAAGCGTCTCTGGATTTCCCCAACTTCCTCTCCGCTGCGCGGAGGCTGGCCCTGGAGGTACGGAGGGTGTCAGATATCCAAGGACTGGGAGGGGATGTGCAAGGTGGCTTTGAGACAGGCGGACAGAGAGAGTCAAAGGCGGAGGAGAGAGATGAAAGGAGGGTGGCAGATGCAGACTTAGTGGGGAGTTTGAAGAAGGATTCGAGAGGGGGGAGTGAAGCGGTGACGGTGCTGGCAAAGGAAGAGGGTGAGAGGGAGTGGAGGTTACGGCGGGCTGAGGAAGTGTGGGTGGGAGGAGGGGGAGGAGGATGGGGAGGAAGAGGGAGGGAGAATGAGATGAAGTGGTGATCAGATGTATGCAGAGGGGTAACCATGAAATCGGAGCATGAGCAGTTCCTCACAAAGACAAGGTCTAGGACATTGCCCGCCTTGTGGGTTGGAGGAGAGTGTTGCAGGGAGAGGCCTTAAGGAGTGGATTAGCGGTAGGAAGGCAGCAGCATGGGAGGCTTCTAGGTGGATGTTGAAGTCTCCTAGGAGAATCAGTGGGGTGCCATCCTCAGGGAAGGAGCTGAGAAGGGTGTCTAGCTCATCAAGGAAGTTTCCCAGGGGCCCTGGAGGATGGTAGATAACTGCAATGAAAAGGTTAGTAGGGTAGGATACTGCAACAGAATGGAATTCAAAAGTGGATATGGACAGGTCAGAGAGGGGGAGAACAGAGAATTTCCACGAGGGGGAAATTAAAAGACCAGTACCACCGCCACGGCCGGAAGGCCGGGGAGTGTGCGAGAAGGAGAAGGAGGATGAGAGGGCAGCGGGAATGGCGGTGTTGTCAGGTGTGATCCAGGTCTCCTTGAGGGCAAGGAATTGTAGGGACTGGAGGGAGGCATACGCAGGGATGAAGTCAGCCTTCCGAGTGGCAGACTGGCAGTTCCATAGTCCCCCTGTGACAGCAAAGTCCTCACAGGGGGTCAGCGGGGGGTAGCTGAGGTTGGAGGGGTTCCGACGCCGTGGAGGCCCACGTCGCAGGGGGTGTCTTCGAGGGAGAGAGCAGACTGGGATGGGGTGAAACATAACATCACAAACTGGGACGGAGGGACGCTAGCGTCGCTCTGACACGCCTATTTAAATCGCCTACAATTGCTCACAAGCAATATCAAATCAAAGCTAATCTACTGATAAATTCCACAGCTATTTAAGCTATCTAAAAAGCATCTAAAAAAGCCTTTACAGTTTTGGAACAACATCCTATAGACAGATGAGACAAAGATCAACTTGTACCAGAATGATGGGAAGACAAGAGTATAGAGAAGGAAAGGAACTGCTCATGATCCAAAACATACCACCTCATCAGTGAAGCATGGTGGTGGTAGTGTCATGGCGTGGGCATGTATGGCTGCCAATGGAACTGGTTCCCTTGTATTTATTGATGATGTGACTGCTGACAAAAGCAGCAGGATGAATTCTGAAGTGTTTCGGGCAATATTATCTGCTCATATTCAGCCAAATGCTTCAGAACTCATTGGACGGCGCTTCACAGTGCAGATGGACAATGACCCGAAGCATACTGCGAAAGCAAACAAAGAGTTTTTTCAGGCAAATAAGTGGAATGTTATGCAATGGCCAAGTCAATCACCTGACCTGAATCCGATTGAATATGCATTTCACTTGCTGAAGATAAAACTGAAGGGAAAATGCCCCAAGAACAAGCAGGAACTGAAGACAGTTGCAGTAGAGGCCTGGCAGAGCATCACCAGGGATGAAACCCTTGATTGTTAGTTTGTCCCATTACTTTTGGTCCCTTAAAAAGTGGGAGGCACATATACAAACTGTTGTAAGTCCTACACCGTTCACCTGATTTGGATTTAAATACCCTCAAATTGAAGCTGAAAGTCTGCAGTTAAAGCACATCTTGTTCGTTTCATTTCAAATCCATTGTGGTGGAGTATAGAGCCAAAAAGATGAGAATTGTGTTGATGTCCCAATATTTATGGACCTGCATGGCTGCCACACAATTGGCTGGTTAGATAATCACATGAATAATATGTGTAAAACAGAAAACGTTTTCCTAATAAAGTGCTCGGTGAGTGTATGTATACACTCCATAAGTATTTCAGTATACATATTTACTGATAAAGCTTTGTGTGATAAGCAACTGTCACTGCCAAAAACCGGGGTAATGCTGGCAGCTGCTTGATTTTGCTCATAACATGCATCTTTTGATGTGTGAGACTGCCCTGAACTGAAAAGACGTATGAACTAATCACAAGACTTGTCTCTCCATCATCATGACACTGTGACTGGATGAAATCCAACCGTGCCTCAGCACTAATGTGTTCTGTTTGGTAACAGGGGTTTCTCAATGCTATGTTACAGTTGTCAAATTAACATGAAATGAAACTAATTTCGTCGAATAGACATATGCCCAAGGACAGATCACCAGTTGCCACAGTCTTTGGTCATGGCCCTTCAGAAAATGCATCCAATAGGAATTATTTAGACACTAGAGGGATCTCAATGTTAAGAACAGAGCATCGACCATCGTGTTACTCCGTAGGGGCGACATTGGCTCAGGCGGTAAGAGCAGTTGTCTGGCAGTCAGCGTGTGTCAAAGTATCTCTGAGCATGACACCTAACCCCCAAATGCTCCTGACAAGCTGGTTGGTGCCTTGCGTGGCAGCCAATCGTTGTTGGTGTGTGAGTGTGTGAATGAAAAGCATCAATTGTACAGCACTTTGGATAAAATGCCTACCATTTACCATTTGTGCCTCAGTTTTATAGGAGCCATGTTTTCATTGGGATGGGCCTTCTCAATGCCCAGCCAGGTGACAGGTCTGCAGGGCTCGTGCCTGGTCATCCCCTGCCAGTTTGAGTACTCCTCCACCCTGCCCTCTCATCTCAGATCATGTGGTACAAATAGGCAACTGAGGGGTACCCAGTAGTGTATCCCGCACACCCTGATGTTGTCATCAAAGATTTCAAGGGGAAAACCCAGCAGTTTGGATTGCCAGGAGACTAGAGGTTCAGTCTGAAAATGTACGTGCTTGAAATGTAAATGTGGAAGGCAATCATTATATCTTTTTCATTTACTTTTTTGTTATTTTTGTAAAAAGAAAAAAGAAATAAAAGAAATAAAACTTAATTTGACTGAGTCAAATTCAGGCTGAAGAGATTGTTTTTGTTTCCATTTGTGGTTAAATGATTGGCTCTCTTTCTTGTTATGTGTTACCTCAATATAGATGCTGGCCACTTAAAAAATGAAAACTTTTACCTGATTTCATTATTTTTTTCATCCAGATTATGGGCACAGCTAAGGTGGGAGAGCAGATCAGTGTTCAGTGCAGTGTGTACCACACATGTACAGCTATGCCCCCAACACTGAGGCTCATTGGTCCTCCAGGGAGGTTCAGGGTCAATGAAAGTGAGGTGTAAGATGTCAAGTGGAAAACCACCTTGGTGCAGACTTGGGTCATCGTGGAAGATCAACAGACAGCGTCTTGTCATGTCGAGCACCCAGGAGGCTGGGCAGCCAAAGCGGAAATCAATGTTCAGGCAGAATGTAATAGCAGGGTTAGCCAACCCTGATCACAGGGGGCCACAGGGTCTGCTGGCCTATGTTTTCACCGAAACCGATGACTACATTTGACTAATGTATGAACAAATAGTAATTGTAGCTGCATTGTATCTCTCTGCTTTAGGTTCAGTTGGGGAGATCACTATTAATCACAAGCCAGAAGTGAGAGTTCCTTGAAGGCATGGTGGAGAACATGACTTGCTCTGTTTTTAAAACCTGCTGTAATCAACAGCCTACTATTATGTGGAATTACAAGGATATGAAAGCCTCCAGCATTACTACAAAAATGGCTGCCATAAACTGGCAAACTGTATCCAATATAATGTTTATTGCATCTATGGATGACCTAAAGGTCTGACCTGCACAGCTGAGTTCCCTGATGGGAAAATAGCAAATACCTCAATCAATTAACAAGTGAAAAGTAAGTATGGCATATCAAATTATTACGTTCTTTATACATAATATAAGTCATACAAATAATACATAAGTAATCAAATGCTTCATGTTCATGTTTCCTTTAACATGTTTCCATGTTTAGAATGTGTTTATCATACATCAATAATGGAAAGTATTTTCCTAAATGTACAGTGGTTCAGTAATTGATCCCCCCATATCATGTGAGGTAGACCAGCATGGCAGTTGTGTTATATAAATTGTCTATCAACGCCCTCCGTTGATGATGGAGGGTGGTGGAACTTTGGTTCTGCTTAAACTGGCACATACGCGGGCTGGTTCACCAGAAAGCACCAAGGTTCTGAGACTCCAGAACGGAACCAGAGCCAGAACCAGAACCGTGTCTGTCTGAAAGTGGTATCAGAGACAGGCATGCACAGCGGCCTTGCCATTTGGGAAACGTCCTCCACGCTCCAGGTCATCCTCACTGGAAACAATTATGAGGAAGAGCTGACCTGCACTGCCACCTTCTGGAAGGGAAAGAGGCAAAGCAGTTCAGTCGGCCTCAACGTCAAGCGTGCGTAAAAATCCACTGACAGCTTTCCTCTTACCTTACGAGTACCAAGGTGAGAAAGGTTCCATGAAAAATTGATCAATTCATAACGAACAAAAGGGGATGTTTCGAAATCTTTTCAGAAATAGAGTATACATAGAAACACAGCACAAGAAAATATATTTTAGAAGGAGCTAACAAGCAATGCTGAAAATGCTTTCTTTGAATTATCTTTAGCAAAAATGTATTGTTGTAATGATAATGATTTTTTTTTTTTATGTCCACCATTGGACAAATATTAATATTATTATTGAAGCAAAGACATTTTATGTTGTCGATATTTGTTTTATTAATGTGTTCATATATTTATTTCATTTAATCAAATGTATACCAATGTAATACTCATGATCTCACCATAGCAGCACTGCCATTATCTTCTGTTAGCTGTAAATAAAAGTTAACAGATTATGTTCAATAAGCCCTAAGGCTCACACACAGAGTCATTCTACAGAAACACCCACTTTTGAAATAGCAATATGTCTTAAAATGTATTTCATTTTCCTACATTTTAACTTAGGCTACAATATCGGTTAACCCTTTGATTTATGAATCCACATAAATGAGAGCTTAATGGATTTTGAATTTTTTTGTATATTTACTTAAAGAATGCTTCTGCTGTATTTTTGTCACTGGTGTTACCTCATACCTTCAACAATATTAAAGGCTTTTTTTTAAAGTTATTTCTCAATCTCTTCTGCATATATATTCAGAGGCACACTAGGATTATGATAATGCAAAAAATTAGGAGATTATGTCTTTATTTATTTTAATCAAGTTTGTGAAATGTGTGATTGTGTGACGTTTGCTCATTAACACCATCTTTGCTATAATAACAACAATATTTGAAGGACAGTCACATAAATGTAATAATAGTAACGTTATCCTTAAAATCCTAACTCTTGAATGAAGCAAAAGCCAATTGATATAAAATAATTTATATATGAAATGTGATAATTTTGTTTTCATATGACCAAAAAAACACACAGTAACACCTGTGAAACAATGAAACACCAGTGACACAAAGGACACCAACAATTTATTCTGCTGGTCACAGCTGCAGCCCTGGTCATTCTGGTTCAAGGTGTGTATTAAAATCAAAATCAAATCTGAAAGCTAAAGAGGCAAGTTGTTGCCCTCTTTAGGATAACCTCTCGAGGAAGTATTGTAGAATGCTAGGAGACACTTTTGGAAGGAATAACACAAGTTATTAAAGAAGTAACAATCATAAATAACTTTGATAATGAGTGTGAAAGTCTTCATGTGGATGTTGTGGCGTGTACTGTGTGTGTAAAATGATTGCGTAAAATGATGAAGGGATACACTTCAGTCAGGGAAATAATGAATTGAAAAGCAATTAGCCTAATTTAGCTTCATAGAGAAATTATGTGAACACACAAGCCAAACAAGTAAAATCAAGGCTGCCCACCCTGTTCCGGGCAATCTACTGTCTACAGCTAGATTGAGCTGCTAATGAGTATAATGAGGAGGAGGATTGGGCAGCCCTGTACGAAATAAAGCTTTTCTTGACAATCGGGCGCTACCCAGGCTCATTGCAAATATGCACCTCTGCGCACTTTTTTTTTTAATAAAACGAAGATTTCGTTATCACAGGTATGCTTTGCTGCAGTTTCGAAATCAAATGTCCACTGGGGGTGCCAAAGGGAAGTGAAATTACTGGAAAAGAAGCACGAATGCTCAGGAGAAGGGCGTGACAACTAGTGGTTCAGTCTAGTGCAGGGGTCAGCAACCCTGGTCCTGGAGAGCCGCAGGGTGTGCTGGCCTTCGTTGTTACTTGGCATTAATTGATCAATGAAAGCCGTTGATTACACAGTTAACTCACCTCACCTGGTTTCTTGGGTCTGAATCGGTTGCTTATTTTAAGGTGGAGACGAAAGCCAGCACACCCTGCGGCTCTCCAGGACCAGGGTTGCCGACCCCTGGTCTAGTGGTTAGCACGTCAGCTTCTCCCATTTGCGATCTGAAACCACATTTATACATTACGTTACATTACATTGCAAGGCATTTAGCAGACGCTCTTATCACACTACATTATTAATGTAATGTAGTGTAATGTAGCCACAATAACATCCGCACAGCCGCTGAGCCCTTGAGCAAGGCCCTTAACCCTGCATTGCTCCAGGGGAGGATTGTCTCCTGCTTAGTCTAATCAACTGTACGTCGCTCTGGATAAGAGTGTCTGCCAAATGCCATTAATGTAATGTAATGTAATGTAATGTAATGTAATGTAAGGGCACGTGTGATGTCTGTATGTTTACAGAGGGCCTGGCAGCAGCGCTGCCCGTTGGAATGTTGGAAACATTGGCCACAGGTGAGTCATTTTGTCGATGGTCCAGAGCACTTCAGTGACACGAAAAGAGAGACATTATTTCTAGACCCCGAAAAGCTGTGTGCCTGTTTGTCAGCTAAGTCCATGAGAGGAGACTTTTTGAGGATGCTCAGTAGGGATGCAGGAGCGCAGCTTTGTGAATGTCTTTGCACAGAACATGTGACATACACATGATCCCCCTGTGGATCCACCTCTCCACATCTGCCATGTCTTGTCTTGCCTCCGCCTTCCTTGGGTAGGGCTAAGGACTGAGGAATGGGCACAAGAAGGAGATGCAATAAGTTCATATAAGCGACAGGAGTGAACCCTTAAAGTGCACTTGTTGCACTTCTCTGAAATATTTGCCATATCTGAGAAAGCAGTAGCCTGATTCAGCCGTGTCAGGCTGTATGCATCCTGAGCTGGCCACAGGGCGATGGGCTCTGGTGTTTTAGGCGGCAGTCTGCTGTAAAATGTATTATGAAATACACTGTTTTGAATGAATTTCATCTGATTTGGTATCTCACCCGATGATCCTTATCTTACGCTGATAAACCAAAAACACTGGTTTATCAGTGTACACTCCAACCGCGAATGTGACTCCCAACACGATCGGGGCGCTGGGAACTGAATTAGATACAGCAGTCACCCTGTCGTGAGCCACGGACCCCTTGCCGAGCTCAGACCTCACGTTCCCACGAGCAGTACCTCACCAGGAGGTGTCTCGGGGACGAGCTCTCTTTATCTTTAAGTACTCCGAATGTCCTGGAGCCCTGGTAAGTTCTACTGAACTTCCAGCCCAGTCTCGAAGTGAAGGGTGTGATGCAAATCTGGTATACGATGTCCTGTATTCACTGTATTCCTCTAAAAGAACCTTTATCACATATGATTATAGTAAGATATACTTTATTATAATCAATCAAAAGAATAGAGTTGTACAGCTGACAGGATATATATCATCTTTCAGTTTGCTGATCACATGCAAGTTACATATACCCCTTTAGCTCTTTCTAATTTACCTTTCCACCATGATGTTAAAATTCAAGGTACACCCCTCAAATACCCATCCTCTTTGGCTTTAGCCTTATCCTATAGCTCCCCCTTCTGGACATTTAAAAGAAACTATTCCTAGAATATTATGTTTATCTAAACTCTAAAAACTTAATGAGAAATAAAAGACATAAAAATGAAAGGAAACTTATAACGTTGAACTTCTATGTACTACTTTTCCTACTTTTACAAGTAATATAGATTATAATTACCACCCATGCCCTAAATATAGCCATCTCGTTTTCCACGGGATTTGATCCCTCCTCCTTGCTGTTGATGAGCTCTTTGAACAGCTGCATTGGTTTGGGAATCTGGGGCAGGATCAGGACCCAGACTTTCGAAAGACGTGACTTTGCACTTCGTACTTCTCCTGCCTGTTGTATGGGATGTGCACTGGTATGTCTTCGAACACGTCGGGGGTTTTGCAGTGCAGCCGCAGCATATGCCTCTCCTCACTGACCCTGAGGTTAGGGGGGGGGGCTTCAGGTTCTTACGTGGGTCCAGCAGGAAGGTGTTCTGTAGCGTGGAGGAACCCCGCGTCCCGTCTGTTGGCCTCCAGGTGCAGTTCACGGCTCCAAGCATGTCGTAAAAGCCCTTTAACTCTTTCATCAGCTTTTCTGTATGATGAGGGATGCGCATGAACACCTCTTCGACATCAGTCCCGCTGCCACAACTCTGAGTCCGCACCGTGTACATCACTCTGTTCTCCATATCCAGATCCTTGACTACAGCTGTCCTGCGTTGCTCTCTCTTCAACAGCCCATAGATATCTTCTGAAGCAAAATTCTAAGATGCTTTTTTTTCTTTCTTCTCCTTCTTTTTTCCTGCTTTTTTAACGTCTAAAAGCTCACTCCTTATATATCCTTAGCTCGTATAAAAGTGTACCTTTTTTGATAAGAAATGTCCCCAGTATACCGAGTGGGAAGACATTTATCTCTTATGCAACTTTTTTAATGAACATATTCATCACTATTGTTTGTCTCACTGTCCTTTTCTCATACCTCAAAGGAAGTTTCCCCAATACTTTATCTCATGTGCCCCTCCGGTTGGGAGTTTCCACCATCTCAGTATACGAGTGGAAAAACACAAGTTCATATGTAATTTTTCAATGAACCTATTCATCACTGGTATTTGTCTCCCTGTCATAATCTCTCCTTGGACTCTCTCCAAACTTTGACTTCATACAAGCCAGAAGTTAGTGCCCTCCATCATCTCAACACACTCTTCAGGTGCCCCTCTCCGCAGCGCCTTAAGGGATCTACAAAGGACATCCAGCCAATAGCTGAGTGTAAATCATTCCCCAACTCCTCTACAGTCAGTCCTTTGAATCTATCCAATAAATTATCAGATTATAATCAGGAAGGCCCTTAAAGCCTCTTAATATTCTTTTGGTATTGACGTCCCTTCCGTTTTCCTTTTTGCTTTAGCCAGGCATTGTGCTCCTCCCCTGTAGGGTTGGGGTATTCCCCGACTGCTCGCTCAGCATGTTGAATCTCCTCCAAGGTTATGCTGGAACTCATTCTATGCATGGCCTCAGTCAGAACTTTAACCTTGCTCCTTAGTACTCTAAATCTAAGTCCCCCGACTTCAGACTCCTCCGCTGACAAGTAGGGCTGCTCATTATCTCTGAACCGCATATTTTTCCTCTTACGGGCGTTCTTGCTACCACCTCAATGGCGTGTGCGAGGGGTTAACAATGCATTCCTTCCTAACCCATCCCCCGTCAATCTCTCATCAGGGGGGCCTAGGGCCGGGTCCTCGACAACCCACCCACCATCCTTGTCGTTGTAGCAGTATTACACTCTTTCATTTTTGCAGCAGTACTTATCACAAGTTATAGATTATAGTTTGTGTTTTTGTGAATAGGGCATCATTTTGGAGGTAAGTGATTTGCAGCTTCTTCCTTTTCTTCTCTGCTTATCGCGTTTCTAATATAATGTACTTATCATTTAACGTGTACTAGATTGGATGTTAAAGTTCATTTCAATGTTTCAGAAAAAAGGTTTTCTTTTAAATTCAGTTAAATTTGTGTGACACGTAAGTTACACATACCAAGCACACATCCACACGTCAAGTAATCTTAACAAATACACAGATTGCAATGAAATGTTAATCCTAGTTTCTGACTGACTATGACTGTCTACTGACTATGTTTTCTGGTGCTGCATTGCATGAAGTCATTACACAATGGTCCAGCAAATACATTATGTAATATTAGGGATAGTTAAACAATGTGTGTGTGTGTGTGTGTGTGTGTGTGTGTGTGTGTGTGTGTGTGTGTGTGTGTGTGTGTGTGTGTGTGTGTGTGTGTGTGTGAAAATTGCCTCCTGCAGTCAGCAGAAAAAACTGAAATACAATACCAATTTATGATATTTCTCTGTATGGCACTGTTAGGGAAAAATGCCTTTTTTAACATTTCAAAGGTGAGCATCGTCTGATGAAACAGATCCCAGTAAAAAACAATGATTGCTATACTTGAGTTTAACTTTAGTATTTATTTGCAAAGAAATAACAGAAAGTGAGAAAGCTTACTGGCTTTACCAAAACAAAAAGACATGAAGCTGGCCACGGACATTTATCAGTATTTTGTCTTCTGAATACCCCTTGTTGACCTTGCTGTAAGACCAGAATGTGCAAGCTGAGAAGCAGAGACATTAAGGTCAAAGGCTGTCTGTCTGCTGGGAGAGAGACAGAGAAAGACTCCTAGTAAGCACTTAATTCAGAAAGTGGTCTAATAGTAATAAGGATTATCACTAAAAGGTTATTTGTAATCATGCGATTGTCTTTATGTTCACACACATTGTCAATTAAGAATCAATTAAGAAAATTACCCTTACAGGCACCTACAGAAGAAATCCCTAAGATTTCCTGGATAGTCTTCCTTGTCCAGAAAAAAGGTGATGACATGAACAAAAATATCTTGGAAATTGCCACTGTGAACATTGAGAAAAAGTTTTGCAGTTTCAGTTTTTGCTCTTTCAAAAGATTAAAACATCTATCAGGTTTGTCTTTAGGAGGTCTATTTGGAGCAGATTTTCTAGGTAAGCTGGGGCAAAACTTCAACAAATCAACTTTCTACTTATCTATGCCACTTTTTATATATTTCTTCCGGCACCATATTCATATCATAGTGTATATTATATTGACTGTGATTCACAGTCACGATCTGGGTACGATCATCATATTGCTAATAACACAGCTGCCAAGGATTTTAAAAATGCTGGGCTTCGGGCAGGTAAATTTCCACGCTTTTGTTCCCACGTGTGAAACGATGTTTTATTTTACAGAAAGCAATAGTTTGGGATAACTTAAATCGTCTGGCTGAATACTGAATGCTAAAAACTGAGTCTTGTCTGTGTGCTTACAGACAACAACATGGCTACAGAGCTGTTTGAATGTTGGCAATCTAATGTTTCTATTGGTACAGTACTGTCACAGGTGAAAGTCTTGTTGTTAAAGTTTCATTCACAGGGCACATAAGGAGAGCGTCGTCGATAATATTCCATCCAAATCAAAACCCCGCTGCCCATCTCCTAAAAAGTAAATCCTCTTTCGGTAAGACCTGTTTTAAACATAAATTGTAAGAATTATCGTTATATTCTATGTGTTATTTATTTGTTTTTTTTATGTTTGTTTTGCGACATCCATCCATCCATCCATCCATTATCTTAACCAGCTTATCCTGAATAGGGTCGCAGGAGCCTGTACCAGCATACATTGGGCGAAAGGCAGGAATACACCCTGGACAGGTCGCCAGTCCATCACAGGGCGCACACACAGCATTCACTCACACACTCATACCTACGGGCAATTTAGACTCTCCAATCAGCCAAACATGCATGTCTTTGGACTGTGGGAGGAAACCGGAGTACCTGGAGGAAACCCACGCAAACACGGGGAGAGCATGCAAACTCCGCACAGAGAGGCCCAGGACCCAGGACCTCCTTGCTGTGAGGCGGCAGTGCTACCCACTGCACCATCCGTGCTGCCTAAACAGTTTATTATTATATAATTAATAAACATGGGTTCGTTTCCCGAAGCCTTCTTAACGCTATGTCGTTCGTAAGTTGTACCTTAAGCGCTACCTTAACGTTTCAGCTTTAAAGTTTCCCGAGACGTTCTTAGGTAAGTATACCTTCTGTACGTCGTGCTTTTGTAAAGTTGGTCTGGAACACTGAGCGATGTTGTCAGCTCACTCCGCTAGTGGCCACCACTGTTACGACCGCCGTTAAGCCTCTGAAATCAGCTGTTGCACTTAGTTATATCTCAATTTGTTAAGCAATATGTACACTAATAATTCTACAGTTGTAGCTAATATTATTACTAAAATACCACATTAATGGGACTGTTTTTATGCAAATACATTACGAAGGATGCATGTTGCACTTTATTGAACATTGCCTAATTGCCTTTCAAATTATATTCATAAACTGAACCAACAAAACCATAGTTCTTTCTTGGTTTTGTTGGACACCGTAGTCCAGAAACTTTGCCACCGTAGAGACAAACTGGAAAATAATGTCTCTTTATTCAGTGCCACGTCTAACAATATCTCCATTTCGTTTGCTGTGAAGCTGTGGGACCGCTTATTTCTTTCTTTTTTTCCGCCATATCTTATGTTCGTTTTCGTGTTGGTGCGTTTTGCTTGTTGTTGTGGTGCGCTTTTATTGAAAACGTCAGCTAATCAGATAAAATAATTCATTACACCAGTAATGTGGTGGTGCTTCTGTCAAATTAACCCTGATTGCAAAGTCACCATGACAAAGTAATTAAAATAATGTAAATAAAACATAACATGCCGATGCTGGTGTCTGATACAGAGTCATGATACCTAGAGTTCTATCTGAAGACTTATCAACCCATGCTCAAGAGTTAGGCTCCACTTACAAACACATGCAGTAAATAAATGCCTGATGTGTTTTTTTTTACCTCTTGAAAACCTAACCACTTTAAATGATTCATAGAGCAAGATTCTACACTACTGTACCGTAAATCCTCAAATTGTGTCCGGGGTCTTTTATTTACTTAGGCTGCACAAAGCACAGGCCTTTATTTGGGGCAGGCTTGTATTCCAGGCAGGACTTTATTTCTTATTTGGCTTCTGTTGTAGAATTTTATTCTTAGACATAAAGTAAAAGGCTACACTTAAAGTGGACCAACACTGTTCAACACTTCCTGTAACCGTTCAGAAATCAATTAGTGTAGGCTAATCAGGAAACACCGTTTGGTAAGTCATAGTGTCCGTCTTAACAGACTTAGTTTATTGCAAATATTCTCAAACACAATAAATCACATGCAAGTCCAGAATCCATAAAATAACTACTTGCCAGACACGCCTTCATGAACAATAAAAAATTAGCGTAGATAACAGCAAGTTAAGGATCTTTTTTCCTAAAGTGCGTTTTATTGTGAGACATGCGTTTCGTTTGGAGCAGCATACCGGTAGGCTATCAAAAGATTTTCGCTTTGGTTTGGGATTTAATTTACTTTTGGACTGTTTGATTCTATTGCTAAATGTTGGGACTGATGGGCACTGAAATCTGGGGGGTATTTGATGGTTCACTGTTAAGTTTTATGTAGTTGAAAGAGTGTCGGGATTTCCACCCGTCTGTTTATTGCGAGCCAAGGCAGCCGCTTTCATTAATTCATTGAACGTGCGCTGTGCTGTAAATACATGGAAACCTTATTGCGTAGCCAAGTAGGCTAAATTGAGTACATTTTTAATTTTGCCTGATTTACTTTTTATTAAATTTGTAGGCTGGAATGCCTCGCGGCAACAATTGTGTTTAAATGTATACTGCTTCAACCCTTGCCAAGCTACTTAGAAGGGGGCGGCAAGCGACTGCGACTAGTAGTGACTGGTAGCTTGAGAGCAACGTGTTGGAGACCCATGGTTTAGGACTACGACTTTTCATTGGCAACAGTATTGTAATAAACTTTGTTGTTAGGTGTTTTAAGGATAGCGTAATGCTGCCACCACCTTTGGTATTCCGGTCTGGTCCGGTGTCAGGGGAATGAGAATGTTCACAGACTGTTACGGTACAAAAGCTTGGCAAACACACTGCCAGAAACACTGCACAGTATAAAGCACCGCAACCCACTGCACACTAAGAAAACGGTATGGAAAATGCACAGCACTCTAATAAGGACCACTACAAACTATAGGTCAGTCAAACCACACAGTATGAAAAAATACACAGCACTCTATAAAAGGGCCACTAGAGCTAGGCCGGGCAACACCCACTTTCACCCATAGAAGGGTGCAGAGGACCCCTCTAGTCACTAATGTTGCCTCCGGGGGCTCTTGGCAAGGTGATGAGCATTGGGTTAAAATACTGTAAATAACCTACTTGCAGTGCCTGTTTTAAGTTTGTGCGTGTGCCCCTGCGGGATTTTTCAGTAGAGTAAATGAATTCACCACTGAACCAGACAATCAGGTGGTTGATACTTTTTACTGTGACACAATACTCACACCCCCGCAGAAGGGAGAAATATTCGCCACACTCGCACTGAAGAACGGAAATGGACAACTGAAGGTAAAAGTAGACACTGGTGCCAAATGTAATGTGCTGTCCAGACAAATGGAGGTGAAACAATCAAAACAGATGGCACTGTAACACTGCACTGTATACAGGGGCAGTTCAAGTTTCATGTGGTCAATAGGGATGTGAAACCCATACTGGGACTACAAGACAGTGTTGCTATTGGTCTCATACACCTCAGACCTGACGTTCACATGCTGCAACATGAAGCTCCAGAGGTGCTGGAGTACAAAGACCTCTTTGACACCAATGTCATTGGTAAACTGCCTGTCATATATCATATGAGACTAGATGACACTGTTGCCCCCACAATATGTGCTCCCCGCAGGATCCCCATTGCCATGAAAGATAAGGTTAAGGCGGAGCTGGACCGAATGGTTGCTCTAGGTGTTATTACACCAGAAAATGACGCAACAGAATGGGTGTCTGCTATGGTTGCAGCGGAAAAAAAAGATGGAACAGTGCGACTTTGCATCGACCCAGTACATCTAAACCGGGCCATCCTCAGACCCCGTCATCCGCTCAAATCAATTGACCAGATCATTGCAGACATGCCGGGTGCAAAAATACTAGACGCTAAATGTGGTTTTTGGCAAATACCCCTTGACAGCGCCTCCTCGAAGCTCACAACATTCATGTCACCCCATGGTCGCTATAGGTTCCTGAGAATGCCATACGGCATATGCACAGGCAGTGAGGTATTTCAGAATGTGATGGAACAGTTATTTGCTGGACAACCATGCGAGATTGTGGTTGATGATATCCTCATCTGGGGACGAACACTACAAGAACATGATGAACGCCTAACACAGGTTTTGAACAGGATCCGTGCAATCAACCCGAAGCTCAATCCTGACAAGTGACAATCAGAGTACACTGCGTACACTATGTAGGCCACTTGTTAACCGCTGATGGTGTTAAACCAGATCCTGAAAAGATAAAAGCGGTCTGTGAGATGGAGAAGCCACAGGACAAACACGCCCTACAGCAGTTCCTGGGTATGACAAACTATCTATCCAAATTCATCCCTCAGTACAGTGACGTGACTGGCCCCCTGAGACAGCTGACACACCACGACGTGGAGTGGCACTGGCATGACGCCCATGATGCAGTGTTCAACAAACTGAAGCAGGCAGTGACTAATCCTCCTGTGCTGCAGTTTTTTGACACATCAAAGCCAGTGGTCATATCGGCAGACGCCTCCCAACACGGTCTTGGGGCAGTGTGCCTCCAGCAAGGGAGGTCTGTGGCATTCGCATCACGTGCCCTCACCCCAACTGAGTCCAGCTATGCTCAGATTGAAAAAGAAATGTTAGCACTGGTGTTTGCAACTAACAAATTCCATGACTTAATCTATGGCCGCCCCGTCACTGCTGAAATCATGAGATCATCAGCCCCTTACAACCATCCTGGGGAAACCATTGCACAACGCATCAACACGCCTGCAGGGTATGACGTTAAAACTGCACCGTTACCACTTGGATGTGATCTATAAGCGAGGCAAAGAACTGTATATCGCAGACGCGTTGCTGCGTGCACACTTACCTGTGACTGAGCCCCCACTTACTGACGACTTACTAGAGGTGATGTCTCTCCAGGTGCTCTCCTCACGTCGTACAGAGGAACTACGACAGGCAGTGAAGGGTGACATCATCTGCCAACAGCTCTCTGAGGTCGTGGCTGGCCCAGCACCTCCAAGGAGCTGCCACAACAGCTGCGACCATTTCTTCTCCATGAAGGAAGAACTGACGGTGGAAGATGGACTGCTCCTACGTGGACAAAGGCTAATAATACCTGCAGCACTACAGACGTTTTATGTTGGCCAGCTACACCAGGGCCATCCTGGGATTGAAGCTACTAAACGGAGAGCTCGAGAGACCATGTACTGGACCTCAATGTACGCAGATATCAAAAGAGAGGTGTCTCGCTGTGCCGCATGCAATGCGTTGACATCACACAACACAAAGGAACCAATGCACCTCCATGACATCCCTGAGCTACTATGGTCATTCACTGCGGCTGACATATTTGAGTGGCATGCCAAAATGCATCTAGTCCTGGTGGACTCATACTCAGGGTGGTTTGAGCTGGACTACCTCCCCAATATGACCAGCAACACAGTCATTGCGAAGCTGAAGCGACACTTTGCAACACATGGTGTGCCCCACACCCTCATGACTGACAATGGGACCCAGTTCACGGGAAGGGACTTTGCAGACTTTTCACAAGCGTGGGACTTTAAACACATACGCAGCAGTCCATATTACCCACAATCTAACGGTCTTGCTGAGTGTGCAGTGAGATCCGCTAAGCACTTGCTGGAGAAGTGCCACCGTGACAGCACAGACATCCAAGCGGCCCTTCTCCACACCCGCAACATTCCCCGTGATGGACTCCCTTCCGCTGCTCAGCGCCTCATGTCCAGACAGACCAGGACCTTCCTGCCAGCAACCACAGACATGCTCCCACCTGCTGTCCAAGCCAACGTAGCAGCTGCCATTGTTGTGTTGTGTGTCATCCTATGTTCCTCTGTAGGTGGCCTGGACAGTTTACAGTATTTACTTATGTTCCCGTTATGTTAAGTGATACCTAAAGCACAGGTTATGAAATGTGTTGTGGATGCTTTAAGTCAGTGGTCTCCAACCCTGGTCCTGGAGAGCTACAGGGTCTGCTGGTTTTCCTTGTTACCCAGCAATTAACTGTAATCAACTGCTCTAATTGATTAATTAACTCACCTCACCTGGTTACTTGGGTCTCAACAGGTGCTGATTTTAAAGTGAAAACAAAAACCAGCAGACCCAGTAGCTCTCCAGGACCAGGGTTGGAGACCCCTGCTTTAAGTTTTATTTGCATCTGTTCTGGAAGAAAAGGGATGTAGAGTTGTGACACTATCACCTTAAATCTCAGTGTCTATGTTGACTTCACTAGGTGGCGACCCGGGGTATGGGAAGTGGGTAAGGTGAAATAAAGCAGTTTTGTGTCTACACTCACACAAGCTCTACGTGAAGTTCTTAGACACATACACAATGTATATTTTTCTTGTACACGTGTTATTTTCCCATTTCATCTCTCTTTCTCGGTCGCCCATAAGCTCATAACTGTCAGGGTTGGGAGGTAGCCCTCATTAGTGCCAAGGGTACCTACCTCCTGATGGTGTGTATATAAAGCACTCGCGGACAATCAGTCAACGCTTTGGTGTCCACTGTTCGCTCTGGCACAATTAGCTGGTAAGCACACGGTAGACTCAGTGATATCGGAGTCAGGTAATGTGCTTTAGGTATCACTTAACATAACGGGAACATAAGTAAATACTGTAAATTAAACTGTCCAGGCCACCTACAGAGGAACATAGGATGACACACAACATTGTTAGCAAAGTGCGTATAAGCAAATAAGCTTAGTTGAGTTAACAGTTGAACACAGACTCAATTTCCATAACTTAACTGTCTTCAGCCTAGGTACTGACATAGTCCTGATAACGCTGATTGCGTTGGCTAACTCTGCCTGCTCGAGTGACCACCAGCTGTCTATCAGATGAGTCAGTTGTATTGACCACTGGTGTGATACTGGGAGGTGTGGGTGGTGGGGTGACGTTTTGGACAGTTTATGACTATTGTAAAAGTAAAAGGTAAGGAGGGTGATCAGTTCGCTAGTGTGTGTACACAACTGACGCCTTCCTGTAGGTTCTTTGTTTTCTTTCTTTTTATTTTTCGGGCTCGTGTGAGTCTGTGGGTGAGGGACGGTGTCCCCGGTAACTGTATTTTGGTTTGCGTTTTTTCTCCTGAGCTGCCACTCAAGGTTTTATTTTCGTGCCTAGTCTTTTGTTAGGTTGTACTTCTATTTTATCCCCGGTCCGGGGATTTCGGTGCTCTACTTAAAGCACTTCTTTTGGTTGGGTAGTCGCCCTGTTTTTTAAGGGTCGTTTTATTTTCTCTTAGCCGTTTTGGGGATTAATATTCTGATTTGGATCGGAGTTTTCTTTTGTATTACTTTCTGTTCCTCCCCCTGTTCCGGGAGTATTCCCCATTTTTATTTGTACATCCCAGTTCTTTTCTCTTCCGGGATTTTGTAGGGGTTTACTTTTAGTCGCGTCTGGCCCTCCGCCCATCCTCTACATTATAATAACTCAGTTTCGCGTTTTCAAACGGACACATGCCGCGGTCTGAAAGGGGGAGACTCACAGGCTGTTTCTAGTCCTACCTATAATTCACCGCCTGCCTGGCGTCTCCCACTCCAATTCCCTTTTGCGCTCTGACTGTGCCCTTTAAACCCCCTTTAATGTAATAATAATACATTTTATATTTTGACTATCAGGAAATTATTGCTGGGGACAATTCAGACTGGTCGAGGCGTGTACAATTCTTACATTTATAACAGCATATAATCACAATAAACGGGTTGCTGTCTCATTATCTTCTTTGCATGAATGATATAGGCTACAGCTCGTCGTCACGCGAGCACCCCCCCCCCCCCCTCCCCGCCCCCCATAGCATCATTTCCCCAACAAGGGGCTTGTCGCGGAAGACTGTAGACACGGCTTGGTTCCCAATACACGAACATCTCTGTGTGCTGAACACACGCAGCTTTGATTAC
Organism: Conger conger; assembly: GCF_963514075.1. Lineage (NCBI taxonomy): Eukaryota > Metazoa > Chordata > Actinopteri > Anguilliformes > Congridae > Conger > Conger conger. The sequence goes on along the minus strand of NC_083760.1, from coordinate 81,880,342 downwards.
CATCATGTTTTGGGCGTTGGGTCTATCCCTTTGTGTGGTACTTGTGGCTGGTAAGACTTGGTTTTCTATTTCTACAACATGTCATTATGGCAATATTATTCTCACGGAATTGTTTATCCAGGTTAGGTCGGTGTGCGCTATTAAACTGCATTTAAGCTACTTCTAGAAATACAGCGAACTTTTCTTAGCGCTGACCTTGTATTTATAGTTTAGAGTTCCATATTTTGGGGCGATTCAAACAAGTGTAGGCTATCGGCAATTCCCCACAAAGGTAATAGCAACCATGTAGGCAAGATTTAGACCATTTTTATCATCTTAGACCAACATTTCGATTAAAGAAAATTATGTAATTCGTTTTTAAAAAATCAACAATGAGCCTGCTTTATAGTGGAATACAATATTTAATTACGCCTATTCAAAATTGAAACTTTATTGTATTGTTCAACAAGTCATTTTATGTCTGCGCCATTTTTATTCTCACAGGCTACATCGAGCGACTTGGTAGCCTATAGCCAAGGTCATTATACTTTACGGTCAAGGTGAATGAGGTGTGGTGTCGGCACCTACACAGCGTTGTACACTTTACATCATGCAATATTAGTGCTTAGCTTCCGTTGAATTAGTTATGCAATAAAATACTCCTACTCTAATAATAATAATTAAACTCGAGCCAGAAATGAGGGGCGAAAGACTGGGAACTTGAGATGCTCAATGCGTTTGTTGTTCTTGAGGTAATGCAAGAACATGATATCTTTTATATGCCCATTGTCTCATCTAGTCACAGCCGCCTGGAAGCGGTGTATGTCGAAGCTGGGCTGAGGGTGGGATGCATTTTAGGCTTCAGTCTAATACCCTGTGACGCAGTCCGTTGTTTCGGCGTCTACGTGGGTTAATTACTATGTTTTTACAACGTAGTGGATACAAGGTATGCGTTGCGTTAAAATAACAACTTTTGGCACTGATATTAGCTTTACCTCTAGGCTACGGAAAGCAGCAAAGGTTTACATCACTGTAAAGTTCTTCCGTGATCAATGTCTTTTGTTATGTCCTTTTAGGCAACGCGCTAAATTGCACAAAGTGTGTTGCGGAAGACTGGGCCGCTTGCAGTGGCATTGCAAACGCATGTCCGGCTGGGCAGAAATGCGTGGCAGCAGCGTCTGAATTAACTGAGGGTGCGTACTGTATGTGGTATGAGAACAACAGTGCTTCCCATACGCAAAAGGTTTGTAAAAGTCATATGTGTTGATTATTATGTTTTACTAAATGAAACATAGAAAACACTTATGGCCCCTTTTATATATAGGAACATCTAAGAAAGGAATGGGACTATCATTGTATAAAGGTCAGGTGTAAAGGTTTGTGAAGAGTGTTGCAGTAAAGAAAATTTCTACTTATAACGAAAGTAAGTTATAATGAACTTCTCAATTATTAGGAAATAACTGCCCGTCAGGGTGGTGCCCGACAGGGTCATTTACCCTGAGTGGTTGGTTATTTTTCGGTGCCATGATATAACATCCATCCATCCATTATCTGAACCCGCTTATCCTAATCAGGGTCGCAGGGGGCTGGAGCCTATCCCAGCATACATTGGGCGAAAGGCAGGAATACACCCTGGACAGGTCGCCAGTCCATCACAGGGCACACACACCATTCACTCACACATTCATACCTACGGGCAATTTAGACTATCCAATCAGCCTAACCTGCATGTCTTTGGACTGTGGGAGGAAACCGGAGTACCCGGAGGAAACCCACGCAGACACGGGGAGAACATGCAAACTCCACACAGAGAGGCCCTGGCCGACGGGGATTCGAACCCAGGACCTCCTTGCTGTGAGGTGGCAGTGCTACCCACTGCACCATCCGTTCCGCCCATGCTATAACATAACAGTTGAAATTGTACTTCCTTCTAGCCTAGGATCTTTCAGTGCAATTATCCCTGGTTATGGGTATGCACTTTGTGTTGCACACTTGAATAATGACACTTTGTGATATCCAGGTGCTCATATTTTATTATATTCTGCAACACATGAAAATTGTTAGATAAACTGTAGTCACGATGAGCAGCTATGATACGCTTCTGCTTTCTGCTTTCATTCACACTGACATGACTTGCTCTGCACTTACAATATTTTATAATGATCAGATAAATTATCATATTATATCATAACATATATTATATTACTATACTACCATTACCAAAACAAGAAAATGAAATAATAACAATGATCCAGCTATTACTACTATTTGCACCATATTTTATAACATTTATAACGGTTTAACTTTTATGCTGTGACATTCCCAAAACGGCGCCTTTAAACCCATAAACGGCTCACTCCCAACTTCACTAGTCTAACGTTATTCTCCGTGCCGAGCCACATGGCTATGCTAACAAAATGCATGTTATGAACAAAATTATAAACAGTACCACATTCCATGGCGCCACATTTGCACTTCGTTGTACGTCGCTCTGGATAAGAGCGTCTGCTAAATGCCATTAATGTAATGTAATAATGTAATGCATAACATAACATGGCCATTAAGCCCAGCCATGCTCGCCTCTTCCTACCACTTACTGCTTAGTTAGGTAAGTAGTATCTAGCACCTTATCAAGCCTGGTCTTGAAAACCCCCAGTGTTTCTGCCTCCATTACAGCTTGCCAGGACATGTACTTAGAAATACATGAAACTATGTGAAAAACAACAACTTTATTTTTGCTCAATTAATTAATTGCACCATTATTCTTAATTCATAATGCATGGAATGCATCAATACTAGTCACCACAATTAAGCATGTGTACACTGTTTGCATGTATCGCTCTTCATGCAGAAAATTACTAAACACATCCACTAAACTTTATTACGTAAATTAAAGCTACAATAGCCTAAAAACAGCCAAGTACAACCCACATGATTTTCTGTTACAGTCAGCTTCAGTCTTGGTGTTCACAAACTTTTGCACTGGGCCGTATGTATAACATACAATTCTGATTAACACAATGTACAATTCAATTGTGAAGACCTCTCAAAAAATTATTCCAATACGAACCCTGTGATTCCATCGAAGAACCCTATCAAGTTAAATGGTTCTTTGTCAGACCCTTTGCTGTGGCACTTCAAATTGTGGTCAGGTGCATCCTGTTTGAATTATCTTTGTGATGTGTCTAGAATTTAATTGATTGGACATAGTTTAGAAAGGCACACACCTGTATATATATATAAGGCCCCAAAATGTTCACTGCATGTCTGGACAAATACCAAGTCATGAAGTCCATGAGGAAAAATATTCTCTGGTCTGGTGAGACAGAAATTAAATGCTTTGGACAGAACATGGTGGTGGAAACATCATGGGAGATTTCAGTTTTTTATTTTTAATACATTTGCAAAAATGTCTAAACATGTTTTCACTTTGCCATTATGGGTAATTGAATGTAGACTGATGGGCAAAAATGGCATACATATATACAACAGTATAAAATGTGCAAAAAGTGAAGCATTCCGAATACTTTCTGAAGCCACTGTATATATTTTATATTGTCTGTATACTCCATACTCGACTTGTTTCTTCTTTAAAAAAAAAAAGAACAATTATTGAAAAATTTTGCACATAGGTGTATATAAAAAAGGGGCCATAATCATGAAAAATAAATATACTTTCTATATGTTTCACTTGGGTAAAACATACTCATCAACATACAGTGCCCTCCATAAGGTTTGGGACAAAGACCTATTATGTCTTGATTTGCCTCTGATTTGGCAGAATTTTAGATTTTATTAAAGGGTATTTTAATACATTTTGGAGTCACTATGTAGAAATTATAGGAATGTTTATACATAGCCCCCCAAATTTGGGGCACCATAATGTTTGGGTCAGATGGCTTCACAGATGTTTGCTCAGGGGAGTTTCATTGCTTCTGTAAATAAAGAAATACAGAGGCTACACTACAAGACACAAACCACTGGTTAGCTGCAAAAACAGGATTGCCAGATTACAGTTTGCCAAGAAATACTTAAAAGAGCAACCACAGTTCTGGAAAAAGATCTTGTGGACAGATGAAACCAAAATGCCCTTTATTACAATCTGACAACCACACATTATTTTTTTTATTATAAATTCATGTTGTGCAAATGGGTTGGATTGTGGCATCTCAGAAAAAAGAAGCAATTGCTTAACAGAACAGTAGATAATTCAGTACTACTCCAAACAAGGTTGTGATTTTTTTTCTTTTTTCTTTCAGTTGATTTTAAAAAAGAGACCCATGTCACCAAGAAGGTTGCCAGATCATGTGCTGATGCTGGCTTTTGCAATGCTAACTTGTCCTTTAACTTCAAATATGCAAGCTGGAAGATAAGAACCGGGTGTGACAATGAAGGTAGGTCATAATGCCATGCACATATGTGACTGCATACACACATGGGAGGCGATGTTGTGCAGGGCAGGGTGCGTTAGTGCAAACAATGACCAAAGCAGGCAAAACAGTGATTCAAATTAAAATAGTGGATTTACTTCCTCCTCTAAAGTCCACCAAAATTCCATTCAAAAACAGTCAAATTCAAAATAAAGGAGATTCAATCCAGGGTTAAGTCACTGGGCTTATTCTAGTCGCTTATTTTTCTCCACTTCTTTTCCTTCCTCCTGACTGGGAAATCGATGAAGGTCCATAATTCTTAAGGACTTCCAGCCTGTTAAAATATTTCTCTCACCCAGAAGGAATATTTTTCGGAAAGCGGGAGAAAAATAAGCGATTGCAATGACGAAAAGCTTAACTGTTTTCAGTTCCTGGGCACAACGAAGCCTGACCTCCTTGGCCCTTTGTTTTCTTCTCTACCTTTGTTAGCAAGCTTCTTTGTTCCTCCCCAGCAGCAATCGGGTGACTTCAACACCTTCAACTGGTGGTGGCCACTGGGAAATGTAGTCTTTGGACAGGCAACCATTTTGTATTGTTCTTCATGCCGCCACCAGTTGGGGACATAGAGACCATTCTTCACTTGGCCCTCTGTGATGGCACAACATGTTACACAGAACAGTTCCATGAAAATGTATTAATTAATTTATTTTCCCCTCATATATGAAGTGAACATTTAAATCATGTTCGACTCTTTTTCGCCCTGGGCTGGTTTTTTCTCTGTGATGGCGCTGCTCTTATTACTGTACTGACATTGTGTGGTCTGTCTCTATGAGGAGAGCTGGAGGCAAGAGCCTTATTTGGTCTAGGTTTGTTTAGTCACTTTTCTGTTATTCACTAAGCCATGTATACAGTTAACCGCTCTGTCACTATTAGTAGAGCTTGTGTGGCGGATTCGGCTTGCGCAGGTTTCTTTTGTTGTCCCTTTTCTGTTATTTACATAACTAGAATTGCACTTACCTGAAGACTGCACTCTTTAAGCCACGGATGTGCTGTTGGATAAAAATCTGCAACACAATAACAGCTCTGCACAAGTGAGAGTTAACAGCTTCATACAATATGCATATAGGGTCCAGCGCTTCCAAAGTGGAGAACAATGCCTTATACTTTGTTACAGCTTATATACACATTCTGTTGCTGGGGACAGTAGGGCAGTCCCTATATCCCTCCAGTCAGCAGCCAACACATGCACCGAGAGAAACAATTCTAAGCTCTGGGGTTAATCCAGTGTGGCGTTCCTGGTTAGGTGGGTTCCTGTTTTTCTGCAAGCTGACAGAAAACAAATGTTTCTGCTTCTCTTACTGGTATTCATGCCCTATGACACATATTTGCTCGTGTTGCAACAGTTCAGTGGAAATTTCCACTGGTAGACAGCTTCTAAATGGTTGGCATTTATATAGCGCCTTTATCCAAAGCGCTGTACAATTGATGCTTCTCATTCACCCATTCATACACACACTCACACACCAACGGTGATTGGCTGCCATGCAAGGCACTGACCAGCTCGTCAGGAGCAAATGGGGGTTAGGGGTCTTGCTCAGGGACACTTCGACACAGCCCGGGCGGGGAATCAAACCGGCAGCCCTCCGACTGCCAGACGACTGCTCTTACTGCCTGAGCCATGTCGCCTTGTCCTTGAAGGCACTTTCCGGAATAAAAAGGCACTGGACGGACTCTCCGCCCCTGCTAGTTCATAGCTAAGGGCACCTGTAGTTCCAGCGTAGTGGTCCAGTCGTGAAGGTTTGGGTCAGCAGTCCTTGCCGCACCGGCATGGGACCGTGTTTCCGTGCCGGACAGGAGCGTCTACGCTGGGAGGCTCTTGGATGGACATGTCCGTGCTGCTGTTTTCTGCGCACGGTGTTGAGCAGTCGCGACCGCACCGGCTTTGTGCACAGCATGAACATGATGCAGTTGGCTGCTCCCTGGAAGGCGTTTCAAATCCCATGCTTAACGACATTTGTTACTTTTGTTCACAGTGCGTTCGGTTTCATTTTATTGCATAATGGTTTTAGGAATCCTGCTGCTTCCGCCACTCTTTTCGACACTGCTTGTACTACTTCAGTCCAACCCAATTTGCGCTGTTTACGTTCAGAACGAGAACAATTATGGGGTTCAATTAATTGTTAAATATAAACTTCGACACTAACACAATTATTCTACATCAATGATGCAAGTAGAAAAGCGTACAACACAGAAAGAAAAAATAAGGTTCAGCAAGCTAATGTAATTTCACCAGTTGATCGCATAAAAACAACTCTCAAGCTTCTCTGCACATTTAGTAGAAGTGGGCACATATTAATGCTTTGCAGAAATTACACAGTTAATGCCATATGAGCTATATTTCGTGAGCAAATTAAAATTTTCCCGTAGTGCGCTCCTGGGATTACTAGGTGCAGGGTTGCTTGGTCATGTATCGGAAACCCCCCGCTTTATTTCTGTTTCTTATTCTCACTCCCTTGTTTCAGGGTAGCTTTGTGTTGGCAGTTTGCTGGGGAACCTTTTCCTTATTTAGTTGCACTTTATTAACTAGTGGTTATCTCACGGTCCGTGGGTAACTTTAAGATGACCTTTAAGAATGGTGTTTCAATGGGTTTTGTAAGAGAATGGAAAGTCTTAAGAAGTATTTTTACAGTGGAACTATTTTTGTTCTTTGGCTCTGTACTCATTGGATTTGAAATGAAACAATAAATATGAGGGTATTTACATCCATAATTGATTATCATTACTGTCAGGGTTGGGAGGTGGTACTGGTTGTGTTTATTATTTTCACCTGGTGCTCATTAGTGCAAACGGGGTGTCTACTTCCAGAAGGTATTTAACGCCCTCTTTGACCATCGGTCGACGCTTTGGTGTCACTGTTCGCTCTGCCACCAAGCTGGTAAGCACACGGTAGACTCACTCTTAAATGAGTCAGGTATTGTGCTGGTTCTGGGTTTTGGCATTTAAAAGAAAAACAAAAAAAAGCGTACACTGCGAACGCCTTCCTGTAGGTTCTTTTGTTTTTTTCTCTTTTGTTTTCAGCTCATGTGAGCCTGTGGGTGAGGGAGGTTGTCCCCGGTATGTATTTTGGTTTGTGCGTTTTCCGGAGCTGCGACTCACGGTTGTTTATTTTTACCTAGTCTTTTATACTTATTTTGGGATTCCCGGTCCGGGGCTACAGGGCTCGCCTTTTAGCCCTCATTTTGGTTGTGTTATTCACACTGGTTTTTAAGGGTTGCTTTATTTTCCTTAGCCATTTTTTGTGGCTATTTTCTTTATTTGATCGGAGCTGTCTCCGAGTTGTGTTCCATTTCCTCTACCTCCCGGGGTTTAGTGGCGGACACGTTTGCGTGCCCACTTACAAGGGATTACCCTTTGTCATGCCTGGCTCTCCGCCATTCCTCAACCTCATACATTACCATCACCATAATATAGGAGTCCCACAATTTTAGGGGTCAGAAAGTATTTGGACAGTTGGCTTCTCAGCTGTTTATGATTGGTTAGTTTGTTTCCTTAGTGCAGGTATAAGAAAGCTTACAGTATCTAGTCCTGATTCTAGGCTTTTGATTGCTATTGGAGTTGGAGTTTGATTGTCATTGGCATTTTTCCACATGAGCAACAGGGTTTTGCCAATGACAGTCAAGGAAGCCATTAAAAACAATCAGAGACATAGGCCAAACAATAGGCTTACCGAAACCACAACACTTTCCGTCTTGGCAGCAGAGTATTATAATGGTTGGTTTGGCTGAGACTATTGCTGAGGGGTTGTAGGTTAAATTACCAGGTAGGACAGGTTAAATGACCTGCCCTTGTGTTCCTTGGGTACCCTGTCTAAACTGCTTCAGTAAATATCCAGTGTGGATGCTATATAAAAAGTGTAAGTCACTCTGGTGCCTGAAATGCGCTTTCTGTCCCCACAGAGCCTGCAGTAAATAAGGAGGCCAATGACAATGATCTTGAGTGTATGGGCTGCATTGCAGTACCATCACTGTGCAAGAAGACTGTCCAGTGCCGAGGAGATGAGCACATGTGCATCAAAGTCGTTGGTGAGGGGGCAGTGTAACATGATGGGGGGCTATGGTGCTTTATTCATGCCAGAAATCAGATGTATGAGAGGACGACAGTGCCATAGAGGGTTAACATGAATAAATGATGTACAATTTCATATCAGTAGTTAATTAATGATGTACAAATACATATCAGTAGTTGTAGTAACATCTACATTCGCTTATGCCAATTCATGAAATCTTATTGTAAAGTGTTACTATACTTGTTTCATTATTATAACTATTATAAAAAATAAAATAAAAATTGCACTTATGATGACTATATGTTTAGAACAACACTTCATGTGTATTTTACTAGCTATGGATGTGATGCTTTAACTTGTGGAAGAACCTATGCACTTGTAAGTCGCTTTGGATTAAAAAGGCATCTGCTAAATGGCAAAAATGTAAATGTAAAAATGTGTTATAATTCTGCTAGTGATTACGCTGACATTCACTGCCATCTCGGTCACATCAAGATCTCTTTCTGGCCTTTAAGTGCTGACATTTACAGTGCACATTATTGAATGTTCAGTCGAGAATTTAGTGTCCAGCACTATTGGCCTGGCTTACACTCTCCTTTCCTCTTTTTCAGAACGGGTGGCAGGAAACATTATGGTGAGTAAAGGGTGTGCCACCAAGAGTGTCTGCAAGCAAGGTGTGAATATCTCGGACGTTCTGGGGCCGGTTCTGCGGGGGAAGGTGTACTGCTGCCAGGGGAACCTCTGTAACGGGGGGAGCCGGCAGAGCGCCATCATTCCTCTGCTGCTTTTCCCTCTGCTGGTGTTTCCACTGCTGGTGTTTCAGGTCTTTGCTTGAAATGCTTGGGATGCTTGGGATGCCACCCTGTGCATCGCAAATTATGTTGCACTTGTACGTCGCTCTGGATAAGAGCGTCTGCTAAATGCCACGTAATGTAATGTAATGTTCCCGTAACGCAAGCAACCTGCCTGTCAAACTCAATGCTTTGACATTAGAGAACATTAGAGAAGTTTTTTATTAAAATATTTTATTCAGGAGAATATAATGGGGCCTCATTTAAACCTCTGCTGAGAATACATACTAAATGTTTGCGTACATAGAAATGAGGAAATGTACGTACTCCAAATTTATAAATTTCCTTTTATAAATCCCAAATCAACTTGGAATTGTCCGTAAGTGCACGAGCCCAACACACCGTTTAGTTCACTCCCACAATTACCCATAAATTGTTAAAGAAACGCCCTTAATTAATATTGATAAGCATAGAAATGTCCTTGATAATCCCTATGTAGGCTATGTCTGTGAATGCCAATGTCAGAGCGCAAAGCTAAGAAGAGAAATTTAGAAAGATAAATAAGAAAGATAATTTGGACATTGATCGAATTGATTCACAAAATTCAGCAAATTTGTCCTCGTTTAAACGTTCATTTGCTAATCTATAACCGACTATTTTTTCTGAAGTTGGTAAGCTTTGTTTAAAATAAATGCGCATTCACCACCAGCCGTATCATTGCGGTTTATGCAAAATTGCTATTTCAGGGGGATACGAATGCAAACACCACAGGGAATTGAATGCTACAGTACCAAAGAATGTCTGTTTTAAATCTGTAGCACTTGCTTCACTTCTGGCTTATTGTATGGCGTTTTTTCATCCGTGTTTATTTGTTGACGCGTGAATTCACTCTACCGGCAAACTGAACATAGCTTTCCACTATGCGGTATCTACATAAAAATATACCATGTTAATATACCATTTACCATGTTAATCTCACAACCACGATTGTCCCTCGCCATATAAAAAGCACTGGCAAAATTTACCGTTACATAAAAATAAATGGGAAGACCAATTAAAACATGAATTCTTATTTTAACCAATCCGTTAAAAAAAAAAAAAAGACATGCAATCGACCAGCATGGCTGGACGTAAACTACAGGGATTTAACTAGCCTACAGATTGCTGTAAATGCGAGGTTACACTGCATGATGATCAGTCTGGCCATTCTCCTCTGACATCTCTCATTAACAAGGTGTTTCTTGATGCCTTTTCCCCCATTCTGATGGTTGGTGAACATTAACTGAAGCTCCTGACCCATATCTACATGATTTTATGCATTGCACTGCTGCCACACAGTTGGCTGAAACTGCCATAAATAACTAGGTATAATAAAGTAAAAATTACATTACATTACAAAAATGTTCCCAATAAAGTGCTCGGTGAGTCGCTATTTCCCTCTGCCTCCATAATGTGCATCCGCATGGGTCAAAGTTTCTGTAAATGTACGCCAATTTCCTCATCAAGTTTTTTTTTTTTAATAAATCCTAATTTATGCTTAGAAAGTGGCATACGCACATTTCAAGCCCTTTTTTGTGTGTATGCAATGGTTATAAATGAGGCCCCTGGACTGATGCCTTAAATTGTAGTTACCCCGCAGGCCGATACTAGTGTCATTCAGCCAGTGTTTAGCAAAATTGGCACTCCAGCGGTCCGCAAGCGGCAGACTGACTGGCTGTCAGGCATTTCTTTCTCAGCTGATGGTCACCTCAACTATCTAGCCACCATTGTTGCATAAGAATGCTGTTGTGCTTGTCACTCAAATTACAGTCCTTGAGACCTGAGAACTGCTTGTTTTCCACTTTTCCTTGACCTGGGAGTCAGGTATGAAGACACATAATTGTTCAGAAGCACTTAATTGTTCAGTTAATTACCTGGGCAAAAAGAAAAGCAGGGCTGGATTTGGATTTGGATATGGTCATAATTATGTATTTGCACATGTCATACATTCGTGTAATGTGCCTGTCCAGATTTCAAGAACTCACACCAACCCGTGTCTTTTTTTTTTTGGTCTCACAACGTATCATTTTAGCTATGCCTCAGGTAGAACTGTAATGGGAAAAAATGTTATGAAGACTCAAGATTTTGGCCACATTTTCTTTTCAGTGACAATTGTCAGTGAAAATTATCAACATTAAAAACCACCAAAAACAATCCTCTGTGCTCTAGGCTGAATATTTTGTTGTTTGACTGAAATAATACACAGGTATATGAGTTTCTATGTTGTGCTTAAAAATTAATGTAATCATACTCCCCAAGTGGTGTTGCCTGGTCTTCAGTCTGTATAAAAGAAAGTATGTTCACAACACTGCATATTTAAAGGAATACGGAATACTCCAACATTTTGGGTAATCAAATATCTCGTGTTAAGTCTGGGTAAGTCGGAAAAAGGGTATCTTTCTCAAAATGTTGGTGTATTCCTTTAAAAAATCAACTTTAAATATGTTAATATCCTGCAAAAATCCTGCATCAGTTATCAGAGTACTATCTATCAGAGTAAAATGTATTCTATCAGAGTTAAGTGAACACTGAATGTTTTTGCTGTGTGATGACAAAATGCTATGCAGTGTATAGGCTGCTTAAAAACAGGTTTAGTGAGATGGTTGAATACTAAGACTTCCTTATGGTTTTTACTGTTACAGTGACTGTCAAATAAGTGTAAAATATGTATGTGCCGTTTGTCTCAGTTGTTCTTTCCTGTTAGCTGTGCAATAAATACATGCCTATTAAAGCCTGTAGCGAAAAGAGTACCGAGTGGATTGTCTGTTCTTTTTTCAAAAACATATTGCACGACATGCATAATAGACAATCATAACAGGCTGTTGCTGTTGATAAACTAATTATTGTAATGAAAAAATGGTAAAAATGTTTATGCACCAGTGAGCTGTGCACAGTGCTATAAAAAATATTTTATTTTTGCGGAGTAACACATTTTTTCGTAATGTCGAAGTTGGCACAAATCCTAGTTGTAGACCTGTGCCAAGAGGAGGTCTCAGTGTTTGCACACCAGAGACTGGAGCCAGCGACTCGGACTGAACTGCCAAATACCATCGTGAGCAATGTTACAATCAATCATTACTTTTCAATTATTTATATGAAAAAAAATATTTGGTAAAAAAAAAAAAACCTGTCTTTTTACGCGCCACATCGTGCAGGTTTCAGTTGCAACCAAACAACCCTACACTGTATTTCTTGCAGCATAGCTAACATTGCAGTTCTGCATGTTGTGACCTTTCCGTTTAAAGAATTCAGACGCATTGAGCCAAACAAAATTATTGCAACTGTACAATTTGCAGCATTAAAATAAACGATGCGGGAGCAACCACGTCAATTTTCATGAAACAAAAGCTATGCAAGCTAACTAGAGAACCACTAGGCGTATAATAACGTTAGAACAAACTTATTCAGGTTTGCCCCTGCCGTTTAAATTGTCAACGTAGATCACCGTTCGATTAAACGGTCATCTAATGGGGTTTTGATCTGGAGTATGAGGGTTGCACTATTTTTAAAAATCCTTTTAGTTTGATCTTTAAGTTCGTTATGCAAGCAGGACAGCGAGTCATTTTGAATGTCCTGTTAGGTGACGTTATGTAGTAGTTGCGTGGACATTGATTGTTATTCCATTGTCATACAAATATGAACTGTGAACTTTAGCTTGTTAGGGGTTGGCATTAAAATCTGTAGAATTAGGCATTTACTGTAGTTGCATGCGGTTTTGAAATGAATTTCATTGATAATGGCATTCCTTAGGATTCTAGCTAGGTTTTCCTGTAGCATAATGCAGATCTAGTGTCGTGTCTAGGAAACGACAGAGTCCAAATCTTCAATTTGTTGAAAAACATCTTCGTGAGGGAAAAGACGACACCAGGCAGCAAGATCTTCAGGAAAATCAGACTTTATTAGCACACGTGCATAAAGCCGGATCAGCTCTCCAGAACTGAACCCCGACTGGCATTTGTACACCCATTTTATACACAGTTACTCCACCTACAACTCCTCCTCAAACCTCATTCTGGCAAATCACCCACACTTTTCTTATCGTAACTCCTCCCAACGCTCCTCCCACAACGTCATTTTGGCAAATTGCCAACGGTCCTTATGCTCTGCCAACTCTGTACAAAGTTCAGGGCATTCTGCCAACTACGTGTCCTCACTTCACCCCGCACCTGCTCTTGGCAAACTACCAGACCTCAGAAAGTTCTGGATGCCCTCCCTCTAACACGTCATCCATACACGTCACTCTGTATCTTTCGCTTTTATAAGACGAACTAAGCAGCAGTAATCATTGAAAATATACAGACAAACTAAACATTTCATTAATATTCACTTCTAATATACTTTTCTAATCTACAGACATACTAAACATTTGATTAATTATTCTCTTCTAAGGGAGTAAATGTAAGTAGCATTCTTTGCTCTCATTTCGACAGTTTTCACTGTGGTTTCTTGCGTTTTCATAAGCTCAGCTATAATTAATGTTCTAGGTCAAATAGATACACTCCTGGCATAAAACATCGAGAGTCCTGGAGAAATCAGCTGTACAGTCATATCTCACTCTGCCCGTGTCCTTGACAGTTTGGTCTACACAGTTCAAGACGGCCCCCCCCTGCCAGCTGGCTGGGCTCACTGTGTAATCCTAGCACAATTTAGCAGTTAATCAGTTTGAAACTATACAGGGTACATATCATACTTTAATACAGATATATTGATAAACTTTTAGCACACATCGTCGAGAGTTTTGGAGGAACCAGCCTGCTCACTAAGGCGGAGTCTGATTTTGACTTGTGATTGGTTATCATGCTTTTAGGAGGGAGATCTTTCATTCTGTGAATTTTCCCCTACACTAGTCACACAATGATAGCACCCAATTTCTTGCATAAAAGGTTTTGTAACTCATTTTTTTGAATGATTAAAATTAATGCGTAACACTTACCTTTCATTTAAAAATGTAAGAGTATGTTAATAAACCAAAATCATTGGGTTTCAACACTGTAATTCCATTTACAAATGAAGTGATAATTATCAATATTAAGTAGGAGATGCAGATTAAGCCCTAGGCTAAATTCAGTTGGAGATTATCCACACGAAGCTGTGTTCATGTAACAGGTCCCTGGTTTGGTATTGACCCTCATATTACAGAATGGTTACTTATTTTATCTTATTGATATATGAATGGCCTACCACACCAGACCTGAGGTTTTGGCAAAGCCTTTCCCCAGCCACCTTGAGAATGTTGGCTCAGGTGTGGTAGTTCATTGATATATGAATAAATTAATGAAATAGCCAGTTCTTTAGTGTGTGTGCCCCTGACAAAACTGTTTATTCAGTTGACACACCCGTGATGTCATAAACAAAATGTCATCTACACTTCTGGTTTCTATATCTTCAACTAGCTTAGAAATCATGATTAATTTCTATCGGCATACTGTTGTTTAGGCTGCACCATTCTGGAGGCCCGAGACTTGACTCAGATTTGCATTTGATGACTTGTGAACATTTCTCTTGCACACAAGATTTCACCACCTCTTCTGTTATTTCAAGACCAAGGAAAATCAGCGATATAAAACTGTTGTTCGACTTTGCTGCCATTTAGCAGATGATCTTATCCATAATGACAAATCCCAAGAGAGAAAGTACAAGCCATGCAGACTGCTGACAACTACCCCATTGAACATGAAACACAGTTACTCAAAGTAAATTATTATATAAGCTGAGTCTCATAATTCATATGAGATAACATAATTCATATTCATCATATGAAGTTGGTACAAAAGCCTTATTTATTTGACTTGTCCAAATAAAATAAAATATAATAATTAAAAAATTAAGATATTAAAAAAAGATATGTTTTTAAATTCAACACTTTTTATTTCTCTTCACAGAGTTGGGTGTGAGTTTATCGAACACTAATATGAATGTGCCAAACTGGGTTTTGGAACATTTACAGTACATTTGCCTGTATGTTAAATTTGAGGGCGAATGTTGATTGGATCTAGGCCATTGTGTTTGTCCCAAAAGGGTGCGGTAATGATACTGCTGCTGCTTCGGTACGTACATTACATTTTTAATCATGATGCAACTGAGGTTAAGTAACTTACTGAAGAGACTTGTCAAGATGAGGGTGGACAAAAGGAAAGAGGGCTATCATCAAAAGATACATTCAAAAAAAGTTTTGGCCACTTCAATTCAGTTAAAAAGGTGACAATGTTAAAAAGGTGACAAAGGTGACAAAGACAGGTTACTGCGTCTCCGAATTGTTACCTCCCAGCTATTCTGTTTCAGACTATTTTCAAAACAGGCGTGAAAGGGCTGAGAGACCCACCCCGGCCAGCTTTGGGACGAACCCTGGCAAAAACATGGCGGCTGCTTGTCCCGCAGTATCCAAAATACCAGAAAAAAGTGAAGGGGACTTCTCATTTTGAACCTTCTCCTTCTTCAGGGAAGAAATTTCAGCTTCCATGAGCTTTGCCCGCTCATCAAAGCCTTGCTTCATGAGCTCCTGCTGTTCCTGAAACGACAACAAACAAAACCACTCTCAAAAACCTTAACTTGGAAAATGGAAAAGTGCTTAT
The DNA here is from genome assembly GCF_963514075.1 of Conger conger. Lineage (NCBI taxonomy): Eukaryota > Metazoa > Chordata > Actinopteri > Anguilliformes > Congridae > Conger > Conger conger. Next base: position 81,864,525 of record NC_083760.1, on the reverse strand, counting down.
GTCAAAAGCTTGAGGCAGCGCGATTCTCCGTACTAAGCAAGAAGACGAAGAATTGGACTCTCTTCCATTGCCCAAAGAATAGCTCAGGGGTATATCAATGACACATCTTGTGTTTAAACTGCTTGGTATTCCCCTTTAAGAGTGCATGGTGTTTTGGCACTGCACTGGCACATAATAAACAGGTTGAATATATCAGTGGGATTTTGTATTGATAGTGCACAAACTGCCCTGACAGGAAGGATGGTTTGGCATTCCTGGGGCTAAGAACAGGAGTAAATTGTCAAAGATCTTAAACATGGCTGGGAAGATCGAAGGGAAACCACAGAGTCAGCTTTCTGTAATATACGTACAGTATGTGTTATGTGACAGGCAGAAAGTCCAGTAAATCATTTCTTTAATCTGACCAGCTCCCTTCTGGGAGGTGGCATAGGGTACCCAGGGCCAGAAGGAATATTATTAAGAACTATTTTATCCCACATGCAAAATTCAATTTCTTTGAATAATTCTATGTGTTAATACCTACCCTGTCACCCCTGCATCTTGATAATTTGTCAACTTGAATTTGAAGCTGTTACAGTATGTGGTGGTTTGTGTCGTTTTGGGGATTATGCTGTGTTTATATTTGTGTGGTTGTTGCCACTGTTTGCATATAGAAACCAGAGACGAGCTCCTCCAAGCAAGGAGTGTGCTGGTAATAAGAAGTACAGCCAGAATGTATGTTGGTGCACAGTAAACTTTCATTCATTCATTCATTAATTATCCTAACCCGCTTATCCTGAACAGGGTCGCAGGGGGGCTGGAGCCTATCCCAGCATACATTGGGCGAAAGTCAGGAATACACCCTGGACAGGTCGCCAGTCCATGACAGGGCACACACACCATTCACTCACACACTCATACCTACGGGCAAATTAGACTCTCCAATCAGCCTAACCTGCATGTCTTTGGACTGTGGGAGGAAACCGGAGTACCCGACAGAAACCCATGCAGACACAAGAAGAACATGCAAACTCCGCACAGAGAGGCCTTGGCCAACGGGGATTCAAACCCAGGACCTCCTTGCTGTGAGGCGGCAGTGCTACCCACTGCGCCATCCGTCCGCCCCACAGAAAACTTATGAGTGTTGCATGAACTGTAAATGTGGTGCCCTTTGGACTCAAGCTATTTTAAAGCTCACCTTAAAATCAGCAAGCAATTTCAACCCAAAAAAAAAAACAAGTGAGGTGTGTGAACTGTATTTGACTACTATACTTAGTTACTTTTTGAACTGAAGTACTAGTTTAGAGGCAATCATGCACTTTGTAAACCTACAGGGCATCTGTGATAGAGGAGTTGGTTACAGGTCTACAAGCTAGTTGAGTCCAAATGCCCACAGAATCTACCTTCAGTTTGCCATTCAGGGTCATTTCGAACTCCTTGGCAGCATTCTTCCTGTCCTCCTCCATCTTCCTCTCCAGCTGTGCCATGTTCTCATTGAAAGTTCGCTCCTGGTCCTCCATCTGCTTCTTCAAGATATTTCTCTGCTCCTCAGAAGCTCGTCTTTCTTGCTCCATGGCCTCCATTCTCACTCGATTTTCTGGAGGACGAAGCACAGCTATGTCAGCTCAACAGCATTAATCATGAGTCAATTAAAGCAATTTGCACAAGGAAAGGCCAGAGCTCAGGGGTCTTGAACCCTGGTTCTGGAAAGCCACCTGATTTGAAACAGTTTTTCTATGTTTTGTTACTCACCACTTAATTTATCATACATGGCAGATCAGAACAAACTGTGGTAAATTATGCCAATACAGTACAAAACACATTTGTTGGCTAAGGATCCAAGGTATCAGATGAGCCTCAAACCATCGTGCTGCTGCCAGATATGCTGTTTAGGATTATTTCTATTGAATAATTTTTCTGTGGAACTCAATGGGAAATGTATCTGTAAAAAACTGGCACAGTTGTTTGAGGCTGGTTTGATACCCCGGACCCATGATGACTAAAAGCCATTTAGCTAATAAATGTGTTCCATATTGTATCAGTATAATCTTGCTAAATCGCAAGGGGCATTGGAATCACCAAAAACTCTTGTTCCTTACAACTTGCCTGCCTGTCATTATGAAAAAACTGAAGACTGAAGGAATATAAATAAGAGTCAGCCATCTGGTTCATCGTAATATCTGTTGTATATTGCAAAAGGATGTTACACCAGAGGAAAATATTAAGAATGCGATCGGGAGAAGGCATTGAGTCCTTTGTGACATCACCTTCTGCCTTCCGTTGTGCTTCAGTCAGAGATTGGTCAGCAGTCATTATAGCTTGTCCAACAGATTCCTTCTTCTCCAGGTATTCCTTTAGACTTTCCTCGTCCTGTAACCCAGCCCTCATATTACACAAACTACTCATAAGTACAGTGAGAACATTAATATAAAACCAATCCAATCTACTTGAAAGTGTAGGGCTGTCTGTGTACTACAATACACACTCAGTGAGCACTTTATTAGGTATTTATAAGACTTATTTTTTAGATTTCTACTGCTGTAGCCTGTCCACTTAGAGTTATGATGCGTTGTGTGTTCAGAGATGCTCTTCTGCATACCACTGTTGTAATGTGTGGTTATTTGCGTTACTGTCACCTTCCTGTCAGCTTGGACCAGTCTGGCCATTCTCCCGTTAACAAGGCATTTCTGTCTACAGAAATGCTGCTCGCTGGATTTTTTGGGGGATTCTTTGCAAACTGTAGAGACTGTTGGGCATGAAAATCCGAGGAGATCAACAGTTTCTGAGATACTCAACCCACCCTGTCTACCACCAACAATCATTTCACGGTCAAAGTCACTTCGATCACATTTGTCCCCCATTCTGTTGGTTGACATGAACATTACCTGAAGCTCCTGACCCGTATCTACATGATTGTATGCATTGCACTGCTGCCACACAATTGGTTAATTAGATAATCGCATAAACAAGCAGGCGTAATAAAGTAAAAATGTTCCTAATAAAGCGCTCGATGAGTGTATGTTTACGCTAGACCATAAATCACATAAATCAAAAGTCCTCCTGTTTACATTGTCCAGGGTACGTACCTTTATTCCTCTCCCCTCAGCTGATCTGTATTTTGAGATCAAGCTATTAAAATCTTTGCGGTACCGCTCGTATCCTCCAACTGATGTGTATTGTCCAGATGCAATATTTTCCTCCAGTGGCCTGAATATGCGTTTGATGATAGACTCACAGGCCTTCTTTGATTCAACAACATTCTTCTCGCAGATTGCCGTATACTCTGCCTGCATCAGTTCCTACAATAAAGGGGAGAAAGGAGGCAGAAAAGGATGAGACACAGATTATGGACCAGATGATGTTAAGCCAAAATTCACCTCAGCCCTGAGCCATGGGCTGCGTCCAAAATTGCATACTATCTGACTATTTACGGTGTCAAAATAGTATTAGTATGTCCAACACCACAGCTGTATAAAAGATTGTGCTAAAGCTACCCGAATGACACACTACATTCGATGAAATGTCAAAGTATGCAAACACTGGACACTATTCAGTCGGGACCAACTGCATTCCTCTACCATTAGCTTAAGTTGGCTTTTCTGATCCTCGTCCTTGAAGCAGAGGCCCATGAAGATCTTGACAGCCTGTTCCTCAACTGTGCCGTGTATGTTTGACAACTCCTCCAGTGTCTCGGTGGGGAAGGCGACCCAGCTGTCCATACGCTCCTTGTAGATCTTCATGGCCTCGGCTATTGCATTGGAGTTCTCAATCTGGGCCAGAGCTACAACTGCATTTTCCAGGCAGGGGATCTGGCCACTGCAGATGGCGTCCACGTACATCTTTGCAAGGCTCCCCAGCACTGCAAGACACGGTGGTGGGTCTATTTATTGATCCCTGGCATGCTTAGCACAGAAGAAGGGTGTGTGGCCCAGGATCTGTCAAACTTGAAGTCCTCTCAGTAATTTCAGGCAACTTTTCAATGAAGATTACATGGACGACAACCAAGTACCTATGTGGATTATGGTACTCATAGTTTTAATGTGTTGCACTTGCATCTAGGTAACCTGGGCAACAAATTTGCTTGGCCCACTGAACTCAATGATACTGAGCCTTTGTTACTGTTGCAGTTCACACTGTGGCTGTGGCAATGCCAAGTACATCTGAGGTAGTTATTTTTATTGGGAAAATAATTATTTGTTATTGTACCATATATTTGTCTTCATGCTCAGCCCTAAGCATTATATTATAAACCAAAATGACTGAGTGGGCCTCTAGCCTAACTTTCAGCTGATAACAGCACTATTTCATTTCCATGATGGCTGAACTGAATGACTCAAAGAATAAATGGATGATAAAAGGGCGGTTGGTCAGTAGTACTCACTTCTGCCGGTCATATTGTAGCCTCCTTTCATGGTTTTGGTCTTGGCTTCACCATAGATGTAATCGCAGAAGCTTGTGGCTTGCTGCACAAAGGAAGGTTCCAGGTCTTTGTCACTCAGCTCGTCCATGCGCTTCATGTTCTCAGCGCTGGTGGGACGGTCGAAGACAAAGCACTTCCGCTTGGGGAAGTAGTTCCGCAGGCAGTTCCGCGGCATGTTGTACTGCATTACTTGCTTCCCATGGCCTTCCCGAGGTAAAAACAAAAAACAAAACAACCCCTTTGGTTTAGCTTGTGGCGTGATCAAGTAACTTCATTAGGCTACTTTCAAACAGACGTTTCAAACTGAACTGGAATTCTTGTCCATTTAACTGCACCCTGGGCCACAGCTATGAATTCCCAGGCCTGGGAAAGAATATATCTTGCCCTCCCCAATGTATTCTGTAACAAATAAAAAATTGTTACATCCTATTTCCTGGGAAAGAAATTGGTTGGGAGAACAATAGGTATCCGTAAAATAGCACGCCCAAAGTGTCTTACAGATCAACAGCTGACCACTCTTCATTCGTTGCTAGGCTAGCCTTCTGGTCACCTCGTGATCTGAACTATAGTTATTTGAACCAAAGTGACAAAGTGTCCAATAATTCTTTAAGTGGAGGTACAGTAACTAAACACTGAAAACCTTAAAAAGTAGGACTCATCTGTAGTGTACTATATCTTATGTACCAAAACGATATTCCTCCCAACAGAAAGACTACAGTTTTTAAATGAATAATTGTGCATGCCTACTATATGTATATTCGATCTGCAATCTTGACAGCCAATTTGCACTGCTATCATCCTTACCAGCCTTCAGCTTGAGAGCATTGTCCAGGTATTCATCAGCGGTTATGGGCTTCCCGTTATATTCTAGCTGTAAGGTGAAATCCCGAACTGTCCAGACAAAGGAGGGAAAGAAGCGCATGAACTCGGTCGATTCGTCACCGTCCTCGTCCTCGTCCTTGGCCTGGGATTTTACCTTGATATGTTCCGTCAACTCTGTCACATAGCTGCACGTTTAGTCATTCAAGGAAGAAAAAACTAAAACCGGGGTATGCTTGTTAAGCATTCCTTAGTTTTATGACAGTAAATTTTGTAAATGAAATAGAATTTGAAGGTATACAGTTCTGTGCAAAAGTTTTAGGCAGGTGTGAAAAAATGCTTTAAAATAAGAATGCTTTCAAAAATAGAAATGTTAGTTTATTTTTATCAATTAACAAAATGCATGAACACAAGAAGTGAATGAACAGAAGAAAAATCTAAATCAAATCAATATTTGGTGTGACCGCCTTTTGCCTTCAAAACAGCATCAATTCTTCTCGGTATACATGCACACAGTTTTTGAAGGAACTCAGCAGGTAGGAGAACTAGCCAAAGTTCTTCTGTGGATTTAGGCAGCCTCAAATGCTTCTGTCTCTTCATGTAATCCCAGACAGACTCGATGATATTGAGATCAGGGCTCTGTGGGGGCCATACCACCACTACCATCACTGGCTGCAATTCTTCCATGAAGATCACCTCTGACCAGACTTCTTCCACACAGGGTCTACTTGGATCGCACTGGTTTCTGCCAATTTTGAGCTGATGGCACTGCTGGACATCTTCCAATTGCGAAGGGAAGTAAGCATGATGCGTCTTTCATCTGCTGCACTAAGTTTCCTTGGCTGACCACTGGTCCTCAACGTTGCCAGTTTCCTTGTGCTTCTTCAACAGAGCTTAGACAGCACATCTGGAAACCCCTGTCTCCCTTGAAATTTCAGCCTGGGAGAGAGCTTGCCGATGCAGTATAACTACCTTGTGTCTTGTTGCTGTGCTCAGTCTTGCCATGGTGTTTGACTTCTGACATTAAACTGTCTTCAGCAACCTCACCTTGGAAGAGTCTGGCTGTTCCTCACCCAGTTTTAACCCTCCTACACAGCTGTTTCTGTTTCAGTTAATGATTGTGTTTCAACCTACATAATAAATTGATGATCGTTAGCTCCTGTTTGGTATAAATGGTTAATCACACACCTGACTATATGCCTACAAAATCCCTGACTTGGTGCAAGTGTACCTAGAGGAACTGATGCTGGTTTGAGGGCAAAGGGTGGTCACACCAAATATTGATTTGATTTAGAGGTTTCTTCTGTTCACTCACTTTGCATTTAGTTAACTGATAAAAAATAAACGACTAACATTTCTATTTTTGAAAGCATTCTTACTTACATTTTTTCACACCTGCCTAAAACGTTTTGACAGTACTGTAAAAAATATGTTGAAGGCAAACTATGCAGGATTTTTACTTTCTAAATATCACAAAACAAACAGGCTCACAGTCATTACTATGATTCACTGGCAACCTGTGTCTGGGTTCACTTCTGTCCAATAGCTTCTAAAAACTTGTTGGGCCTCTTCTGGGTGTGGCCTCAGAGGCCGCGTTTTTCCAATCCGCGAGCCTCTGACACTCAATAGAATGAGGTGGGGGGGGCAAGAGGAGACGATTGGCTATGGTGCTGGCTTTGAGAGAGATTACCCTTGGGGGGGGGTGTGGAAAGCGAATACTAACGCTGGGCAGCCTGTAGCATAGTGGTTAAGGTACAGGACTGGCACACGCAAGGTCGGTGGTTCGATCCCCGGTGTAGCCACAATGAGATCCGCACAGCCGTTGGGCCCTTGAGCAAGGCCCTTAGCCCTGCATTGCTCCAGGGGAGGATTGTCTCCTGCTTAGTCTAATCAACTGTACGTCGCTCTGGATAAGAGCATCTGCAAAATGCCAATAATGTATTGTTATGTAAAAAGCTGATGTTCTGCAAATCATATTTCTTAGCTCTTGGCGAATGGGTTGCGAATGGGACGCAGACGTATCTAAACACAAAAGTGAGAAATTCTAGATGGTCTGCATTTAAGTATATAACATGGAGATTTTTTTATATATACCACCAAAGTTTTAATTTGAATAAGAAATTTGATTTAAGAGCTGACAATGTGCTGCAAGGAGCACAAGATATTTGACAACGGCTCTGATTTCATTGCCTATGTCAAACTTGCCTACCGTGTTAAATGCTCCTTTTGTAAGAAACATTGGTTTAAAGATCTACCGAATGGCTAAATTGTAAACTGTATGAATCTATTGTTATGATTGCTATATCTCATGAGAAGAGCCCCCAGAAAAGGATACTGAAGCTGCTGTAAGGCATTGTTGTCGATGGTCCCGACGCTGTTGTACACCAGTGCGCTGCTCAGGAGGACTGCCAGGGAAAAGATCCAGTTGTCGTTCTTTGAATCCCCCTGCATATATAAAAATGAAGAGTCTAAGCATCAGATTTGCACTCAGTCTTTGCTAGTTTTGTTTGGCTAGGTAAGCTGTTTATCGCTAATTTGCATTGTGCTGTATAAAAACAGTTTTTAGATATAAATATAATCCATTCATCAGATTAATCAAATAGGCCCTAGTCCTTATCCTTTGCTGTACTGTTAGCACTTGAAATTGTACTTCCCTCCTGGGTCTCTCGGCTTGTCGTTGCAGAACTGCTTTAATTCAGACAAATTCATCGGTTTCGTATGCCGTGATCAAAGTAAATCTCCAAAAGTCCCAAGCCGTTTGGGATAATGTACCATGGAATCAAAAGCAGAACCTTTTGAATGATATGGGTCCCATGATAAAAGCATAAAGCAAATACAGCATTTCACAGGAACATCATACCAGAGTCAAACAAGGTCATGGTAGTGTGATGGTGTGTGGAAGCTTTTTAATTAAATCAATGAAACAATAGTTTTTAAAAAATGTTTTGTGTTTACTCAGTTTTCCTTTGTCTAATATTACATTTTGTCTGAAGATCAGAAACCATTCAGTTATATTCAATCTGTTATATTCACAACACATCACATCACATCATTGTCCTCCATGGGGAGGACAATGCATGAGTAGGTGGACTATAACACAACACTTATAATGTTTATTCAAATAAGTCGTCATAATCGTATGATCTTTTTCATTTTCGACTTCAGATTGCATTCTGTTTTCATGATTCCTGGATTTCATTTTGTACCTCTGCCTGGTCAGACTGCCTTCTGATTAACAAACTTTTGGTTCGACCCTGTCTTGGTTAACCCTTATTACAACTGTCTGCTGGCGATTGACCCATTTCTGTCTGGACTATCTTTGTTGGAATAAAAATAACTTTATTCGGCATACTTCCTGGTTGGTATTAGTTCTTCTGCCTCGCACTCTGACATGTTGGAGACAAAAAACAATGAATCACCCACCTTCTCCACATCCCCCAGCCCTTCAGTGTCCAACAACACCAGGGTGTGGTCCACTTTTGTTGGGTGAGGAACACACCACATCCAGATGCCCTTGGTCTTTGACTGTATGGTGGATCCCAGGGCAAATCCTTAAGTGGTACAAAGGGCAGAACTAAGTACAGGGCTGAACCAGTTATTTATACAAAAAATACACTGCCTGGCCAAAATAAAAGTCACTGTTTGGATTTAAGTAATTGTGAAGGTTCAGGGAGCATGAGGAATCATTTTCACACATGAATTGGCCACCATGAGTCCTGACCTTAACCCAATTGTTTTTTCTTTGTTTGGAAGCTTTTCTTCCCTCTTTATGACACTTTGGGGAACTTTCTTGAGCCTTTAGCCTTTTAAAAAGATTCTTGTCGTTTTCGGTGTAAATGAATAAGTATGAGCATTTTATGTACTGTAGGGAACATTTAGTGATGGTGGTACTATTTCTAATGGAAAATGACAGTCTCACCCTTTGTCTTTCCAGCCAGCTTGTTCATCAGGTATGATTTCCCAGTGCGGTACAGACCCACTACTGCCACAACCACCACAAGCTGATCGATCTGTTTCAGGATCTCTACAGCCTTCGTCTGGACAAGCAGGTTCCCGTGCTCGTCATTTTTAATCAGACACTCCGGCTGAGCCATTAAGATTTTGCCACTTGACATGATGCTCTGCACAAACACACAAAGCAAGATAAATCAAGTCAATTCTTCATAACCATGCAGACACATCTTAAATCCCAAAAAAATAACTAATTTTACTACCCAGTTTTTTTTCATCCACTTCCTGGAAGAGGAGAATCTATCTATCTAGTGTATCTATCTGTCTGAAAAAACATTTTGTTTCATAACCAACAAAAATTGTTTTAACTGCTGTTGCATTTAATGATGGTGCAATTATGGCTACATTGGCTCAGGAGGTAAGGGCAGTCGTATGGAAGTCGGAGGGTTGCCGGTTTCCGGTTCAATCCCGCCCTGGTTGTGTCGAAGTGTCCCTGAGCAAGACCCCTAACCCCCAAATGCTCCTGACAAGCTTTGTGGTGCCTTGCATGGCAGCCAACCGCCGTTGGTGTGTGAGTGTAAGTGTGTGTATGAATGGGTGAATGAGAAGCATCAATTATACAGTGCTTTGCATAAAGGCGCTTGTTGAAGTTTGATCAAAATGCTCTTAATGAAAACCAGGAATATTTAGAATAATGATGAATGCTTTTATTGAAACTGTGAAATGGTTAGAATTTAGAATAAGTGAATAAGCCAGCATGAGTAATTAGAACTGTGTGTCTGTTCAAATACATTGAGCTTCAAAGTACAGAGTGCAGAGAACAGATTAAGTGCAGAGAACACTTAATCAGGTGTTTACAAACCATGCCACTGGGTCTTTGCAGAGAAATGTTTTGAGTTTGTGATCACCAGCCAATTTGCTTGCATCATTATAGAGGCGAAAGGTTAAGACAGCTCAGCTTTCATAGAGTAACAGAAAATATTAAGGCGGGTTAAGAGAGACAATGTGATGTTATATGACAAATGATTGGTTAGCTATATTATATAAAGACTAAGATACTTCCTACTGTTACTTTGGAATTCTCGGGTCTCTTGAGGCTTCTTGCAGGGAGGACACAGATTCCCCATATTCATTTGTTTTATTTTAAACAAAAGATTTGTAATGAGCAACTATTGAATATTTCTTCATTGCTGCCAATACAGCTTCACCCACGTAAAAGGGACGAGGAGGAAAAGCGACAATAATATTTCCTCAACACGCTATATGAATGGCAACCATTTACATAAAGTTCAGTATCCTTTACAGTGAACTTAGGCCTTTTCTTTTTCATTCCTATTAGCCCTTAGGGGTTGCCAACCAATTCTGATCGATTTTTACCAGGAACGTGTCTCCCTCCTGTGGACATATGAGGTAACACAGCTGTGAACACACTTCTGGACTACAATGATTCCATAGAATAACGATCTTGTACTCGGTGAGTGCTGCGGTCACTTTAGCATCCACATTTGCGTGCGAACTAACTAGTAAATAAATAAACAAATAAACCGTGGCTAACACTAAAAATGTTCTTCCATCCATCCATCCATCCATTATCACCCGCTTATCCAGAGTCGGGTCAGGGTATTCCAGGCGGCCCTCTCCACAGCGACGCATTCCAGCTCCCTTATGGGGATCCCGAGGCGTCCCCAGGATCTCTCCAGCGGGTTCAGGGTCTACCTCGGGGTTTCCGCCAAGTTACAGCGTGCAAACGTATGAAGGGTTCGCCAGTGTACGACATTATATGCCCGTGTTTTCCCTTTCCCGGTACTCGGCAATTAAATAAAATTGCCTATCTCTAATAAAGTCAAGACATGAACCATACAATAAAGGCGTTCGACAAAAATGCATCTCCTACCGTTAGGTGACTTCTTTCACTGACAAGCAGGCTCCAATACTGTGCTGTCCAATAACTTCCCTGCCGATTACAGAGCTTCGAATAGAGAATGAAAGTGCAGGAGTTTTAGTTCCGCTTTCGATCTTTTGGTGTCAGGGTGTCGTCCTGCTCCTTAAGATTTCCATATATAGGAAATGTATGGAAACTTTCTGAAAAAGGAAGCTACATCTAAGATGTTATACCTAATCCTGAAACGTGAAACGTTTTTATAATGTACTGTACATTATAAATCGTTTTATAAACGGTTTATAATGAGATTCTTGATAAAAACTCATTCACGCATCTCCAAGCGTGTCACTTAAGCATAACTCTATTCACGACTATCTTTTGAAAGTACGATTCGTTTTGTAGTTATGCTGATAAAGCACACCCAGAAGCAGCACCGCAATGGAAGCAAGGAAATGGCCCGTTTCTCGGAAACCGCTGCCGCCACACCTCGTTATATAAACAATGAAACAATGTTCTCATTCAACACTTGTTGTATTTACTTGTCATATATCTTATAGGCCCACAGATATGATAAATATGATATACTCAGCTGAAAGTTAGAAAGAGAGACATTTTGTTTCTACAGTAAGTTAGGCTAATATTAAAACTGGATCCCATAAAAACTTTCGTTTTGAGTTTCACAAATTCCCCTACTACACTCACAGAGAGCACTGTACCACGTGACCTTTAGGGTATTTTATTCACGCTGGTGCATTTTAGGGTATTTTAATTCATTTTATCCCCCATTTCGCTGTTAGTTCACATATACACCCCTGTATTTATTTAACATCGTTATATACCAATGACAGCACATTCATCCATCCATAAAGGCGTAACAGTCGATCCTCTTTCACTTTCGTACTCTAGTCTAGACCGTAAACCAAAGCGAACAACAGTTCAGGCTTAAGTCGATCTGTTTGGAAAACCCAGCGCTGTGAAGGACATAATTGACTGGTGAGTTTTCATTAATTTTGCATTTGGCTTACATCGTATTCGTAAATGTTGGGAAGAGGTTGTGTTTTTGTGTTATTATTGGTTTTATGGTATCAACAGTGACAAAAGGTAACCGCTTGCTTTCCACCCAGCTAATGTAGCCTAAGTAAACGTGCTGTGCCTACTTATCAAATTAAATGAGACTAAATTAAAATGTTGCATGACCGGTGTTAAATTATGAAGTCAAGTTTGTAAATCAAATTGTATGTAAGTCAGTGAAACAACGACAGGAAAAAATAATCTACTTTCGCTTTCAAAATAATAAACAAACTGCAGTGTTCTTTTTGATTTCTTTTCAACAAAATTCTGCTCAATGGGATAAATGAAATTAAAACACTGAAAAAGAAAAGCCTAATGTTCTGTGCATCAACTAAATTCAATGCTACCGAAAGTTCGGTTTGTCCAATAACGAACTCTTGCTAACAACGTTAAACACGAAAACAGTAACCGTAAGCAGTCATGACGGAATATAATTAGCACAGCCGACAATTTATTTGCTTAATCTATGAAATTACCCTTCCGGAAGGGTCTACGCTAAAATGAACTGCAGTGCTGACGTGTATAAAGGGGGCTTTTACTTTAAATTCGTAATTGCCAAAAAAAAACAAAAAAAAACGGTGGCCAATTAGACCAGCTGAAGATATGTTTTGAAACAGCTGGTAGCTTGTATTTCAAGCTGGTCATAGCTGGATTTTACACTAGGGGAAAAGTTCTTGTCAGTATGCTATTCCCAAAAGGGAAGGTTACGATGTTAAGTATTGTTTGTAAGAGATTGTCGATTTAAAGGCAAAAACCGTATACCGCCTGCGTGGAATCTGTGAGCGAAAATTCGAGTGTTTACCACACTTCCTCATCATCTGACATCGGGTTATCAAGCAAGGCCGTGCCATTGAGGAACATTCACCAAGCAGTCTTTCGACTGATAATACAGGTAACTCACAAATGAAATAAAACACACGAGTAAAAGAGGGATATAAAATGAAAGTAGATCAGGTAGGTATATGATTCCTGAGTTAATGACGCGCTTAATTACACAACTGACTTGACTGTTTTTTGAGCAATGGAGAAAAAGTCGTAGCCTAGCCTTTGTAGGCTACAGTTGTTCCTGTGTTTTGCTTTTCATCTCAAAATAAAACAAATGGAACATACCTTAAAATCGATCCTCTTTCACTTTCGTACTCTTGACCGTAAACCAAAGCGAACAACAGTTCAGGCTTAAGTCGATCTATTTGGAAAACCCAGCGCTGTGAAGGACATAATTGACTGGTGAGTTCATTAATTTTGCATTTGGTTTACATCGTATTCGTAAATGTTGGGAAGAGGTTGTGTTTTTGTGTTATTGGTTTTATGGTATCAACAGTGACAAAAGGTAACAGCTTGCTTTCCACCCAGCTAATGTAGCCTAAGTAAACGTGCTGTGCCTACTTATCAAATTAAATGAGATTAAATTAAAATATTGCATGACCGGTGTTAAATTATGAAGTCAAGTTTGTAAATCAAATTGTATGCAAGTCAGTGAAACAACGACAGGAAAAAATAATCTACTTTCGCTTTCAAAAGAATAAACAAACTGCATAGTGTTCTTTTTTATTTCTTTTCAACAAAATTCTGCTTAATGGGATAAATGAAATTAAAACCCTGAAAAAGAAAAGCCTAATGTTCTGCGCATCAACTAAATTCAGTGCTACCGAAAGTTCGGTTTGTCCAATAACGAACTCTTGCTAACAACGTTAAACACGAAAACCGTAACCGTAAGCAGTCATGACGGAATATAATTAGCACAGCCTACAATTTATTTGCTTAATCTATGAAATTACCCTTCCGGAAGGGTCTACGCCAAAATGAACTGCAATGCTGACGTGTATAAAGGGGGCTTTTACTTTAAATTCGTAATTGCCAAAAAAAAAAAAAAAACCGGTGGCCAATTAGACCAGCTGAAGCTATGTTTTGAAACAGCTGGTAGCTTGTATTTCAAGCTGGTCATAGCTGGACTTTACACTAGGGGAAAAGTTCTTGTCAGTATGCTATTCCCAAAAGGGAAGGTTACGATGTTAAGTATTGTTTGTAAGAGATTGTCGATTTAAAGGCCAAAACCGTATACCGCCTGCGTGGAATCTGTGAACGATTCGAGTGTTTACCACACTTCCTCATCTGACATCGGGTTATCAAGCAAGCCCGTGCCATTGAGGAACACTCACCAAGCAGTCTTTCGATTGATAATACAGGTAACTCACAAATGAAATAAAACACGAGTAAAAGAGGGATATAAAATGAAAGTAGATCAGGTAGGTATATGATTCCTGAGTTAATGACGTGCTTAATTACACAACTGACTTGACTGTTTTGTGAGCAATGAAGAAAAAGTCGTAGATAGCCTAGACTTTGTAGGCTACAGTCGACATAAAACAAATGGAACATACCTTAAAATAATTAGGACTGAAAATAAGATTATATCGTGTAGATGAGGCATCTATGTATTTAACAGTGTAAGATATTCCAATATGGGTGAAGACATTTTGTAAGCGGCTGTGGGGGGGACCCTGTGAAATTATATTCTCTCCATCCATCCAAAGCAGTCATGGCCAGCCCTGTTGCCTTCATGGAGTCCCCTATGTGCTTGATTGAAAATACGGATGGAAACCTTTCTGTGAACCAAGAGGCAGTGGATGTCTTGATGGGGCTGAATCAGCCAGTAGTCGTGGTAGCCGTGGTGGGCTTGTACCGCACTGGAAAGTCTTACCTCATGAACAAACTGGCTGGGAAGAAGCACGGTGAGGGCACGCACGCACCCTTTACACTGACTGTTTAATAGGCCCGTTGCTGGCATAAAGACTATGCAATCATCTAGGGCCTAAACCCTCCCTGGGCCACACAGTTCAGCTGTAGTGGGTGTGATTTATTTAAGAAAGTGTTTTATTTCATTTGTTGTTGCTATTCTTGGTTATGAATGGTATATTAGGGTCAGAATTGAATATGAGGGTCAGAACTGTGTCAGCCATTCTCAGTAAGTGTACTAATTACTAATGCACCAATGATATCTTTGTCCTCTATATTTGTATTGTGTGCTGCACTACCTTTTTGTCTTCGATCAGTCTATTTAAACTCTGCCTGGATGTTTTTTCCTATTTCTTTGGTCACTATTTTAGGTTTTGCCCTGGGAGCCACTGTGCAGTCAAAGACTAAGGGCATCTGGATGTGGGCCCTGCCACATCCCACAAGAGCAGGCCACGCCCTGGTGTTACTGGACACTGAGGGGCTTGGGGATGTTGAGAAGGTTGGTACCACAGACAGACCACCCCAACGTGTCCGAAAATCACATGTGAACACCCAACTATAAGAAATAATGCCATTTATGAGATGCGAGCACGGAAAGGTAACCTATGCTAGTCACATGTTTTGTTTTCACATGTGAAGTACAATTATCACATCAGACATCACAATCAGATGTGAAAATTACCAGTTCACATATGCCATTTTTGTAATTAAATGAATGTATTTCAAGTATGATATTGTGATTTTTCCAATTTGAAAAGGCAAATTTCACGTGTGATTTTATTGTATTATAAACAGGAAGTGTAAGGCCCTGTTTATACTGCAAACTGTATCCCATACACCAAGTTCAGTTTCTGATTCATTTGCTGCATATCCAGTCCTGTGCATTTAGGTGGTTGGTTTGGAATTTCTGGATGGGTGTCTTCACAGCGACTTCAGGAAAGATCAGTTGCTAGTATCAGGAAACAAGTTGCTAGTTCAGACTTTTTTCCTTTTCTTTGATCTTTGGGAACAGATTAGGAAAAGTGGAATTAGTGCTATTCACGTATGGCTATTACACTACATCCACATTTTGCTCCATTGTATGTTGCTATTATTGAACACATTTTACTGTAAATTGCATTCATTTTAACCTGTTCCTCTTTGGTTTGAAACCACTGCAAACGTAGAGGTTCATTTTTATGTTAATTTGTAATCGCACTGGAAATGGGGGTTGAGATGGTGTTGTGTTTGTTTTTCAGGGAGATCAGAAGAATGACGCATGGGTCTTCTCACTGGCCATCCTCTTGAGCAGCATGCTTGTTTACAACAGCCGGGGGACCATAGACAACCAAGCAGTGGAGAATCTTCAGTATCTTTTCAGTGATGCTCAGCTGAAGAGAAGATTATTCAGCTGGAGAGTAGTTTGTCATAATGGAGTGGATTACAGGAGGGATATTCAACTGTGGCCGTTGAGGCCAGTAGTGTTAGGTACGGCATTGAGGACCCAAAAGCAGACCAAGGGATAATCCAAAAACATTGTTTATTCAGTCCAAGGTTCAGAGCTAAAAGAACAGACAATGCCCAAAACAGAATGCAAAAGAATAGGCGAGAACGAGAAGCAAATAATCAAAAACCAAAGAAACAGATGGGCAACCAAAACAAGAGGGCCAGGCAAACTCGGAAATCAAAAACAAAGGGGTGTCAAGAATCTCAAACAGGCGTACTTGAATCCACTGAATATGATCAACGTTCTGACAATGGGTACTGTGGAGACTGAGTTTTAAATGCATGAGGGAAGGGGACAATCTAGGCAGGGCTCAGAATAAAGGTGGGCTAAACAAATAGACAACAGGTGGGAAACATAATAGGGTCATAATACAATAACAAGGGGAGATGAGACAACGCGGACTGGATGCACGTAAACGCATGTAAAACATACGGCTCTGGATTAGGGAGTAGACATGCATAGAGTGAAGACGTAGTGATAGTAAGAGACCGGTGCAAACACTTCACTGAAACTAAGCAAGTAATCAGGGATAGTGTAGGAAGGCGGAGTTATAGAACAGCGTGGAAAGCTAGGAGATACGTTGGTGAGTTAGTTGCGTGATTAAATCTAAACTACACAATTAAAGTGGCTGTTTGTTAGTTAGACAGACAGTAAGTGTATTAATAAATTATAGTACTGTACAATATCTAAATTAGTAGTAAGTAAGAATAGTGCTTTACAGCATTTAACTACAGAGAGAAACCGGAAGTAAGGAATGCGAGGCTGGAAGAAATGTTGAAAACCCGGAAACTACCGAAACCACCCGAATAGTGAAGCACGCAGACAAGGGGAGTGACTCAGGCTCGGAAACATTCAGAAACAGACATGACGGAATCACGAATGCAATAACTGTAATGGGCAACAATAACCAGATATGAATGAATATGAATAACTAACAAAAAATAAATAATAATGACACTAAGTACGAAGTAAATAGCTATCAAAACAAAGCCAGCAGCATTCCTGACTTTCAGGTTTATGATTGCATGGATGCATCATAATTTTATTTTATTTAGATAGGCCTGGATTCAGTTAACGGTAACGCTTTATTGTACAGCCCGTTAATTACCAAGTATTTATTTGGTACGCATAAAGGTACTTGTGTAATTATTAGGTAACTACTTTGATTTCAGTGGTAAATACTATGAAGCAAGTCAGTATGTACTATGTAAGTACGTTTTACAGCTCATTTCATAGTACTCCCCGCTGAAATCAAAGTAGTTGACTAATAAGTACCTGGTATTTACAGAGTAAATACTATGTAATTAATGGGCTTTAAAATAGTTTCATCCACTTAACTAAAATTAAAGTGCTGCTTTTTAAAAGTAAACATTGTTTGACATGTTCATTTTGGTGGTCACACTGAACTTAATTAATTGTCTTTGTCATATGTTGTCATAGTATTTTGATAATGTTGATTGAGGCCCTTGTCACAATGACAAACAAAAACAGAACTTCGCAAAATAGTACTTTTTGCTTTCAGGCTTTGTATGCGCCTTGTGGGCTGGACTCGTGGTTGTTTGGGACACGCCTCTGTTCCTAGGCAGACGGAGGAATCGGTCATCTCTCCCGTCCGACTCGACGAGCCTTTTAGGGTTTTATTCCTTAGCTATGGCAGATATGTCACAGAGCTGACGGAACGGATCAAAGTCAAATCCCCCGGTGGCGCTTCATCCGCTGAAGATGATGAGGACGGGGGAGATGCACAGTTTGTGCAGTTCTTCCCCAAGTTTGTGTGGGCCGTCCGGGATTTCACGCTGGAGCTCAAGATTGACGGGAGGGCCGTGACTGACAACGAGTATTTGGAACATTCCTTGTCCCTCAGGAAAGGTAAATGACATGCGCACCGTCACATTACATGTAGAATTTTGAGGAAAAAAAATGGCTGTAACATAACAAAATGTGCGAAAAGTGAAGCGTTGTGACTACTTTCCGGTTGCACTGTATCTATCCATCTATGACATTTGTTTTATAGATAGTGCCCCTTTTATAAGGGACTTGCCACAATACACCTCACCCTTTAATCTGGCCCCACAGAGCAAGCTGGAGGCAGGGAAAAATGCCTTTGTAAAGACGTTGGAAGAAACCTCAGAAGGACCCAGTGGGCCAGCCTCCTCTGGCTGCCTCAGGGTGTGGGTTCCCCAGTGCAAAATCAGTTTCAGACCAGTGTCTGGATGGCGGTCCAGAGAATGGGGTGGCCAGCCAGAGCAGTGGACATACTGTAGACAGACAGCAGGCTTCTGCCTCATCTGGGGAAGGGGGCCAGTTGCCCTATCGGTGGGGGTGGGAAAGATAATAGATCATTACTGTACAGCTCAGCTGGTGCAGTGTGGTCAGCAGTGGAATATCGCAGCTGAGGAAAGGACCTGGGTCTGTAACTGGGCTTGTAACTGAGCTTGCTAAAGAGGTTCCTGGTGGTTTACCCATAAGAATAAAGTATCTGCATGAATGGATACATGGATACTTTGTAAAATATGTAAACGGTGAATGTTGCTCTGGATAAAGGTGTATGCTGAGTCACAAAGTTAAAATGTAATGTCATATTTCCATAGGCAGGGACAAGAAGACTGCAGACTACAACCTCCCCCGGGAGTGCATCCGCAGCTACTTTCCGACGAGACGGTGTTTTGTGTTCATCACCCCCACCACTCCAGAGAACATGTCACGTCTGGATTCCCTGGATGAATGCGATCTCAGCCAATCATTTCGCACCGTCACCTCCAGCTTCTGCAGTTACATCTTTACGGAGAGCAACGTCAAGACAGTTAAAGGAGGGGTGCAGGTCACTGGAAGGAGTGAGTGCACCCATTCCTCCGTCACAATTACAATTCCCCATCGCAATCATTTCCAGACACACACATTTACATTCACACACTACAAAGTGTTATAAAAATACTTTTTATTAATATTAACTTGGCAGTTTTAATTCACTGTTTGCCTGAGAAGTCAAACTTTCTCAGCTCATTGGCCATTTTTCTTTCTTTCTTGCCTTATTTCTTTTGTCACAGTGCTTGGTCATTTGGCAAAAACCTACGTTGACACCATCGCCAGAGGCGACGTGCCCTGCCTGGAGAACGCCGTGCTGGCTATGGCGCAGATCGAGAACGAGGCGGCGAGGAGAGACGCCCTGAAGGAGTACCAGCAGGGCATGCAGGACCTCTGCTTCCCCGTGAACGTCCAGGAGATGTCCCGGCAGCACAGGCTCTGCGACTCGCTGGCCACCAAGACCTTCATGAGCCGCTCCTTCAAGGACGACAGCGGCGAGCACCTGAAAGCCCTGGCGGTAATCACAACCGCCGTATCTGCAGCCAGTGGCACAGACTCGTCAGTCAGTCAGCCAGTCTTTATTGGCCCCGATGAGCAATTCATCCTGCAGCCAAACGTAATGTCAGAAATATAAAACGACAGCCCCGTGAAGCAGTGTGCAAAACACACATTCAAAACATGCAACGAATGTAGAAAAACATGCTGTAGTTCTCATCAGGCTTTCTGAATCGGTTACGCTGATAAGGTGAGGCCTATACGACTAATAAATACAAACATCTGTTCGGCTATTTAAGCTGTTTATTGTTGATATGGAAGTGTATATCATTTTATTGCATTGTGCTGTATAAAAACAGTTTTCAAATGTATCAAATAGGCCCTGGTCCGTATGTTTGTTGCACTCTAATTTAAATTGTACTTCCCTCTTGGGTCTTTCAGCCAATGCCAATGTAAATGCCAATAATGTCATGTAAGAAAAATAAAAGGGTAAATGAAAAAATGAAAGGGTTATATAAAAAAAGATTGTGAACTGGGGTTGAGTGCAATCGTGGACCCCCTACAGTACATGAACTGTAGTTTATGACCACCTGCTGAACACCCCAGGCTGTGTTGTACAGGAATTTAGGCTTAGTTGAACAAGTCTGTGGCACAGAATGACAGAACAGGGATGTGAAATTCTTACAGGCACAGAACCGTATTAAAGAGAAAGGGGATGGAACCGTATTAAAGAGAAAGGGGATGGAACCGTATTAAAGAGAAAGGGGATGGCACCGCATTTCAGATCTGCCTGTTACCGCTGGCGTGTCTGTCTGCTTTCAGGAGGCCATCGCAGAGCACTATGCCGAACTTCTCTGCCAGAATGAACAAGCATCTAAGGACCTGTGCAGGAACCTCCTGGCTCAACTGTCTGCCCCGATGGGCAAGAAGATGCAGGAGGGCTTCTACGCCAAACCGGGGGGCTACGAGCTTTACTGCGCGGACAACGATGCTGTCGTGGCCCAGTTCCGCAGCACGCCCAACAAAGGGGTTGTGGTAAGTGTCCAAAAAAACAACACAAGCTTGCAGAGCAGAATGCCGCAGTGGAAGGGGTATGAAACCGGGCTTACATAGTTGAGGAACAAAACACCTGCCTTTATTAAAGTCAAATTTAATTAGCCATTTATTTTAAGACTTTAAATAATCATCATTAAATGAGTAATACAATGGTTTGTTTATTCAAAATCCATCCATCCATTATCTTAACCCGCTTATCCTGAACAGGGTCGCAGGGGGGCTGGAGTCTATCCCAGCATACATTGGGCGAAAGGCAGGAATACACCCTGGACAGGTCGCCAGTCCATCGCAGGGCACACACACCATTCACTCACACACTCACACCTTTGGGCAATTTAGACTCTCCAATCAGCCTAACCTGCATGTCTTTGGACTGTGGGAGGAAACCGGAGTTCCCGGAGGAAACCCACGCAGACACGGGGAGAACATGCAAACTCCACACAGAGAGGCCCCGGCCGACGGGGATTCGGACCCAGGACCTCCTTGCTGTGAGGCGGCAGTGCTACCCGCTGCACCATCCGTGCCGCCCTTATTCAAAATCAAAATAACAAAATCATGAAGTAGCGGTGACTACTCGCTCATGATATACTGTAGCAGTGTCTGAGAGAAAGGCATGCGTGCCTGGATTTTTAGTTTTCAGCGAATGGTCCATATATTGACATGTGCGTGCGTTTGTGTCCTTAATGTATAGGCGGAGGAGGTACTGGAAGAGTTCCTGAAAGAAAAAAGTGTGGAATCCAACTCCGTTCTTCAGGCTGACAACAAGCTGAGTGAGCAGGAGAAAAGGATTCACGGTAAGCCCTCGCAACAAACCTGTCAACTTGTGCTCAAACTTGTCAAACTTCTCTGTGGTCACACCAGTGCTACTTGCAGCTTTGCAGATTCTACTTGCATTACATTACATTGTATTGCATTTAGCAGATGTTCTTATCCAGAGAAACCTATATAACCTGTGGTGAGCTATGTTGGACTTCAACTACGTCACACCCAAAAAGGTCCTGATAGTGGTCGTGACTTGATGCTGGCTGTTCAGACAGAGGTTGGATGCACAAAAAATATACTGCGGGTAAAATATGTATTGAACACGTCACCATTTCTCAGTAAATATATTTCTAAAGGTGCTACTGACATGGAATTCACCAGATGTCGGTAACAACCCATGCAACCCACAAATGCAAAGAAATCAAACCTTAGATGTCCATAAATTAAGTTGTGTAATAAAATGGAATGACACAGGGAAAAAGTATTGAACACACTTAGTTAAATTTATTTAATACTTTGTACAAAAGCCTTTGTTGGTAATAACAGCTTCAAGATGCCTCCTGTATGGAGAAACTAGTGGCATGCATTGCTCAGGTGTGATTTTGGCCCATTCTTTCACACAAACAGTCTTCAAATCTTGAAGGTTCCGTGGGCCTCTTCTATGAACTCTAATCTTTAGTTCTTTCCATAGATTTTCTATTGGATTCAAGTCAGGTGATTGGCTGGGCCATTCTAGCAGCTTTATTTTCTTTCTCTGAAACCAAGTGAGAGTTTCCTTGGCTGTGTGTTTGGGATCATTGTCTTGCTGTAATGTCCACCCTCGATTCATCTTCATCATCCTGGTAGATGGCAGCAGATTTTTATCAAGAATGTCTCGGTACATTTTTCCATTCATTACATGAAGTTTGCCAGTGCCGTATGCTGAAAAACAGCCCCACACCATGATGTTCCCACCTCCAAACTTCACTGTTGGTATGGTGTTTTTGGGGTGATGTGCTGTGCCATTTGACCTCCAAACATGGTGTATATTATGGCATCCAACGAGTTCAATTTTGGTCTCATCTGACCAGACTATATTCTCCAAGTATTTCACAGGCTTGTCTAAATGTTGTGCAGCAAACTTTAAACAAGCTTCAACATGTTTTTTCTTCAGCAATGGAGTCTTGCGTGGTGAGCGTGCATACAGGCCATGGCTGTTGAGTGCGTTACTTATTGTTTTCTTTGAAACAATTGTACCTGCTAATTCCAGGTCTTTCTGAAGCTCTCCACAAGTGGTCCTTGGCTCTTGGACAACTCTTCTGATAATTCTTTTGACTCCTCTGTCAGAAATCTTGCGAGGAGCAAATGATGTTTCCACTTCCGGATTATGGCCCCAACAGTGCTCACTGGAACATTCAGAAGTTTAGATATCCTTCTGTAACCAATGCCATTAGTATGTTTTGCAACAATAAGGTTGCGAAGGTCTTGAGAGAGTTCTTTGCTTTTACCCATCATGAGATGTTTCTTGTGTGACACCTTGGCAATGAGACCTTTTTATAAGCCATCAGTTGGGACCGAACCAGCTGATATTAATTTGCCCTGACAAGGCGCAGGATTGCTTTCTGATTACTGAATGATTTCAGCTGTTGTCTTGGCTTTTGGTGCCTTTTTGCACCTCCATTTCTTCATGTGTTCAATACTTTTTCCCCTGTGTCATTCCATTTTATTACACATAACTTAATTTATGGACATCTAAGGTTTGATTTCTTTGCATGTGTGGGTTGCATGGGTTGTTACTGACATCTGGTGAAAATTCCATGTCAGTAGCACCTTTAGAAATATATTTACTGAGAAAAATGGTGACATGTTCAATACTTATTTTACCTGCTGTATATTGTCAAATTTATTTGACAATAATTCAATGGCCAAGTAACAATTGGACATGCAATAGGCTCACCAGTGATTCAGTTCGAGTGCTGCTTGAGGGCCGTGATAAAACAGTGTGCAAAGTACGCAAAACAAGGGTCTCAGATCTTGCAGGATACAACTAGCTGGGAAGAAAAAAAAAAAATACTTAAATGTGGCAAAATAAGTACATAGGAAAACAAACCAGAGAAGGAAATAAACTTACGAGGACATCAGTAGAGGGGAGGGAAAGGGGATGAACCCATGGTTATCTGCAGGCCTAATCACAAGGGCCAGTTCCCTGGCAATATCAGTGATGTGCTGTTACATGCCACAGCAAAGGAAACTTCAGTGCATATGATTACATAAAGACAGGTACATTTCTTAACCCTTGTGTTGTGTTCAAAAATGACCCGCCACATATGTTTAACAGCAAAGAACCCCCCTCCCAAATGAGTGACAGGTTGTTAAAGCAAAATATATTTGGGGTTTAAAATTCAATTAAGCCGCTTTATTTTATGGGTTTAGTGAAGACGGGTCATTTTTGAACAAGGGGAGTGTACAGAATGTTAAGACTACACAATACTGGGCACTTTTAGTAATATTTTAACATTATTTTTTCAGAAAAAGAACTAGATTTTGAAGATCAAAAACGATCCTTGTGTAATTAAAAGGCTGGTTGGATGAGTCAAAAACAATGTGATGGCTTGTCACACCTTTGATGTGGTTGACTCTGTACCACAGGGACAATCTTATCTGGTCATTGAGGCCAAAAGTACTGCAGCTTTTAATTCTTCCCCTGTAATCAAAGACCTATTCCAGACACATTAGGTGAGTGGGATCTATGGCCAATCAGTGACATTGATGAATCCATGAAATACCTTTCTTAAGCACAGCATAAACATACATATTCTGTCTGCACCCCAACCCCCCCTTTCTGGTGCAATGGCTGGAACAGAGCAAACCCAGAAAGCCGCTCTGCTGGAGCAGCAAAGGCAGGCAGAGGAGGAGCAGCGCGTGGAGATGGAGAGGACCATGGAGGACGAACGGCGGAGCCAGGAGGAGAGGATCCGCATGATGACGGAGAAGATGGAGGAACAGCTGAAGAACCAGCTGGCAGAGGCAGACAGGGCCATGGAGAGTAAGCTGCTGGAGCAGAAGAACCTGCTGGATAAAGGATTCCGAGAGAAGGCTGAACTCATGAACCAGGAGATCCAGATCCTCAAGGAGACGAAAAACGAGTCTGCCAGTTCTGGAAACGTTTGGACCAAAACTATCCTACCAGTACTCGGCGAAGCGCTCGGGGCGGTGACCTCTATTTTCCAATACAAGGCTTTCAAGAAAGCCTCTTTTCCCCGATATAAATCTAAAAATAAAAAAATGAAATAAAGATCCAGGGACCCCCCCCCCATCCATGCTCTAAGGCAACCAGAGACTCCCATCATAAGTTACCTTCAAGGATCCCCAGTGGTCCACAGACTCCCTGTTGAAAACCCAGGTTTTTAGTTCACATAGCTTTAAGATACACACACCCACAACAAGTGTGTTATGCATGCATGTGTGACTTAATCTGTGTGTTATTGGCAGTTGAACTGATATGTAACAATTTGCCCAGTAAAATGACAAATAAATGAACCACTTGGAATGAACTTTCAGTTTTAATCTTTGTGCGGTCAAATGTTCAATGGTATCTCCTTTTCAACACACTGTTATATTATTCACTCAGTGAGCACTTTATTAGGTATTCATTAGACTTTTTTCTTTTTATTTTTATTTTTTTTTTTACTTCTGCTGCTGCTGTAGCCTATCCTCTTACAGGTTTGATGCCTTGCATGTTCAGAGATGCGCTTCTGCATACCACTGTTGTAATTTGTGGTTATTTGCATTACTGTCACCTTCCTGTCAGCTTTGACCAGTCTGGCTATTCTTCACAGACCTCTCATTAAAAGGCATTTCTGCCTGCAGAACTGCTACTCACTGGATGCACCATTCTCTGTGAACTGTAGAGACCTCTGCATGGAAATCCCAGGAGATCAGAGATACTCAAACCACCACGTCTGCCACCAAAAATCATTCGACAACCAAAGTCACTTAGATCACATTTTTTCCCCATTCTGATGGTTGATGTAAACATTAACTGAAGCTCCTGACCCATATCTGCACAATTTTATGCATTGCACTGCTGCCACAAGATTGGCTGATTAGATAATCCCATGAATAAGTAGGTGTACATGTGTTCCTAATAAATTGGTGATATAAGTGAGTGTACATTATAATGTAAATTAAGTGAACTAGTTTGCTCCTGAATTCACTGCAATTTAATGTATTGTGTATTGTGTATTGTAATGTCATACATCTCAATTTCCAAGGCAATTCAAACAAAAGCTGGAACTTTACTCATCTCACAGCTTGTATATAAATGAGGCGATTAAACTTAAATGTGAAACCTTTGAATTGAACTTAAATTAGAAAATGTTAAGCCTCAAGCTTATTTTTTAATCCTGAGCACTGCTCATTCTGACAGCTTCTGACTCTGACCTTACCTGAGCTTAAGCGTGTGTATGAAGTGGTTGGCCACAGCAATTTTGTCCTGGGGTGCTTTAATCGCTTCGTATCACAGACGCTTGACTTAAATTAAGCAAGACACTTGTACCATTTACAATACCAACTTAATGTAGCTTATTTTCATAATTTGGATACAAATACAAATAGAAAACCAAATAAGTGAAACTAGTTGCTGTACTCTAATGGATGAGCGGTATGTCACTCAAATCATAATTAATTGGAATGCCCCACAACAAACTAAACGGCAAGTGTTGTTTTACACACAGCTAATTCAGACGATGGACAGGCTTTACAAATGAGCCTGTTTTTACATTACATTACATTAATGGCATTTGCTTATCCAGAGCGACGTACAACAAAGTGCATACCCATAACCAGGGATAAGTGCGCTGAAAGACCCTAGAGGGAAGTACAATTTCAACTGCGACCTGTACAACAACGATGAGGACCAGGGCCTATTTTTATTTTTATTTTTTTTAAACAAATAAACAACAAAGCAAAAGTGACCAAACTAGCCAAACACTGCTTACCTTGCCAAACTAAAAATACCGATACACAAAAAAGTAAATCACAGAAAGACAACAATTAATGTTCACAGGGAGGTAGGGAGGGATGGGGAGAGGTGCTGCTTGAAGAGGTGCGTCTTCAGTTTGCGCTTGAAGGTGGGAAGAGATTCTACAGTTTTCCAAAGCGCAATGTCCAAGACCAAAAATGACCGCTGAATGTCTACATGTAAAGCAAATGGTGAGATTTTATATGTATTCCATAATTAGTTGCAGATATTGATAGTAGAATGATGTGGTATAATTACACAAGAATTCATCTAGTTGATTCAATGAGCAGCGTTTTTCACCACTGTATCGGAAAACAATTCTGTTTTTTTTGGTTTTATCTTGCTGCTATGACGGAATACAAATATTTGGTGGCAAAATATTAGAAAATATTATTACAACCGCGTTCATGCTTCCACATACTTTATTCTCCAGTGGGTCAATGTTGTTGCATATGAGACTGGGCAAGGGGGGGCTGTTCGACCTATGAACTTCAAGACGGCAGTGGTGCATAGAAAAGCTGTATTTTTAATCCTTTTAAGTCACATAAGGCAGGCATTGTGAAACTAGCCGCCTTGGGCGAAGGGGTTAACAAACATATCTGTAGTCTGTAGTGCTCTAGAAGTTCGACAGCATTAAAATACAACTCAAAATGTAAGAGACAAACCAGTTGGAACACATGAGAGAAGTGTAAAAGCACCTTGACGAAAAAAGCCGAAACGCATACAGAACTTTTTTAAAAGTGATAAATCATGTGAAATCAAGAAGTATGACCAAAAGGAAGATCCGTCTATTATCTTAACCCGCTTATCCTGAACAGGGTCGCAAGGGGCTGGAGCCTATCCCAGCATACATTGGGCGAAAGGCGGGAATACACCCTGGACAGTTCACCAGTCCATTGCAGGGACACACACCATTCACTCACACACTCATACCCATGGGCAATTTAGACTCTCCAATCAGCCTAACCTGCATGTCTTTAGACTGTGGGAGGAAACCCACGCAACACGGGGAGAACATGCAAACTCCGCACAGAGAGGCCCCGGCTGACCGGGATTTCAACCCAGGACCTCCGTGCTGTGAGGCGGCAGTGCTACCCACTGATAATCCGTGCTGCCCCCAAAATATGACCAAAAAATGACCAGTCTTTTATGACTGTATGCCAATACATGCCCTAGACTCTCTTTTAGTCATTTCAAAAGAAAAAAAACATCTGTTCTTTTAAAATGAAATTTGAAATAACGAGGCTATGATTGTGGTAACTGGATGCTTACTAAAGCCATGTATTTTAATATTTTATTTTACAATGAAGCATTTTTTACAATGAAATTGTGAGGATGTTTTGACTGGCTCCTGTCTCTACTGTCTCAGATGAGAAACAGAGGGTGGCCATTTTAGAACAGGAGAAAAGGAGGGAGACGGAAAGACTAGAACTGGCTCAGAAGATGCTCAGGGACCAAGAAGAGAGTCACCAGGAGACCATACTTCAGTTACAGGTGAACCCTCCACTTCTGAAATAACAATAAAAAAGTTGGTCTGTCTGCCTGCAGAATCGGTTTAATTAGGGGTGACATGGATATTTGATAACTTTTCGTTAAATCAATGAAGCAATAATTTTAAAAATGTGTTTTGAGCTTACTCAAGTTCCCTTTGTGTAATACTACATTTTGTTTAAAGATCTGAAATCATTCAGCACCAAAAAAAATAAGCAAAATCAGGAAGGGGGCGAATACTTTTTTTTACAGCACTGTATGTGTGTGCATGCTTGTATGAATAGCCGCTGTATATATGACTTTCAGTGAAACATTTAATTAATGTAATGCTGACCTTGGCAAAACCCAAGACAAGTGTTGATTTAATGCAGGCCAAAAACTATATCCGAGATATCAAATCAGTTTTTGGCTGTAGTACAGTTATTCTCAATACTTTACCCCCCATTTAACTTCCCTGTCAACATTCTGACCTGATGGTGGATACGGTCTTGGAATCAATGGACCAACATTTAGAATTGCCTCAGTACTGCTGTGTTTT
Organism: Conger conger; assembly: GCF_963514075.1. Classification (NCBI taxonomy): domain Eukaryota; kingdom Metazoa; phylum Chordata; class Actinopteri; order Anguilliformes; family Congridae; genus Conger; species Conger conger. The sequence goes on along the minus strand of NC_083760.1, from coordinate 81,836,032 downwards.
ATTGAATTTGGTTCAGTCAATATCCAGCTGTATAAATGGGCAGTATGTTAAACAGTCAAATGCCTAAAAATCTAAATCTGTCTCTGAAGGTCAAGAAGCAGAAGGAGGCGGCTGAGGCCATGAGAGAGTTGGAGCAAGCAATGGAGAGCAAACTGCAGGAACATGAGCGGCTGATGGCCAAGGGGTTCCAGAGGAAAGAGGAGGCCCTGAAGGAGGAGATCCAGGAACTGAAGAACAATATGGAAATCACCAAGGAGAAGGACAAGGCCGCCCAGCGGGAGGCAGTGGTGAGCATGACCAGAGTCCTCGCCAATGGAGTCCAAACTTACATGGAGTACATGAGCCTCCATGAGAACCGCATTATGAAGGAAGAGCAACGCAAGGAGGCACAATACAGGCTCCAGCTGGAGAGAAGCAGACAGGGCAGGGGGTTAAAGCAAGTTGTTCAGGGGAAAGGAGAACCGAACCTTCACCAGCACCAGCGAGGAAAGCCCAAACCTGGACAGACAAGCTCCTAAACGGATAGCGCGGAGACGCAGGCAAGCTCTTCACAGTCCAGTGCGAGGCCTGAGAAAGAAGAAGATCCACAGCATGAAGTCCTTGAAGTCTAATGAATTCCATATTGTAGTGTGCGTGTTAAGCTTTTAAAATGAATTAATCTTGTTTTACAGTGTTAACATACAGCAGGTTTCAGTAATGCTTTGAGGCTTCATGGTGATGCAGGTTGCAGTTGAGATGCATATTCAATATACTTCCACAAACAGTACCATGCAAAATGCACATGTAAAACCTTGAAGAGGTTACATCATTCTGCAAAACCAAAAATTATCAAATTCATATAACTATGAATTTTATACTGGGCAGACATAAAAAAAGGTGTTTCTGGGGCAAGGCAGATAATTTTTCATACATCCATCCATGCATCTTCTATAGGGTTTGCTCTCAGTCAGGGTTGTGTGGGAAATGGAACATGAATTGTATAGGGCCTGCTGGGAAACTAATGTTGAAACCGTAATCTTCAAATTGTACTTTTTCTTTTTGCAGCATCATTAAAAATACATTTACTGTAAAAAGTTAAAGCAATGCTGACTGACTTTTTACAGTGCATTTTGAATATGCGTAATGAATATCAATAACACTACTGAGGTGTTTCTCATACGATTCTACATGACAACTCAGTTCTCTGTGAGAAGAAATACTATGATGTATAAAATGATATATGTATATATTTAAAGAAAAACTATTTTAAATGATTGAACCTGAAAAGAACAAACAGATCCTTTACCCTCAGAGAGCTAACACTTTAGCGAACACAATGCTTTAAAAGTAACATTTCAGTCTGTGGATGACCCGCCAGATCTTGAGTTGACCACTGGCAAACCAAGTCATTTTCGAGGGGCTGTGAGAGCATCGTGGGGTTTGTTGCTGGTGGAGTCCGGCATACCTGCCAGTCAGGGCTGTCGGTGGAGGGAGGTGTCCACAAAACCACTTAGCCTCATTCCTGTGTGCGTGGGTCTATACCCTCTGCCCTGATCTTACTGCAGGTAGAACAGATAAAGGATTAGCCATGATTATCAGATTACCTGCCGCTGTGGTTGCATGCTGGCTAAACCACTCCCTCTCTGCCTGCAGATGGCATGCTAACCACGCCACCTTTCCTCATGCGTTTTCTCAATTTAGCTCAATTTGACATTTTTAATCAATTCATGATTACCAGAGATGGGGACTCGAGTCGCACATATATGGACTCCAGACTCGACTCGGACTCCTCCAAAAATGACTTGCGGACAATAAGAGTCTGCCAAATGGCATCGTGGAAATGATGAAGTGAATAATGCCACAGCCAATGGTTATTTTTCAATTATTTATACGAAAGATATTACTTGATTAAAACACACCCAACGTCGTTTTACGCGCCGCACTATGCGCCTTTTAATTGCAACCATAGCAACACCCTAGCTGTATTTCTTGCAAAGATTACAGTTCCGCATGTTGAGGCCTTTGAGTTTAAATAATTCAGGCTCATCGAGCCAAACAAAATGATTGCAACTAGCAAAATGTGGAGAATTAAAATAAAAGATTCGGGAGCAACCACGTCAAATGTCAAAAGACATTTGAAAACTCATACGGAAAGGTAAGTCAGTTTACCAGCAGGGGAGCTGATCGCGCCGCTGTTCACTGATGCGTAAACGTCGTCATAAAAATGTATTCTTACCGTGAGTCCCGGCAAATGTGGATGCAAGCTAATTGCTATCTTCGTTATGGTCGCAGCACATTCGACACGCGAGGCTCTTAGATTATTTTTTGAAGAGTCCCTGACGCGCAAATGTAGTCTAAAAATGTGTTTATACGGCGGAAGTTGTGTCGAGTAATACCGATTTTGAAAAAAGAAGACTATAGTCACCCCTTTAGATTAAAAAAACACACACACACTTTGAGGCACAGTCGCGCTGTACTGAAATTCATTTTTCAATGCCCTACCCGTAACGTTAACCTGCACACAACCTGAAATTGTGGATTTACGACAGTGACATTATCGGTCCACGCTGCTATATCCCATAGCATTGCTGCTCACTTGGTTACCCTTGGTTAAAGGGAGGTTAAAATAAATAATGTGAACAAATTGCAAAGTGTCTTATTTCCTGGGCAATGAATTCGTTGCATTCTATCGGTATCTGACAATTTATGATCTACAGCATGTCGTGGGTCATTGAGAAAGATAGGACTACTTCAAAGATTTGCGTATACTGAACACATTTGAGATTTCAAAAATATTTAATTTTACAGAGACATTTTTGTATTTCATTTAAAAAAACGTAACACATTACTGTAAGCAATTGACTACTTTTTACATAAAAACTTGATCGAGGCTGTCTGAGATCAGAAGCAAGGAGCAAACCAAAGTCTGCAGAAGAACTGTGGCAAGTTCTCCAACATGCTTGGAACAACCTCCCTGCTGATCGTCTTACAGAACTACAGGACAGCGTTGGCCATCTCAGAGAAGTGATGCAGTTTTAAAACCGAAGGGTGGTCACAAAAAATATTGATTTGATTCAGTTTTTTACTATTCTGCCAAATTCATAAAATGTAATGTAAAATGTATAGTATATTTATTTAGGACCTTTCATTGAATTATTTCTGAAAGAATCTATACAGAATGTTATATAGGTGCCTAAGACTTTTGCACAGTACTGTATTTGCCTACAAGCCAAACGCTTGTTTCTTCATAAAAGAAGACAGCGTTTGGCTTGCAGGTGTGCCACCCTGGACATTTTGAGTTCTGCTTGTATTTGTACTTGGTATCTTAACTTGGCCCCCTACCATTATTTTTTTTCAGATTATTATTCAGAAAACATCACAAAAAATCTATGTTAGTGACTGACTGCAAATGCAATAGTTCTTTACAATAGAATAAGCATTTAGTCAGTAACTTACATGGAAAGAGAAGAGAAGCACTGCTGCATTAAAACAAATTGTTTTAATTGCATTTACAGGTGAGAGAAGTACACAAGCACCACATATTATTATACTAAGCTTGTTCGTATTCGCTGTGCCGTGTTTTATGTTGGTTTCAAAGATTTAAACGTGTTTTGATGGAATAGAAACTCGCCTCCATGGCTAAAGCCAACACGTGGAATAAGTTGGCTGGCTATAGTAATGTTACTGCGGTAATCATAAGTCAGAAGTGCTCAAGCTGCAGATGCACTTATATTAATTAGACTATTTCATTTGTGGTACAATGTATGCATCTGATGTATAAAAGCTATATAATTGAAGTAAAGTGATTCATGTTTGATAATATTGTTTGATGAATAAGGCAACTGATTGAAATAGACTGCTGTTTTAAAACAAATTGTCCAAATCTCAAATGTGTCGAAAAACATCTTCACGAGGGAAAAGACACCACAGCAGCAAGCTGTTCAGGAAAATCAGACTTTATTTAGCACAAGTGCATTTTCATAAACATGGACCTGGACCGTCATTTTTACACCCATTTTATGCACAGTTACTCCTCCTACAACTCCTCCTCAAACCTCATTGTGGCAAATCACCCACACTGTTCTTATCTTAACTCCTCCCACAACTCCACCCCCCAACAGGTGCAAACATCATTGTGGCAAATCGCCCAAAGTCCTCATGCTCTGCCAACTGTGTACAAAGTTCAGTCATGCTCTGCCAAATCTCTATAAAGTTCAGGGTGCCCCCGCCCTCGCGAACTGCCTCTAGCACACACTTCAGCCATGGTTTTTTCCACATATGGGTCACTTTTCTAAAACGAACTAAGCAGCAGTAATCATTGAAAATATACAGACATACTAAACATTTGATTAATATTCTCTTCTTATATTCTTTTCTAATATACAGACATACTAAACATTTGATTAATATTCTCTTCTAAGTGAGTAAATGTACATTGCATTCTTTGCTCAGTTTTCACTGTGGTTTCTTGCGTTTTCATAATATCAGCTATAATTAATGTTCTAGGTTCATTTGAATTGATAACAAGCAGCAGTTAATCAGTTTGAAACTGTACAGGTTACATATCATACTTTCATATGGATATACTGATACACTTTTAGCATACATCATCGAGAGTTTTGGAGGAACCAGCCTGCTCATCAAGGTTGAGCCTGATTTTGAGGGAGATCTTTTGTTCTGTGAATTTCCCCCTACAGTTTTAATTGCATTTACAGTGATAACTGCTGAAATAAACCCACCTGGCACCTGGATGAACAGTGGGATCATTCAGTGTGTAATACAGGCACATACGTCCAGAATGTAAAGAATTAGTAAGGAATGTTCGCGGGTGAGCCGTGAGAACTGCTAACCATGATAAGTCTGTGGCCGGAGGCATAATAACACCGAATAATAATAATAATTATATATATATATATATATATATATATATATATATATAGTGAGGTCCATAAATATTGGGACATCGACACAATCTCATCTTTTTGGCTCTATACACCAGCACAATGGATTTGACAACAAGATGTGCTTTACATGCAGACTTTCAGCTTTAATTTGAGGGTATTTACATCCAAATCAGGTGAACGGTGTAAGAATTACAACAGTTTGTATATGTGCCTCACATTTTTTAAGGGACCAAAAGTAATGGGAACTAACAATAAATCTTTTTAATACTTGGTTGCAAATCCTTTGCAGTCAATTACAGCCTGGAGTCTGGAACGCATAGACATCACCAGACGCTGGGTTTCATCCCTGGTGATGCTCTGCCAGGCCACTACTGCAACTGTCTTCAATTCCTGCTTGTTCTTGGGGCATTTTCCCTTAGGTTTGTCTTCAGCAAGTGAAATGCATTTTCAATCGGATTCAAGTCAGGTGATTGACTTGGCCATTGCATAACATTCCACTTCTTTGCGTTAAAAAACTCTTTGGTTGCTTTCGCAGTATGCTTCGGGTCATTGTCCATCTGCACTGTGAAGCGCCGTCCAATGAGTTCTGAAGCATTTGGCTGAATATGAGCAAATAATATTGCCCGAAACACTTCAGAATTCATCCTGCTACTTTTGTCAGCAGTCACATCATCAATAAATACAAGGGAACCAGTTCCATTGGCAGCCATACATGCCCACGCCATGACACTACCACCACCATGCTTCACTGATGAGGAGGTATGTTTTGGATCATGAGCAGTTCCTTTCCTTCTCTATACTCTTCTCTTCCCATCATTCTGGTACAAGTTGATCTTTGTCTCATCTGTCCATATGATGTTGTTCCAGAACTGTAAAGGCTTTTTTAGATGTTGTTTGGCAAACTCTAATCTGGTCTTCCTGTTTTTGAGGCTCACCAATGGTTTACATATTGTGGTGAACCCTCTGTATTCACTCAGTCTTCTCTTGATTGTTGACTTTGACACACATACACCTACCTCCTGGAGAGTGTTCTTGATCTGGCCAACTGTTGTGAAGGGGTTTTTCTTCACCAGGGAAATAATTCTTCTGTCATCCAGCACAGTTGTTTTCCGGGCCTTTTGGTGTTGCTGAGCTCACCGGTGCATTCTTTCTTTTTAAGAATGTTCCAAACAGTAGATTTGGCCACACCTAATGTTTTTGCTATCTCTCTGATGGGTTTGTTTAGATTTTTCAGCCTAATGATGGCTTGCTTCACTGATAGTGACAGCTCTTTGGATCTCATATTGAGAGTTGACAGCAACAGATTTGAAATGCAAATAGCACACTTGAAATGAACTCTAGACCTTTTATCTGCTCCTTGTAAATGAGATAATGAGGGAATAACACACACCTGGCCATGGAACAGCTGAGCAGCCAATTGTCCCATTACCTTTGGTCCCTTAAAAAGTGGGAGGCACATATAGAAACTGTTGTAATTCCTACACCGTTCACCTGATTTGGATGTAAATACCCTCAAATTTAAGCTGAAAGTCTGCAGTTAAAGCATATCTTGTCGTGTATAGAGCCAAAAAGAGGATAATTGTGTCGATATCATATGTCCAGTACACAAGGTAGGTAGGCCAAGTCTGTAACTGCCATGTCAAGACATTCTACGCCTGTTGAAAGATACAAAATATTTTGGTGAGCATTCTGTATTTTATGTGAGATTACATCTGCAACTTGAATGATATACTTATATATTTAAACAAAACTCAATTTTGACCAAAAAATATTTGAACAGAATTGAACAAACAGATCCACTAGCCTCAGACAATGCATTAAAAGTGACACTTAAGATCTGGCAGGTTATCCACAGACTAGTGATGGGAATAGTCAGGGATCCATGGGCCCAAAAGCTCAAGAAAATGGGTTGAACCTGACATGGCACGCTTTTTTCCATTATTATCATCTTTACTTTGTTAGTAATCAATTATGCCCAGCCAACGTGTCATTCTTTGCAGAAAACATAGTCATTCCACAGTAAAGATTATTAAAGTCAACCCAAAATCAATGAATCTGTAGTGATTTTATTACCCATACGCCCAAAATTCCTCAAGACATCTGTTTAATTTTAACAAAACCCTGTACCCCAAAGAAAATACTTTTAACAAAAGAAATTCAAAACAACAAATTTTGGATTTTAATTACAAAATATACAAAGGATGACAAGCCAACAGTTATATGGCACTTACATATAACGATAATTGCCTATAACCTACAACCGTGACGCCAAGACAGAACTCTTCACTGGCATCAGTCAGCAGCCAGTGGCCATGGAGAAATACTTGCAAGCTCTTCCAGTTCTGACAGCAGTTTCAGAGCAGACAAAGGCTATGGCACACCTGGATATGGATGACACCAAACACCATGAGGACTCAACAGCCAAGGAACAAAGGAGGTAGAAAGTGGTAGGAAAATAACATGTCATCAACAACCACATGATCAATTCATTCACATGTGATGAACAGGAGCTGATGAACGTTTCAACAGGCCACAAATCTGCATCTGCAGACTAGATGAACACCCGTGAAAAAGGACTAGAGCCACTGGCTGCAGTAAGAAAAACAGACAGTGAGAAAATAGCCCCAATACAACTTGCCACATTTGCAGCAAAGCCAAAAAAGTCACTGTCCATGGCACTCAAAGCTAAGAAGGTCTACGAGGGAGAGTGCAGTTGTCCGAAACCTGTACTTTGTGCGGGACTTGGATGAAGACAAGAAGGTGGAGGACTTCACTTATGAGTGGACAAGTTGCCCAGCCTTCCTGTTTGAGCCAGATCCGTCCCTTGACCAAGGTTATGCCATGCGTGAAGGGAATAAGGTTGACTACTTGGCTGCAATCAAGACATCCCTTGGCAGTTCACAGAGGGAAGTGGGCAGACTGCATTCATCCAGCGTCACCAACATCTTGGTAGCAGCATCTTCCATGAACTGCAAGTAAATTACCTGAAGCAGCTCCTAAGTAGTATCCCTATATAGTCACAACTGTGACTGCAACCTGTGCGGGGAAAAATGTCCTTTTTAACATGCACAAATAAGATATCACAGGTGAGCATTGTCTGATGAAACAGATCCAGTAAAAACACAACAATAGCTATTCTTCTATTTAACTTTCGTATTTATTTGCAAAGAAATGACAGAAAGTGAGAAAGCTTACCGGCTTTCTGATTTGAATCAGACATAGTAAGACTCTTATACACACTTTTCCAGAAGGGGGGGCTTTACCAAAACAAAAGACATGAAGCTGGCCACAAACATTTATCAGTATTTTGTCTTCCGAATACCCCTTGTTGACCTTGCTGTAAGACCGGAATGTGCTAGCTGAGAGGAAGAGACATTAAGGTGAAAGGCTGTCTGTCTGCTGGAGAGAGACAGAGAAAGACTCATAGTAAGCACTTAATTCTGAAAGTGGTCTAATAGTAATAAGGATTATCACTAAAAGGTTATTTGTAATCATGTGATTGTCTTTATGTTAACACACATTGTCAGTTAAGAATCGATTCAGAAAATTACCCTTACAAAACACTTTGTTGATGATCGATATGATGTCTCCCCAGCTGAAAGTCTGAAAGGTGAGGAACGAGAGACCGATTTAGTAAAGGCTGTTGGTAAAAGAACACCTGCTAGCATGCACATCTTGTTGTCGTTCTAGCTCACCCGCGGTGACTGCTGCTGTGACACTGGCACATTTGGTCTGGCTTGCTGGACATGTTTTTGTAGTCTGTGAACATGGTCCAGTACCAGTGGCTACACACTCAAAACAATCCAGTGGGTATGCTAAAACATATTTGGAATAAAACACATTTAAGAATATGCAGTTGCAGACCCTTCTCAGGTAAGGTTCATTTCCATGTCACTCTATTTAAAATCAGCATGCAAAAATGACATGAAAAACCAAGTAGCCAATCTACATTTAGCACAAGACTAGCCTAAAGGCTTCTCAGTTTTCACAAACTGAGTGGGTGAATATTTGAGAAGGGCTGAACTAAACTAAAATGAACTAAAACTAAACTAAATCCCACATGCCATTAATGACAATTTCAGTTTATATTATTGCTTGTCTCAGAATGTTACGCCATTTCTCTTTGGGCCAATCGATGTGTTCCGTGGCAAATTTTAACCGATTCGGCGCACGCCGTTTTTTCAACAATAGTGCTTTACCGGGGCTCCTTGCTGATAGCTTAGCTTCAATCAAACGTCTTCTGACTCTAATAACACTTAAACTTAATTGTAGATCATCTTTGATCTTTCTTGAGCTGATGAATGGCTGAATATTTGCCATTGTGACTATTCTTCGATCCGTTTTAACAGTAGTTGCTTGTTTTCTTCCGCATGTTTTGTTTTTGTGTTGCCATTTTAAAGCATGAGATCATTTTAGCTGAGCATCCTATAATTTGCTGCACTTCTTTATACGTTTTCCTCTCTCTAATCAACTTTTTAATGAAATGACGTTGTTCCTCCGTACAATGTTTGGAACGGCCCATTTTACTTAGCAATTCAGAAGGAAATACATTTTATAACAATGTGTGAAACATTTGCTTCCCTTCTTCCTTAATAAAGGACAATTAATGACACCTGTTTTTTCACAGAATGAATGAATTCTCTAATTAAACTCCACATTGCTATTATTTTGAATATGCTTCTTTCAATGAATGAGTCAATTACTCAGAACAAGCAGCGTGCATGTCATGACAGTTGGGTCTGTTGTTTTTCTATTACACTACTACATCTACAAGTAAATTATTTGCCATGCATAAATATCACTACTACTAATAACAGTGGTTCATCAGGTTACTGATGTTGTACTGCTATTTTTTTAACGCAACTGTACAATAATGTTTGGACAAACTTCTTCAGGTTGGCTTGAAAAGCCCCTTCCATTTTAATTGTCAACGTAGATCACCGTTCGATTTTAATCTGGAGCAGGAGGGTTGATCTTTAAGCTCGATATGCAAGCAGGACAGTGAGTTATTTAGAATTTCCTGTTAGGTGACGTTATGTATGTACTTTAGCTTGTTTGTAATAGGCGTTGGCCTTAAATTTTGCATTTACTGTAGTAACTCATTTTTAAATGTGTTATAATTTCACTATGTATTGGATAATTGGATAATGGCATTCCTTAGGACTCTAGCTAGGTTTTCCTATAGCATAATGCAGATGCAGACAGTCATAGCTCCTGATTTTTTGCATAAAAATATTATAATAAATCATCTTTTGAATGATGCTTAAACTTACCTTTCATTTAAAAATTAAAAAGTAAGAGTATGTTAATAAACCAAAATTATTGGGTTTCAACACTGTAATTACATTTACAAATAAAGTGATAATTATTATTATTAAGTCGGAGACGCAGATTAAGACTCGTCCTAGGCTAAATTCAGTTGGAGATTCTCCATACAAAGCTGCATTTAGTCCAGGATTGAGCTTAATCTGTGTCCATGTAACAGGCCCCTGGTTTGGTATTGACCCCCATTTTATATTACAGAATGGTTACTTATTTCATCTTATTTAATGATATATCAATGGCCTACCACACTAGACCTGGGGTTTTGGCAAAGCCTTTCCCTTACCTCCTTGAGAAAAGCTTTGCAAAAATGTTGGCAGTTCATTGATATATGAATAAATGTATGAAATAACCAGTTTTTGTGTGTGTGCCCTTTAATACTGTTTCTTCAGTTGTCATACACGTGATGTCATATACAAAATGTCATCTACACTTCTGGTTTCTATAACTTCAACTTCAATAATTTCTATAGGCATACTGTTGTTTAAGCTGCACCATTCTGGAGACCTGAGACTTGACTCAGATTTGCATTTGATGGCTTGTGAACATGTCTCTTGCACACAAGATTTCACCACCTCTTCTGTTATTTCAAGACCAAGGAAAATCAGCGATATAAAACTGTTGTTCGACTTCGCTACCATTTAGCAGATGATCTTATCCATAGTGACAAATCCCAAGAGAGAAAGTACAAGACATGCAGACTGCTGACAACTACCCTATTGAATATTAAACAGAGTTACTCAAAGTTATATTATTATATAAACTGGGTCTCATAATTCATGAGATAACATAATTTATATTCATCATATGAAGTTGGTACAAAAGCCTTATTTATTTGACAAATAAAATGACAATCAGAAAAATGTATACACACTTTTTTAGCCATCCCTGAGAATGTATAAATTTTATGGAAACGCTAAATGTGTGTGACACCCACACAATAGCTGATATTAAATAAATTGTCCTTAACATTGACAAACTAAGTAAAAGCAAGATTTTTGCTTTTTATTTCTCTTCACAGCGAGATGAATGGGTGAATGTATCAATCACTAAAATGAACTTGCCAAACTGAGTTTGTGAAGGAAAGGAACATTTACAGTACATTTACCTGTATGGTAAATTTGAGGGCGAATGTTGATTGGATCTAGGCCATTGTGTTTGTCCCAAAAGGGTGCGGTAATGATACTGCTGCTGCTTCGGTACGTACATAATTTCTTTCTTTTTTTTTTTCTTCATATACATACATATACACACACCTATGTATACGTACATGTATATATACACATAAATGTGGAAACAAAAGACACATACACAACGAGACAAAAAATGGGGAAAAAATGACAGAACAAAACAAACAGCCCAGCTATTCAGTTTCAGACTATTTTCAAAACAGGCGTGAAAGGGCTGAGAGACCCACTCCTGCCATCTTTGGGATTATCCCTGGCAAAAACATGGAGGCTGCTTGTCCCACAGTATCCAAAATAACAGAAAAAGGTGAAGGGGACTTCTCATTTTGAACCTTCTCCTTCTTCAGGGAAGAAATTTCAGCTTCAATGAGCTTTGCCCGCTCATCAAAGCCTTGCTTCATGAGCTCCTGCTGTTCCTGAAATGACAACAAACAAAACCACACTCAAAGACCTTAACTTGGAAAATGGAAAAGTGCTTATGTCACATCCCAAAAGCTTGAGGCAGCACGATGCTCCGTACTAAGCAAGACGACGAAGAATTGGACTCTCTTCCATTGCCCAAAGAATAGCTCAGGGGTATATCAATGACACATCTTGTGTTTAAACTGCTTGGTATTCCCCTTTAAGAGTGCATGGTGTTTTGGCACTGCACTGGCACATAATAAACAGGTTGAATATATCAGTGGGATTTTGTATTGATAGTGCACAAACTGCCCTGACAGGAAGGATGGTTTGGCATTCCTGGGGCTAAGAACAGGAGTAAATTGTCAAAGATCTTAAACATGGCTGGGAAGATCGAAGGGAAACCACAGAGTCAGCTTTCTGTAATATACGTACAGTATGTGTTATGTGACAGGCAGAAAGTCCAGTAAATCATTTCTTTAATCTGACCAGCTCCCTTCTGGGAGGTGGCATAGGGTACCCAGGGCCAGAAGGAATATTATTAAGAACTATTTTATCCCACATGCAAAATTCAATTTCTTTGAATAATTCTATGTGTTAATACCTACCCTGTCACCCCTGCATCTTGATAATTTGTCAACTTGAATTTGAAGCGGTTACAGTATGTTGTGGTTTGTGTCGTTTTGGGGATTATGCTGCGTTTATATTTGTGTGGTTGTTGCCACCATTTGTATATAGAAACCAGAGACGAGCTCCTCCAAGCAAGGAGTGTGCTGGTACTAAGAAGTACAGCCAGAATGTATGTTGGTGCACAGTAAACTTTCATTCTTTCATTATCCTAACCCGCTTATCCTGAACAGGGTCGCAGGGGGGCTGGAGCCTATCCCAGCATACATTGGGCGAAAGTCAGGAATACACCCTGGACAGGTCGCTAGTCCATGACAGGGCACACACACCATTCACTCACACACTCATACCTACGGGCAATTTAGACTCTCCAATCAGCCTAACCTGCATGTCTTTGGACTGTGGGAGGAAACCGGAGTACCCGAAGGAAACCCATGCAGACACAAGAAGAACATGCAAACTCCGCACAGAGAGGCCCTGGCCAACAGGGATTCGAACCCAGGACCTCCTTGCTGTGAGGCGGCAGTGCTACCCACTGCACCATCCGTGCCGCCCCACAGAAAACTTATGAGTGTTACATCAACTGTAAATGTGGTGTCCTTTGGACTCAAGCTATTTTAAAGCTCACCTTAAAATCAGCAAGCAATTTCAACCCAAAAAAAAAAAAAAAAGAAGTGAGGTGTGTGAACTGTATTTGACTACTATACTTAGTTACTTTTTGAACTGAAGTACTAGTTTAGAGGCAATCATGCACTTTGTAAACCTACAGGGCATCTGTGATAGAGGAGTTGGTTACAGGTCTACAAGCTAGTTGAGTCCAAATCCCCACAGAATCTACCTTCAGTTTGCCATTCAGGGTCATTTCAAACTCCTTGGCAGCATTCTTCCTGTCCTCCTCCATCTTCCTCTCCAGCTGTGCCATGTTCTCAATGAAGGTTCGCTCCTGGTCCTCCATCTGCTTCTTCAAGATCTTTCTCTGCTCCTCAGAAGCTCGTCTTTCTTGCTCCATGGCCCCCATTCTCACTCGATTTTCTGGAGGATGAAGCACGGCTATGTCAGCTCAACAGCATTAATCAGGAGTCAATTAAAGCAATTTGCACAAGGAAAGGCCAGAGCTCAGGGGTCTTGTAGGGGTTCTGGAAATCCACCCGATTTGACTGTTTTTCTATGTTTTGTTACTCACCACTTAATTTATCGTACATGGCAGACCAGAAAAAACAGCTGTAAATTATGCCAATACAGTACACAACACATTTGTTGGCTAAATGTCATCAAGGATCCAAGGTATCAGATGAGCCTCAACCCATTGTGCTGCTGTCAGATATGCTGTAGATGGTAAAAGGGTTATTTCTATTGACTCATTTTTTCTGTGGAACTCAATGGAAAGTGTATCTGTAAAAAACTGGCACAGTTGTTTGAGGCTGGTTTGATACCCCGGACCTATGATGACTAAAAGCCATTTAGCTAACAAATGTGTCCCATACTGTGTCAGCATAATCTTGCTGAATCGCAAGGGGCATTGGAATCACCAAAAACTCTTGTTCCTTACGACTTGGCTGCCTGTCATTACGAAAAAACTGAAGACTGAAGGAATATAAATAATAGTCAGCCATCTGGTTCATAGTAATCTGTTGTATATTGCAAAAGGATGTTACACCAGAGGAAAATATTTAGAATGCGATCGGGAGAAGGCATTGAGTGAATCCTTTGTGACATCACCTTCTTCCTTCCGTTGTGCTTTAGTCAGAGATTGGTCAGCAGTCATTATGGCTTGTCCAACAGATTTCTTCTTCTCCAGGTATTCCTTTAGACTTTCCTCGTCCTGTAACCCAGCACTCATATTACACAAACAGTGAGAACATTAATATAAAACCAATCCAATCTACTTAAAAGTGCAGGGCTGTCTGTGTACTACAATATACACTCAGTGAGCACTTTATTAGGTATTTATTAGACTTCTACTGCTGTAGCCTGTCCACTTAGGGTTATGATGCGTTGTGTGTTCAGAGATGCTCTTCTGCATACCGCTGTTGTAATGTGTGGTTATTTGCGTTACTGTCGCCTTCCTGTCAGCTGGGACCAGTCTGGCCATTCTCCTCTGAATGCTCTCGTTAACAAGGCATTTCTGTCTACAGAACTGCTGCTCACTGTATTTTTGGGGCGATTTTGCAAACTGTAGAGACTGTCATGCATGAAAACCCCAGGAGATCAACCGTTTCTGAGATACTTAAATCACCCTGTCTACCAACAACAATCATTTCACGGTCAAAATCACTGAGATCACATTTTGTCCCCCATTCTGTTGGTTGACATGAACATTACCTGAAGCTCCTCACCCGTATCTACATGACTGTATGCATTGCACTGCTCCCACACAATTGGTTAATTAGATAATCGCATAAATAAGCAGGTGTAATAAAGTAAAAATGTTCCTAATAAAGTGCTCGATGAGTGTATGTTTATGCTAGACAATAAATCACATGAATCAAACGTCCTCCTGTTTACATTGTCCAGAGTACGTACCTTTATTCCTCTCCCCTCAGCTGATCTGTATTTTGAGATTAAGTTATTTAAATCGTTGCGGTACCGCTCGTATCCTCCAACTGACGTGTATTGTCCAGATGCAATATTTTCCTCCAGTGGCCTGAATATGCGTTTGATGATAGACTCACAGGCCTTCTTTGATTCAACGACATTCTTCTCGCAGATTGCCTTATACTCTACCTGCATCAGTTCCTACAAAAGGGGAGAAAGGAGGCAGATCAGGATAAGACACAGACTATGCACCAAGTGATTCACCTCAGCCCTGAGCTATGGGCTGCATCTGAAATCGCATACTATCTTACTGTAAAAATACTACAATGTCAAAGTATCCAAACATTGGCCACTATTCTGGCATGAGTATCCCGAATTGTAGTGATGGCAAACAGTTGGGACCAACTGCATTCCTTTACCATTAGCTTAAGTTGGCTTTTCTGATCCTCGTCCTTGAAGCAGAGGCCCATGAAGATCTTGACAGCCTGTTCCTCAACTGTGCCGTGTACGTCTGACAACTCCTCCAGTGTCTCGGTGGGGAAAGCGACCCAGCTGTCCATACACTCCTTGTAGAACTTCATGGCCTTGACTATTGCATTGGAGTTCTCAATCTGGGCCAGAGCTACAACTGCATTTTCCAGGCAGGGGATCTGGCCTCTGCAGATGGCGTCCACGTACATCTTTGCAAGGCTCCCCAGCACTGCAAGACACAGTGATGGGTCTGTTTACAGGGTGCTAAGCATGCCAGTGTGTGGCCTAGCATCCATCATGCTTAAAGGCCCGCTCAGTAATCTCAATTTCGGTCACTTTTAAATGAAGATTACATGGACAACAATTAAATACCTAGGTGGATCATCCTACACATAGTGTTGCACTGGGGTCTTGGTAACCTGGGCAACAACTTTGCTTGGCCCACTGAACTCAATGATACTGAGCCTTTGTTACTGTTGCAGTTCACACTGTGGCTGTGGCAATGCCAAGTACATATGAGGTAAGTCATATGTCATATTATCATTATTTATTATTGTACCATATATTTGTCTTCATGCTCAGCCATTAGCATTATATTATAAACCAAAATGACTGAGTGGGCCTCTAGCCTAACTTTCAGCTGATAACAGAACTACTTCATTTCCATGATGGCTGAACTGAATGACTCAAAGAATAAATGGATGATAAAAGGGCGGTTGGTCAGTAGTACTCACTTCTGCCCGTCATATTGTAGCCTCCTTTCATGGTTTTGGTCTTGGCTTCACCATAGATGTAATCGCAGAAGCTTGTGGCTTGCTGCACGAAGGAAGGTTCCAGCTTTTCGTCACTCAGCTCATCCATGAGCTTCATGTTCTCAGCGCTGGTGGGGCAGTCGAAGACAAAGCACTTCCGCTTGGGGAAGTAGTTCCGCAGGCAGTTCCGCGGCATGTTGAACTGCATTACTTGCTTCCCATGGCCTTCCCGAGGTAAAAACAAAAAACAAAACAACCCCTTTGGTTTAGCTTGTGGCGTGATCAAGTAACTTCATTAGGCTACTTTCAAACAGACGTTTCAAACTGAACTGGAATTCTTGTCCATTTAACTGCACCCTGGGCCACAGCTATGAATTCCCCCAAAAAACGTATCGGGCCCTCCCCAATGTATTCTGTAACAAATTAAAAATGGTTACACCCCGTTTCCTGGGAAAGAAATGTCGGAGTTCATTTAAACCAGGCCCTCCCAGCAGGAGGCTGCCAACTCGCCGGCTCTGATGCAGTGTCGATGTCGCACCCTTCCCTCCCATCATACGGCCGGGAGTACACCAGGTATCCGTGAAATAACGTGTCCAAAACATCATACAGACCAATGGCATTAACGGAGAGGATTTATCATGCTCCTGGTTGGTTCAGCATTAAGTGCTCGGAGCCAACGGCTGACCATACTTATTCATTGATCCATTCTTCATGAGTTGCTAGGCTGGCCTTCTGGCCACCTCGTGATCTGCACTGTGTGCTGAACTATAGTTATTTCAACCAAAGTGACAAAGTGTTTAATAAATCTTAAGTGGAGGGACAGTAACTAAACACTGAAACCCTTAAAAAGTAGGACTGTAGTGTACATATCTTTTGGGTACATAACTCATGTACCCAAAAGATATTCCTCCCAACAGAAAGACTACAGTTTTTAAATTGAAACTGAGGGATGAATAATTGTGCATGCATACTGCATGTATATTCAATCTGCAATCTTGACAGCCAATTTTCTCTGCTATCATCCTTACCAGCCCTCAGCTTGAGAGCATTGTCCAGGTATTCATCAGCGGTTATGGGCTTCCCTTCATATTCTAGCTGTAAGGTGAAATCCCGAACTGTCCAGACAAAGGAGGGAAAGAAGCGCATGAACTCGGTCGTTTCATCACCGTCCTCATCCTCGGCCTGGGATTTCACCTTGATATGTTCCGTCAACTCTGTCACATAGCTGCACATTCAGTGATTCAAGGAAGAATAAACTAAAACCGAGGTATGCTTCCTAAGTTCCTAAATTCAGTTTTATGACAGTGAATTTTCTAAATGAAAAGAATTAAGGTATGAATTCAAATAAAAAATATGCTGAAGGCATACTATGCAGGATTTGTACTTTATAAATATCATAGAACAAACAGGCTCAGTCATTACTATGATTCACTGGCAACCTATGTCTGGGTTCACTTCTGTCCAATAGCTTCCTTGCTTCTAAAAACTCCTTGGGCCTCTTCTGGGTGTGGCCTATTGTGCATTTGTCCAATACACTAACCTTCGACACTCGATAGAATGAGGTGGTGGGGGGGGGGGGGGGGGGGGGGGGGGGCAAGAGGAGACGATTGGCTACGGTGCTGGCTTTGAGAGAGATTACCCTTGGGGGGGTGTGGAAAGGGAATACTAAAGCTGATGTTCTGCAAATCATATTTCTTAGCTCTTGGCACAAGGTCTTCTGCAATGGAGAGACGTGGTTGCGAATGGGGCGCAGACGTATGTAAACACAGAAGCGAGAAATTCTGCATGGTCTCCATTAAGTATTTTTTGATGCATACCACCAAATTTTATTTGAATAAGAAATTTGATTTAAGAGCTGACAACATGCTGCACGAAAGGAGTAGAAGAGCCCCCGGAAAAGGATACTGAAGCTGCTGTAAGGCATTGTTGTCGATGATCCCAATGCTGTTGTACACCAGTGCGCTGCTCAGGAGGACTGCCAGGGAAAAGATCCAGTTGTCGTTCTTTGGATCCCCCTGCGTATATAAAAATGAAGAGCCTAAGCGTCAGACTTTGCACTCTGTCTCTGCGAGTTTTGTTTGGCTAGGTAAGCTGTTTATCATTCATTTGCGTTGTGCTGTATAACAGTTTAGATACAAATATGATCCATTAAATCAGATTAATCAAATAGGCCCTAGTCCTTATCCTTTGTTGCACTGTTAGCACTTGAAATTGTACTTCCCTCCTGGGTCTTTCGGCTTGGCTTTGCAGAACTGCTTTAATTCAGACAAATTCATTGGTTTGGTATGCCGTGATCAAAGTAAATCTCCAAAAAGCCCCAAGCCGTTTGGGATAATGTTCTGTGGACAGATGAATCAAAAGCAGAACCTTTTGAATGATATGGGTCCCATTTTGGCATAAAGCAAACACAGCATTTCACAGGAACATCATACCAGAGTCAAACTTGTTGATGTTAGTGTGACGGTGTGTGGATGACTTTTAATTAAATCAGTGAAACAACAGTTTAAAAAAAAAATGCTTTTTGTTTCCCTTTGTCTAATATTACATATTTTCTGAAGATCAGAAATCATTCATTTATATGTTATATTCACATTGTTTCTGAAAAAAAAAAAGAAAAAAAAAAAAAAGATACGTTTCTCCATGGGGACAATGCATGATTAAGTGAACTATAACACAACATTTTTTATGCCTATTCATAACTTTATGATCTGTCTATTCATGTTGGAGACAGAAAACAATGAATCACCCACCTTCTCCACATCCCCCAGCCCTTCAGTGTCCAACAACACCAGGGTGTGGTCCGCTTTTGTTGGGTGAGGAACACACCACATCCAGATGCCCTTGGTCTTTGCCTGTACGGTGGGTCCCAGGTCAAATCCTTAAGTGGTACAAAGGGCAGAACTAAGTACAGGGTTGAACCAGTTATTTATAACAAAAATACACTGCCTGGCCAAAATAAAAGTTGCCATTTGGATTTTAATAAGCAAATACTAGCCTATGATTGAATAATCACTGCAGTGGTTAACATATTTCAGTTGACAACAATTCATTTAACCCTGACTGATGCAGTGAGTAGCTTCTTATTTCTTAAACAACAGTGTCTGAAGATGTATCCTGTGGTCATGGGAAATATGTTACTGTGTTTCAGAAGGGTCAAATTATTGGCCTGCATCAAGCAAAGAAAACAGAGATAGGAGAAATGACTGGAATCGGGTTAAGAACTGTCCAGCACATTATTAAATCCTGGAACGATAGTGGTGAACTGTCAATTTCGTGGATGAAATGTGGTCGGAATAAATAAACAGTATTTAAACAGTAGTCAACTGTTAAATAGTGAAAGGAAGAGTATTTCCACACGCACACCGCAACGAGAACTCACAGGATTGGGACTAAACAGCTGCGTGGCCACAAGAAAACCACTTGTTAGTGAGGCTAATCTGAAAAAAAGGCTTCAGTTTGCTTGGGAGCATAAAGGTTGGACCCTGGAGCAATGGAAAAGGGTCATGTGATCTGATGAGTCCAGATCTACCCCATTCCAGAGCGATGGGCACTCAGGGTAAGAAGGGAAGCGCATGAAGCGATGCACCCACTGTCCAAGCATCTGGAGGCAGTGTTATGATCTGGGGTTCATTCAGTCAGTCAGGTCAAGGCTCAGCAATGTCATGTGGCAATAAAATTAAGTCTGCTGAGTACCTGAATGTACTGAATGACCAGGTTATCACATCAATAATCTTCCCTGATGCCATGAAATTATTCCAGGATGACAATTCTGGAATTCCTCAGGCTCAAATTGTGAATGAATGGTTCAGGGAGCATGAGGAATCATTTTCACACATGAATTGGCCACCATGAGTTCTGACCTTAACCCAATTGTTTTTTCTTTGTTTGGAAACTTTTCTTCCCTCTTTATGACACTTTGGGTTACTTACTTTCCTTAGCCTTTTAAAAAGATTGTTGTGGTCTTCGATGTAAATGAATAAGCATGTGCATGTTATGTACTGTAGGGAACATTTAGTGATGGTGGTACTATTTCTAATGGAAAATTCTCACCCTTCTCATCCTTCGTCTTCCCAGCCAGCTTGTTCATCAGGTATGATTTCCCAGTGCGGTACAGACCCACTACTGCCACAACCACCACAAGCTGATCGATCTGGTTCAGGATCTCTACAGCCTTCGTCTGGAGAAGCAGGTTCCCGTGCTCGTCATTTTGAATCAGACACTCCGGCTGAGCCATTAAGATTTTGCCACTTGACATGATGCTCTGCACAAACACACAAGAACACAAAAATAAATCAAGTCAATTCTTCATAACCATACAAACACGTCTTAAAGTATACTTGTGTATTGCAAATTGGCTGAGATTTTGTAAATAAAACAATGAAAAAAAGAAGAGGGCAAAAAATACAAGAGAGCAGGTGTATGTATTCGTCTCAATAAACAATTCTTTTAACTGCTGTTTTGTTAATGATGGAGCAATTATGGTTACATTGGCTCAGGAGCTAAGAGCAGTTGTCTGGCAGGCGGAGGGTTGCCGGGTGCCGGTTCGATCCCGCCCTGGTTGTGTCAAAATGTCTCAGAGCAAGACCCCTAACCCCCAAATGCTCCTGACAAGCTTTGTGGTGCCTTGCATGGCAGCCAATTGCCATTGGTATGTGAGGGTGAGTATGAATGAGAAACATCAATTGTACAGTGCTATATAAATGCCAACCATTTACATACAGTTCAATATCCTTTAGAGTTAATAAAAATCGGCCCTTTTTATTTTTCATTCTTATTCATCCCTTCACGTTTAGGCACCCAGTGCGCATGCTCTAGTACCAAAAAAGGGCCAATAGTCAAACACGGCATGTGTTCAATAGTAGGCAATTGCCCGATTAGGGGTTGCCAACCCATTTTGTGAACGCACTTCTGGACTACAATGATTCTATAAAATAATGAGCTTGAACTCCGAGAGTGCTGCGGTCACTTGAGCATCCACATCGAACTGATTAGTAAATAAATAAACTAATAAATCCTGGCTACTTAAAAATGTTCTTTATTATTTTTAAGCAGCATAACATACATTGTAAAGAAGAACAAAAGCAACAATAAGAAGCTTTCAGCGTGCAAACGTATGTACGCCAGTGTACGCCCGATACTCGGCGATTAAATAAAATAGCCTATATTTAATAAAATCAAGAGAGAAAACATACAATAAATGCATCTCCTACCGTTTGGCGACTTCTTTCACTTACAAGCAGACACCAATACTGTGCTGTCCAATAACTTCCCTGCGGATAGCAGTTTTAGTTCCAATTTCGGTTTCCGGGTGTCGTTCTGCTCTTTAAATGGTGTGCAGCTGAGGTGTGTTATGGTGCGTATACTTGTGGGCGTGGTTGTGCCGCCCATTTCAGGGCAGCATGGCGTTTGGGCCATACTGAAATTGTAAATGGAAATGAAAGTAGCCGCGTTTAATTGTAGGATTTTGGGGGACTGAGCCTTGAATTGTTGTTACATCGATATTTTCTGCTGTTTCTGTAAGAAATGGGAATGTAAGGTTTTGAGCAATCTGTCCCACAGGTTCATTTTATTTTTCCACCGCTTAAAAATGACAAAGCTTAATTATTTGTTACAGCTTAGTTATTTCATCATCTCGTACATATAATGAATGTGTATGCTACATGAGTGACATGATCTCTACATCACTTAAAGTTATTGCACACATAAGGATGAACCTACAGCAGGGTTATGACCTGTACCATCCAATGAGTTTGGAGGGATTTGGTGAACTTGAGCAGATAAGATGTACTTATAAAGTGCCATCATTTCTACATGATGAAACCTAAATCTAACATTGTGGAGTGCAGAGTGAAATACAGAAAATATACAAACCTCAAGGTAAATAAGGAAACATATGGAAACTTTCTGAAAAAATGAAGTTGAACATATCTATGATGTTACACCTAATTCGGAAGGAAATTAATTGCGCAGGCAAAACTGCTCAGACAAATGTCAAATGTATTAGTTGAATTCTGATAATTTTACAAAGAGACCATTTCCAAAAACTGGTATAGAGAAATTCTTATTTTTGTATGTTGTATAAATCCTACAAAGTATAAGTATGTATAAACTGTGTTTTAATTAATTAAGACAATGTGCTGAAATATTCAGACTGCAGCTTGTGACAAGTTGATAAGGGGAGGCTGGGTTTTAGGGTTCAAAATACAATGGGCAAAAGGTCATGTGGACTGAGGAAGATAGATATTCAAGTGGGGGGAATAACATGTTTACGAGAAAAGATACACCTTACAAAGCAGAAAAGATAAGGTATGAAATCAAGCCCTGGCTTCTGTGTATTTAATGTGTTCACACCAACCCAGCTCCCTGATGAGCAATCAATATGATGAACATACCTTTTGGTGGTAAACATCTTTAGAAACCCTAACATTGTACCTTGGACATTGCAAGACTGGTGAATGCTTACACAGCTTAAAATTATGTCATGTGTTTAGTGAAGTGACAGGCAGTCCCTCCTCTTGCATTTTGGGGAAAGTGTCGGTAAGCACATACCCCCATTCTTTATTGGCTTGCAAGTAACGAATAAAGTCTTAAAATACTCGGATTGTGTTGAACTGAGTTCTCCACCCTCTGCTGAAATAGGAATAAGAGGATATTTCCACAACACTGGCTATCATTAAAATGAACAAGGAATGATAATGATAACTAAGGAAGTAATGCATGGACTGTGAAAGGAAAGTTTTATAATGAGATTCCTCATAAAACTCATTCACGCATCTCCAAGCGTGTCACTTAAGCATAACTCTATACACAACTTATCTTTTGAAAGTAAGAAATTTGTAATTTTGTAATTTTGAGTGACAGGATCTCTACAACACTTTACAAGTTCTTGCACACATAAGGATGAACCTACAGCAGGGCTATGACCTGTACTGTCCAATGAGTTTGGAGGGATTTGGTGAACTTGAGCAGATAACATTGTGGAGTGCAGAGCGAACACAGAAAATATATATTCTTGTCCCAAATGTTAAGGTAAATTAGGAAATATACAGAAACTTCATGAAAAAATGAAGTTGAACCTATCTATAACTGTTACACCTAATCCTGAAGGAAATTAATTACGCAGGAAAAACTGCTCATAAAAATTACCTTTATCAGCTGAATTCTGATCCTTTTACAAACAGACAATTTTTTATTTATTTTTATTATTTAATGTTTATTTAACAGGGACATGCATACAATGCATACAACATTGCTTTATATATAAAATGCAAAGTCAATGCCATGCATACAGGTTTCTAGCCATGGCTAATTTGCAACCCCTGTCCCAGGCCAGGCTTTTAAAAGTTAAAACAGGAAGTACAGAAGCATTTAACTTCAAATAATACCAAAATGTTAAAAAGCAGTACAGATAAAAGACTAAAATAAGGACAAGTGGTAAAATAAGGGCAAAGACAAAAAATAAAAATGTTAATAATACATCAAATCAATGTTCACAGACTGGCTTCAGTTTCAGCCATTGTTTTGCATGTATGTTAACCTTGAGCTCTGTCAATTTTTTAATTTCAGATGGTGATGCGTTCCACACCTCTTCCTGAGAAGAATGACTGACCAAATGTTGTTCTGTGTTTTGCTACTCTGCAATTTCCACTTCTTGCACCTCTAGTTCTAATTCCACTGTTTTTTTTGTTTACCAATTGAGTATTTCTGGGGCAAGGTTGTTGTACACATTTAAAAATAAGTTTAATAAATGAAAAATTTACTTTGTATGTTATGTTTCTGTAAAATTACGCAATGGTGCCAACTAACTCGTTTCTGATCCATTACTTTCAGTGCCCGTTTATATAATGACCTGATGGGTGTAATTATTGTTTGGTTGGCCTGGCCCCAAACTGTTATACAGTATGATAATTTAGAAAATATCATGGCATGTATAAACTGTGCTGCCTTAATAGGTATGTAATGTCTAATTAAGCGGAAGCAATTTAAATTTGTTTTGACAGTTTTGCACAACCTCTTTACATGTTTATCAAACTTAACTGAGAGTCTAAAGTAACACCTAAAAATGTTATTTAATGTCCCTCATCTATTGTTCGTCAATCTTTATTCTAAAATTTTCATTGAAATTTATTTTTTATTGAAAAGCACATTGAGACTGTCTCATTATAGTTCAAAATCAGATGATTATTTTGGAGCCACTGTGACACACCAGTCATTTATTTTGTGAGAATCTCTGCTGCCATCTGAAGGTTTTCTGCATGCATATATATAATTATGTCGTCTGCATACATTTGGCATCTAACTCTTTTACAGCTGTCAGGCAAGTCATTTACATATAAAATAAAAAGTAAAGGGCCTAAAATTGAACCTTGTGGAATTCCCATTCGGCAAGTTTGGACAGATGACTGGGTAGAATCTATTGCTCTCTGCATTCAAGATAAGATCTAAACCAGGTTATTGCATCATTTGAAAAATGTAATTGTTGCAGTTTATTTAAAATAATTTTGTGGTTCACAGTATCAAAGGTTTTTTTCAAGTCCAAAAATACTGCTCCCACTACACTGCCTTCCTCTAATGACTGTTTTATAGTTTCACTGAGGTAACAGTTCGCAAACTCTGTTGAGTACCTTGGTCTGAATCCAAATTGTTTGTGGTGCAGAAGGTGATTACTTTCAAGGTAATCAACAAGTTGTTTAGCAACTGTTTTTTCAAGAATCTTTGAGAGTGCAATTGAAATTGGTCTGTAGTTAGAGACCTGGTCAAGTGCTCCAGACTTAGGAATTGGGGCCTGGACTTGGCCCCGTAGCTGGACTCCTGCTAAGCCTGGACCTGGCAATTCATTAAGACAGTGTGCCCAACTGTTGTGCTGAAACATTCAGATTGCAGCTTGTGATAGGGTTGAAAAGGGGAGGCTGGGTTTTAGGGTTCAAAATACATTGAGCAAAAGGTTATGTGGACTGAGGAAGACAGACATTCAAGTGGGGGAATGACATGTTTACGAGAAAAGATAAGATATTAAATCAAGCCCTGGCCTCTGTGTATTTAATGTGTTCACACCAACCCAGCCCCCTGATGAGCAATCAATATGATGAACATACGCTTTGGTAGCAAACATCTTTGGATATTGCAAGACTGGTGAATGCTTAGACAGCTTAAATTTCTGTAATGTGTTCAGTCAAGAGACATGCGACATGCAGTGTCCCCTCTTACCCCCATTCTTTATTGGCTTGCAAGTAACGAATACAATCTTAAAATACTCTGATTGTGTATACCGATAACGATGACATCACATTCATCTACAGAGGCCTGACAGTCCATGTTCTTTCACTTTCGTACTGTAGACCGTATACCAGTGCCGGATCAGAGGGGGGCGGGTTTTTTTGCTGTCCCCCTCCCCCCCCACAAATCTTTGACCACTGACTTAAATTAATCAATTGCTTTGATCGTGTGGTTGCAAGGATACACGCACACACACACAAATATATGCAAACGAGGGGGGAGAGAGCCTGGGAACTGTATGGCACACACAGTGCCCTAAATAAAAAGGTGCCCCCACGATATTTCTGTCTGCCCCCCCAATCACAGCAGAACCGGGACTGTCGTAATCCAAAACTAAAGTCGATCTACTTGGAAAACCCAGCGCTGTAAAGGACATAATTGACTGGTGAGTTTTCATTAATTTTGCATTTGGCTTACATCCTATTCGTAAATGTTGGGAAGAGGTTGTGTTTTTGTGTTATTATTGGTTTCATGGCATCAACAATGACAAAAGGTAACAGCTTGCTTTCCACCCAGCTAATGTAAACGGGCTGTGCTTTTAGATGTCTTTTCAACAAAATTCTGCTCAATGGGAAAAATTTAAACCCTGAAAAAGAAAAACCTAATGTCTGTTCTGTGAATCAACTAAATTCAGTGCTACCGAAAGTTCGGTTTGTCCTATAACGAATTCTAGCTAACAAAGTTAAACAAGAAAACACTACCCGTAAGCAGTCGTGACGCAATATAATTAGCATACAATGTATTTGATTAATCTAAAATGACTATTCTGGAAGTGTCGACAATAAAAGGAACTGCAATGCTCACGTGTATAAAGAGGGATTTTACTTTAAATTCGTAATTGGCAAACTCAAACTGATTTAGGCTACCATAATTCACAAAACCAAACCAAAAAGAATTATTATTTAACACAACACGAGCCCAGAAACAATGTCGGAATATAGACTACAATTAGTGAGCCTTGGCCCCTGCTGAACAAAAAAAAACGGTGGCCAATTAGACCATCTGAAGCTATGTTTTGAAACAGCTGGTAGCTTGTATTTCAAGTATTGTTTGTCGGAGATTGTCAATTTGAAGGCAAGAACGTATAGCGCGTAGAATTGAACATGTTCAGTCTGCGAGCGAAAATTCGAGTGTTGTTTACCACACTTCCTCATCATCTGACGTCGGGTTATCATGCAAGCCCGTGCCATTGAGGAACATTCATCAAGCAGTCTTTCGACTGATAATACAGGTAACTCACAAATGAAATAAAACACGAGTAAAAGAGGGATATAAAATGAAAGTAGATCAGGTAGGTATATGATTCCTGAGTTAATGAAGCCCTTTATTACGCAACTGACTGTTTTGTGAGCAATGGAGAAAAGATAGCCTAGCCTTTGTAGGCTACAGTTGTTCATCTGTTTTGCTTTTCATCTCAAAATAAAACAAATGGAACATACCTTAAAATAATTAGGACTGAAAATATGGTCGTATACGATTGTATCGTGTAGATGAGGCATCTATGTATTTAACAGTGTAAGATATTCCGACATGGGTGAAGACGTGATTTTGTGGCTGTGGGGGGGACCCTGTGAAATAATATTCTGTCCATCCATCCAAAGCAGTCATGGCCAGCCCTGTTGCCTTCATGGAGTCCCCTATGTGCTTGATTGAAAATACGGATGGAAACCTTTCTGTGAACCAAGAGGCGGTGGATGTCTTGATGGGGCTGAATCAGCCAGCAGTGGTGGTGGCCGTGGTGGGCTTGTACCGCTCTGGAAAGTCTTACCTCATGAACAAACTGGCTGGGAAGAAGCACGGTGAGGACCCCTCCCCTCCTTTACACTGACTGTATAATAGGCCCGTTGCTGGCATAAAGACTATGCAATCATCTAGGGCCTAAACCATCCCTGGGCCACACAGTTCAGCTGTTACATAAGTTGTGGGTGTGATTTATTGATTTATGTTGGGGCACTTTGGGGGCCACCAAAACCTTAGGGCCAACTGTCTAACAAATTGGCAACTGGGCTTGTTAGCATTCATTTGATGATTGAACTGAACTGATCCTTCAATATACCTCCACATGAAGTGATACTATGTGACAATAGTCACTAGATAAATGCTAAATGTATGCAAAAAGAGTGTTTTCATTTTATTTGCTGTTGCTATGAATAGTATATTAGGGTCAGAATTGAATATGAGTGTCAGAACTGTTAGTAAGTGTAATTACTAATGCACCAATGATATCTTTGTCCTCTATGTTTGTATTGTGTGCTGCACTACCTTTTTGTCTTCGATCAGTCTATTTAAACTCTCCTGGATGTTTTTTCCTATTTCTTTGGTCACTATTTTAGGCTTTGCCCTGGGAGACACGGTGCAGTCACAGACCAAGGGCATCTGGATGTGGGCCCTTCCACATCCCACAAGAGCAGGCCACACCCTGGTGTTACTGGACACTGAGGGGCTTGGGGATGTTGAGAAGGTTGGTACCACAGACAGACCACTCCAATGTGTGCAAAAATCACTTGTGAACACCCAGCATGTGAACTATAAAAAATAATGCCATTTATGAGATGAGAGCATGGAAAGGTAACCTATGCTAGTCACATGTTTTGTTTTCACATGTGAAGTACAATTATCACATCAGACATCACAATCAGATGTGAAAATGTCCAGTTCACATATGCCATTTTTGTAATTAAATGAATGAATTTCAAGTATGATATTGTGATTTTCCTATTTGAAAAGGCTAATTTCATGTGTGATTTTTATTGTATTATAAACAGGAAGTGTAAGGCCTTGTTTATGCTTTATCTCATACACTTCATGTTCAATTTCTGATTAATTTGCTGCATATCCAGTTCTGTGCATTTAGGTGGTTGGTTTGGAATTTCTGGATGGGTGTCATCACTTCAGGAAAGATCAGTTAGTATTATCAAGAAAGAAGTTGCTAGTTCAGACTTTGCACTCATAAAGTAAACTTCTTTTCTTTGATCTTTGGGAACAGATTAGGAAAAGTGGAATTAGTTCTGGATAATATTGCATGCTATTCACATATAGCCATTACGCTATATCCACATTCTGCACCATTGTATGTTGTCATTATTGAACTTATTTTACTGTAAATTTCATTAATTTGAACCTGTTCCTCTTTGGTTTGAAACCACTGCAAACGTAGAGGTTCATTTTTATGTTCATTTGTAATCGCACTGGAAATGGGGGTTGAGGTGGTGTTGTGTTTGTTTTTCAGGGAGATCAGAAGAATGACGCATGGGTCTTCTCACTGGCCATCCTCTTGAGCAGCATGCTCGTCTACAACTGCCGGGCGACCATAGACAACCAAGCAGTGGAGACTCTTCAGTATCTTTTCAGTGATGCTCAGCTGCAGAGAATATGACTCAGCTGGAGAGTAGTTTTGGTCATAATGGAGTGGATTACAGGAGGGATATTCAACTGGCCAGTAGTACTTCTGGTTTTCATTCATCCCCTCTAATCGGGGGATTATCAGTAGATTATCGATAGATTATCAGTAAATAACTATCAAAACAAAACCAGCAGCATTCCTGACTTTCAGGTTTTTGATTGCATGGATGTATCATTATTTTATTTTATTTAGATAGGCCTGGATTCAATTAATGGTCATGCTTTATTTTACAGCCCGTTAATTACCTAGTATTTATTGGGTACGCGCAAAGGTACTTGTGTAACTATTAGGTAACTAGTTTGATTTCAGTGGTAAGTGCTATGAAACAAAGTCATTAAGTACCATATGTAAGCGCAGCCTGTTTCATAGTACTCCCCGCTGAAATCAAAATAGTTAGCTAATAAGTACCTGGTATTTACACAGTAAATACTATGTAATTAATGGGCTGTAAAATGTGACCCACTTAACTAAAATTAAAGTGCTGCTTGTTTAAAGTAAACATTGTTTGACATGTTCATTTTGGTGGTCACACTGAACTTAATTAATTGTCTTTGTCATATGTTGTCATAGTATTTTGATAATGGCCCTTGTCACAATGACAAACAAAAACAGAACTTAGCAAAATAGTACTTTATGCTTTCGGGCTTTGTATGCGCCTTGTGGGCTCGACTCGTGGTTGTTTGGGACACGCCTCTGTTCCTAGGCAGACCGAGGAATCGGTCATCTCTCCCGTCCGACTCGACGAGCCTTTTAGGGTTTTATTATTCCTTAGCTACGGCAGATATGTCACAGAGCTGACGGAACGGATCAAAGTCAAATCTCCCGGTGGCGCTTCATCCTCTGAGGACGGAGCAGACGCACAGTTTGTGCAGTTCTTCCCCAAGTTTGTGTGGGTCATCCGGGATTTCACGCTGGAGCTCAAGATTGACGGGAGGGCCGTGACTGACAACGAGTATTTGGAACATTCCTTGTCCCTCAGGAAAGGTAAATGACATGCGTTTGAACTCAGGAGATGATAGAGCTCACCATATCCTACTTCTCATTTTACAGCACAAAGATGCTAAACTTGGGCCGGAAAGGGAGGGTGACTGGGTCCCAGAAGCCCGCTATGCAACGTGTTCGCTACCAATCAATCAATCAATCAATCAATCTATGACATTTTAGAGATAGTGCCCCTTTTATAAGGGATTTGCCACAATACACCTCGCCCTTTACCCACAGAGCAAGCTGGAGGCAGGAAAAATCCCTTTGTAAAGACATGTTGGAAGAAACCTCAGAAGGACCCAGTGGGCCAGCCTCCTCTGGCTGCCTCAGGGTGTGGGTTCCCCAGTGCAAAATCAGTTTCAGACCAGTGTCTGTGGATGGCGGTCCAGGGAATGGGGTGGCCAGCCAGATCAGTGGACATACTGTAGACAGACAGCAGGCATCTGCCTCATCCGGGGAAGAGGGCAACTGGCCCCCTTCCATCGGTGAGGGTGGGAAACTAAGAGAATAGATACAATTACTGCACAGCACAGCTGGTGCAGTGTGGTCAGCAGTGGAATATCGCAGCTGAGGAAAGGACCTGGGTCTGTAACTGGACTTGTAACTGAGCTTGCTAAAGAGGTTCCTGGTGGTGGCCCTTTGGTTTTACCCATAAGAATAAAATATCTGCGTAAATGGATAAAAACTACGTACTACATGGATAATTTGTAAAATACGTAAACGGTGAACGTGAAGGTGTATGCTGAGTCACAAAGTTCAAATGTAATGTCATATTTCCATAGGCAGGGACAAGAAGACTGCAGACTACAACCTCCCCCGGGAGTGCATCCGCAGCTACTTTCCGACGAGACGGTGTTTTGTGTTCATCACCCCCACCACTCCAGAGAACATGTCACGTCTGGATTCCCTGGATGAATGCGATCTCAGCCAATCATTTCGCACCGTCACCTCCAGCTTCTGCAGTTACATCTTTACGGAGAGCAACGTCAAGACAGTTAAAGGAGGGGTGCAGGTCACTGGAAGGAGTGAGTGCACCCATTCCTCCGTCACAATTACAATTCCCCATCGCAATCATTTCCAGACACACACATTTACATTCACACACTACAAAGTGTTATAAAAATACTTTTTATTAATATTAACTTGGCAGTTTTAATTCACTGTTTGCCTGAGAAGTCAAACTTTCTCAGCTCATTGGCCATTTTTCTTTCTTTCTTGCCTTATTTCTTTTGTCACAGTGCTTGGTCATTTGGCAAAAACCTACGTTGACACCATCGCCAGAGGCGACGTGCCCTGCCTGGAGAACGCCGTGCTGGCTATGGCGCAGATCGAGAACGAGGCGGCGAGGAGAGACGCCCTGAAGGAGTACCAGCAGGGCATGCAGGACCTCTGCTTCCCCGTGAACGTCCAGGAGATGTCCCGGCAACACAGGCTCTGCGACTCGCTGGCCACCAAGACCTTCATGAGCCGCTCCTTCAAGGACGACAGCGGCGAGCACCTGAAAGCCCTGGCGGTAATCACAACCGCCGTATCTGCAGCCAGTGGCACAGACTCGTCAGTCAGTCAGCCAGTCTTTATTGGCCCCGATGAGCAATTCATCCTGCAGCCAAACGTAATGTCAGAAATATAAAACGACAGCCCCGTGAAGCAGTGTGCAAAACACACATTCAAAACATGCAACGAATGTAGAAAAACATGCTGTAGTTCTCATCAGGCTTTCTGAATCGGTTACGCTGATAAGGTGAGGCCTATACGACTAATAAATACAAACATCTGTTCGGCTATTTAAGCTGTTTATTGTTGATATGGAAGTGTATATCATTTTATTGCATTGTGCTGTATAAAAACAGTTTTCAAATGTATCAAATAGGCCCTGGTCCGTATGTTTGTTGCACTCTAATTTAAATTGTACTTCCCTCTTGGGTCTTTCAGCCAATGCCAATGTAAATGCCAATAATGTCATGTAAGAAAAATAAAAGGGTAAATGAAAAAATGAAAGGGTTATATAAAAAAAGATTGTGAACTGGGGTTGAGTGCAATCGTGGACCCCCTACAGTACATGAACTGTAGTTTATGACCACCTGCTGAACACCCCAGGCTGTGTTGTACAGGAATTTAGGCTTAGTTGAACAAGTCTGTGGCACAGAATGACAGAACAGGGATGTGAAATTCTTACAGGCACAGAACCGTATTAAAGAGAAAGGGGATGGAACCGTATTAAAGAGAAAGGGGATGGAACCGTATTAAAGAGAAAGGGGATGGCACCGCATTTCAGATCTGCCTGTTACCGCTGGCGTGTCTGTCTGCTTTCAGGAGGCCATCGCAGAGCACTATGCCGAACTTCTCTGCCAGAATGAACAAGCATCTAAGGACCTGTGCAGGAACCTCCTGGCTCAACTGTCTGCCCCGATGGGCAAGAAGATGCAGGAGGGCTTCTACGCCAAACCGGGGGGCTACGAGCTTTACTGCGCGGACAACGATGCTGTCGTGGCCCAGTTCCGCAGCACGCCCAACAAAGGGGTTGTGGTAAGTGTCCAAAAAAACAACACAAACTAGCAGAGCAGAATGCCGCAGTGGAAGGGGTATGAAACCGGGCTTACATAGTTGAGGAACAAAACACCTGCCTTTATTAAAGTCAAATTTAATTAGCCATTTATTTTAAGACTTTAAATAATCATCATTAAATGAGTAATACAATGGTTTGTTTATTCAAAATCCATCCATCCATTATCTTAACCCGCTTATCCTGAACAGGGTCGCAGGGGGGCTGGAGTCTATCCCAGCATACATTGGGCGAAAGGCAGGAATACACCCTGGACAGGTCGCCAGTCCATCGCAGGGCACACACACCATTCACTCACACACTCACACCTTTGGGCAATTTAGACTCTCCAATCAGCCTAACCTGCATGTCTTTGGACTGTGGGAGGAAACCGGAGTTCCCGGAGGAAACCCACGCAGACACGGGGAGAACATGCAAACTCCACACAGAGAGGCCCCGGCCGACGGGGATTCGGACCCAGGACCTCCTTGCTGTGAGGCGGCAGTGCTACCCGCTGCACCATCCGTGCCGCCCTTATTCAAAATCAAAATAACAAAATCATGAAGTAGCGGTGACTACTCGCTCATGATATACTGTAGCAGTGTCTGAGAGAAAGGCATGCGTGCCTGGATTTTTAGTTTTCAGCGAATGGTCCATATATTGACATGTGCGTGCGTTTGTGTCCTTAATGTATAGGCGGAGGAGGTACTGGAAGAGTTCCTGAAAGAAAAAAGTGTGGAATCCAACTCCGTTCTTCAGGCTGACAACAAGCTGAGTGAGCAGGAGAAAAGGATTCACGGTAAGCCCTCGCAACAAACCTGTCAACTTGTGCTCAAACTTGTCAAACTTCTCTGTGGTCACACCAGTGCTACTTGCAGCTTTGCAGATTCTACTTGCATTACATTACATTGTATTGCATTTAGCAGATGTTCTTATCCAGAGAAACCTATATAACCTGTGGTGAGCTATGTTGGACTTCAACTACGTCACACCCAAAAAGGTCCTGATAGTGGTCGTGACTTGATGCTGGCTGTTCAGACAGAGGTTGGATGCACAAAAAATATACTGCGGGTAAAATATGTATTGAACACGTCACCATTTCTCAGTAAATATATTTCTAAAGGTGCTACTGACATGGAATTCACCAGATGTCGGTAACAACCCATGCAACCCACAAATGCAAAGAAATCAAACCTTAGATGTCCATAAATTAAGTTGTGTAATAAAATGGAATGACACAGGGAAAAAGTATTGAACACACTTAGTTAAATTTATTTAATACTTTGTACAAAAGCCTTTGTTGGTAATAACAGCTTCAAGATGCCTCCTGTATGGAGAAACTAGTGGCATGCATTGCTCAGGTGTGATTTTGGCCCATTCTTTCACACAAACAGTCTTCAAATCTTGAAGGTTCCGTGGGCCTCTTCTATGAACTCTAATCTTTAGTTCTTTCCATAGATTTTCTATTGGATTCAAGTCAGGTGATTGGCTGGGCCATTCTAGCAGCTTTATTTTCTTTCTCTGAAACCAAGTGAGAGTTTCCTTGGCTGTGTGTTTGGGATCATTGTCTTGCTGTAATGTCCACCCTCGATTCATCTTCATCATCCTGGTAGATGGCAGCAGATTTTTATCAAGAATGTCTCGGTACATTTTTCCATTCATTACATGAAGTTTGCCAGTGCCGTATGCTGAAAAACAGCCCCACACCATGATGTTCCCACCTCCAAACTTCACTGTTGGTATGGTGTTTTTGGGGTGATGTGCTGTGCCATTTGACCTCCAAACATGGTGTATATTATGGCATCCAACGAGTTCAATTTTGGTCTCATCTGACCAGACTATATTCTCCAAGTATTTCACAGGCTTGTCTAAATGTTGTGCAGCAAACTTTAAACAAGCTTCAACATGTTTTTTCTTCAGCAATGGAGTCTTGCGTGGTGAGCGTGCATACAGGCCATGGCTGTTGAGTGCGTTACTTATTGTTTTCTTTGAAACAATTGTACCTGCTAATTCCAGGTCTTTCTGAAGCTCTCCACAAGTGGTCCTTGGCTCTTGGACAACTCTTCTGATAATTCTTTTGACTCCTCTGTCAGAAATCTTGCGAGGAGCAAATGATGTTTCCACTTCCGGATTATGGCCCCAACAGTGCTCACTGGAACATTCAGAAGTTTAGATATCCTTCTGTAACCAATGCCATTAGTATGTTTTGCAACAATAAGGTTGCGAAGGTCTTGAGAGAGTTCTTTGCTTTTACCCATCATGAGATGTTTCTTGTGTGACACCTTGGCAATGAGACCTTTTTATAAGCCATCAGTTGGGACCGAACCAGCTGATATTAATTTGCCCTGACAAGGCGCAGGATTGCTTTCTGATTACTGAATGATTTCAGCTGTTGTCTTGGCTTTTGGTGCCTTTTTGCACCTCCATTTCTTCATGTGTTCAATACTTTTTCCCCTGTGTCATTCCATTTTATTACACATAACTTAATTTATGGACATCTAAGGTTTGATTTCTTTGCATGTGTGGGTTGCATGGGTTGTTACTGACATCTGGTGAAAATTCCATGTCAGTAGCACCTTTAGAAATATATTTACTGAGAAAAATGGTGACATGTTCAATACTTATTTTACCTGCTGTATATTGTCAAATTTATTTGACAATAATTCAATGGCCAAGTAACAATTGGACATGCAATAGGCTCACCAGTGATTCAGTTCGAGTGCTGCTTGAGGGCCGTGATAAAACAGTGTGCAAAGTACGCAAAACAAGGGTCTCAGATCTTGCAGGATACAACTAGCTGGGAAGAAAAAAAAAAAATACTTAAATGTGGCAAAATAAGTACATAGGAAAACAAACCAGAGAAGGAAATAAACTTACGAGGACATCAGTAGAGGGGAGGGAAAGGGGATGAACCCATGGTTATCTGCAGGCCTAATCACAAGGGCCAGTTCCCTGGCAATATCAGTGATGTGCTGTTACATGCCACAGCAAAGGAAACTTCAGTGCATATGATTACATAAAGACAGGTACATTTCTTAACCCTTGTGTTGTGTTCAAAAATGACCCGCCACATATGTTTAACAGCAAAGAACCCCCCTCCCAAATGAGTGACAGGTTGTTAAAGCAAAATATATTTGGGGTTTAAAATTCAATTAAGCCGCTTTATTTTATGGGTTTAGTGAAGACGGGTCATTTTTGAACAAGGGGAGTGTACAGAATGTTAAGACTACACAATACTGGGCACTTTTAGTAATATTTTAACATTATTTTTTCAGAAAAAGAACTAGATTTTGAAGATCAAAAACGATCCTTGTGTAATTAAAAGGCTGGTTGGATGAGTCAAAAACAATGTGATGGCTTGTCACACCTTTGATGTGGTTGACTCTGTACCACAGGGACAATCTTATCTGGTCATTGAGGCCAAAAGTACTGCAGCTTTTAATTCTTCCCCTGTAATCAAAGACCTATTCCAGACACATTAGGTGAGTGGGATCTATGGCCAATCAGTGACATTGATGAATCCATGAAATACCTTTCTTAAGCACAGCATAAACATACATATTCTGTCTGCACCCCAACCCCCCCTTTCTGGTGCAATGGCTGGAACAGAGCAAACCCAGAAAGCCGCTCTGCTGGAGCAGCAAAGGCAGGCAGAGGAGGAGCAGCGCGTGGAGATGGAGAGGACCATGGAGGACGAACGGCGGAGCCAGGAGGAGAGGATCCGCATGATGACGGAGAAGATGGAGGAACAGCTGAAGAACCAGCTGGCAGAGGCAGACAGGGCCATGGAGAGTAAGCTGCTGGAGCAGAAGAACCTGCTGGATAAAGGATTCAGAGAGAAGGCTGAACTCATGAACCAGGAGATCCAGATCCTCAAGGAGACGAAAAACGAGTCTGCCAGTTCTGGAAACGTTTGGACCAAAACTATCCTACCAGTACTCGGCGAAGCGCTCGGGGCGGTGACCTCTATTTTCCAATACAAGGCTTTCAAGAAAGCCTCTTTTCCCCGATATAAATCTAAAAATAAAAAAATGAAATAAAGATCCAGGGACCCCCCCCC
The DNA here is from genome assembly GCF_963514075.1 of Conger conger. Lineage (NCBI taxonomy): Eukaryota > Metazoa > Chordata > Actinopteri > Anguilliformes > Congridae > Conger > Conger conger. The sequence goes on along the minus strand of NC_083760.1, from coordinate 81,799,588 downwards.
CATCCATGCTCTAAGGCAACCAGAGACTCCCATCATAAGTTACCTTCAAGGATCCCCAGTGGTCCACAGACTCCCTGTTGAAAACCCAGGTTTTTAGTTCACATAGCTTTAAGATACACACACCCACAACAAGTGTGTTATGCATGCATGTGTGACTTAATCTGTGTGTTATTGGCAGTTGAACTGATATGTAACAATTTGCCCAGTAAAATGACAAATAAATGAACCACTTGGAATGAACTTTCAGTTTTAATCTTTGTGCGGTCAAATGTTCAATGGTATCTCCTTTTCAACACACTGTTATATTATTCACTCAGTGAGCACTTTATTAGGTATTCATTAGACTTTTTTCTTTTTATTTTTATTTTTTTTTTTACTTCTGCTGCTGCTGTAGCCTATCCTCTTACAGGTTTGATGCCTTGCATGTTCAGAGATGCGCTTCTGCATACCACTGTTGTAATTTGTGGTTATTTGCATTACTGTCACCTTCCTGTCAGCTTTGACCAGTCTGGCTATTCTTCACAGACCTCTCATTAAAAGGCATTTCTGCCTGCAGAACTGCTACTCACTGGATGCACCATTCTCTGTGAACTGTAGAGACCTCTGCATGGAAATCCCAGGAGATCAGAGATACTCAAACCACCACGTCTGCCACCAAAAATCATTCGACAACCAAAGTCACTTAGATCACATTTTTTCCCCATTCTGATGGTTGATGTAAACATTAACTGAAGCTCCTGACCCATATCTGCACAATTTTATGCATTGCACTGCTGCCACAAGATTGGCTGATTAGATAATCCCATGAATAAGTAGGTGTACATGTGTTCCTAATAAATTGGTGATATAAGTGAGTGTACATTATAATGTAAATTAAGTGAACTAGTTTGCTCCTGAATTCACTGCAATTTAATGTATTGTGTATTGTGTATTGTAATGTCATACATCTCAATTTCCAAGGCAATTCAAACAAAAGCTGGAACTTTACTCATCTCACAGCTTGTATATAAATGAGGCGATTAAACTTAAATGTGAAACCTTTGAATTGAACTTAAATTAGAAAATGTTAAGCCTCAAGCTTATTTTTTAATCCTGAGCACTGCTCATTCTGACAGCTTCTGACTCTGACCTTACCTGAGCTTAAGCGTGTGTATGAAGTGGTTGGCCACAGCAATTTTGTCCTGGGGTGCTTTAATCGCTTCGTATCACAGACGCTTGACTTAAATTAAGCAAGACACTTGTACCATTTACAATACCAACTTAATGTAGCTTATTTTCATAATTTGGATACAAATACAAATAGAAAACCAAATAAGTGAAACTAGTTGCTGTACTCTAATGGATGAGCGGTATGTCACTCAAATCATAATTAATTGGAATGCCCCACAACAAACTAAACGGCAAGTGTTGTTTTACACACAGCTAATTCAGACGATGGACAGGCTTTACAAATGAGCCTGTTTTTACATTACATTACATTAATGGCATTTGCTTATCCAGAGCGACGTACAACAAAGTGCATACCCATAACCAGGGATAAGTGCGCTGAAAGACCCTAGAGGGAAGTACAATTTCAACTGCGACCTGTACAACAACGATGAGGACCAGGGCCTATTTTTATTTTTATTTTTTTTAAACAAATAAACAACAAAGCAAAAGTGACCAAACTAGCCAAACACTGCTTACCTTGCCAAACTAAAAATACCGATACACAAAAAAGTAAATCACAGAAAGACAACAATTAATGTTCACAGGGAGGTAGGGAGGGATGGGGAGAGGTGCTGCTTGAAGAGGTGCGTCTTCAGTTTGCGCTTGAAGGTGGGAAGAGATTCTACAGTTTTCCAAAGCGCAATGTCCAAGACCAAAAATGACCGCTGAATGTCTACATGTAAAGCAAATGGTGAGATTTTATATGTATTCCATAATTAGTTGCAGATATTGATAGTAGAATGATGTGGTATAATTACACAAGAATTCATCTAGTTGATTCAATGAGCAGCGTTTTTCACCACTGTATCGGAAAACAATTCTGTTTTTTTTGGTTTTATCTTGCTGCTATGACGGAATACAAATATTTGGTGGCAAAATATTAGAAAATATTATTACAACCGCGTTCATGCTTCCACATACTTTATTCTCCAGTGGGTCAATGTTGTTGCATATGAGACTGGGCAAGGGGGGGCTGTTCGACCTATGAACTTCAAGACGGCAGTGGTGCATAGAAAAGCTGTATTTTTAATCCTTTTAAGTCACATAAGGCAGGCATTGTGAAACTAGCCGCCTTGGGCGAAGGGGTTAACAAACATATCTGTAGTCTGTAGTGCTCTAGAAGTTCGACAGCATTAAAATACAACTCAAAATGTAAGAGACAAACCAGTTGGAACACATGAGAGAAGTGTAAAAGCACCTTGACGAAAAAAGCCGAAACGCATACAGAACTTTTTTAAAAGTGATAAATCATGTGAAATCAAGAAGTATGACCAAAAGGAAGATCCGTCTATTATCTTAACCCGCTTATCCTGAACAGGGTCGCAAGGGGCTGGAGCCTATCCCAGCATACATTGGGCGAAAGGCGGGAATACACCCTGGACAGTTCACCAGTCCATTGCAGGGACACACACCATTCACTCACACACTCATACCCATGGGCAATTTAGACTCTCCAATCAGCCTAACCTGCATGTCTTTAGACTGTGGGAGGAAACCCACGCAACACGGGGAGAACATGCAAACTCCGCACAGAGAGGCCCCGGCTGACCGGGATTTCAACCCAGGACCTCCGTGCTGTGAGGCGGCAGTGCTACCCACTGATAATCCGTGCTGCCCCCAAAATATGACCAAAAAATGACCAGTCTTTTATGACTGTATGCCAATACATGCCCTAGACTCTCTTTTAGTCATTTCAAAAGAAAAAAAACATCTGTTCTTTTAAAATGAAATTTGAAATAACGAGGCTATGATTGTGGTAACTGGATGCTTACTAAAGCCATGTATTTTAATATTTTATTTTACAATGAAGCATTTTTTACAATGAAATTGTGAGGATGTTTTGACTGGCTCCTGTCTCTACTGTCTCAGATGAGAAACAGAGGGTGGCCATTTTAGAACAGGAGAAAAGGAGGGAGACGGAAAGACTAGAACTGGCTCAGAAGATGCTCAGGGACCAAGAAGAGAGTCACCAGGAGACCATACTTCAGTTACAGGTGAACCCTCCACTTCTGAAATAACAATAAAAAAGTTGGTCTGTCTGCCTGCAGAATCGGTTTAATTAGGGGTGACATGGATATTTGATAACTTTTCGTTAAATCAATGAAGCAATAATTTTAAAAATGTGTTTTGAGCTTACTCAAGTTCCCTTTGTGTAATACTACATTTTGTTTAAAGATCTGAAATCATTCAGCACCAAAAAAAATAAGCAAAATCAGGAAGGGGGCGAATACTTTTTTTTTACAGCACTGTATGTGTGTGCATGCTTGTATGAATAGCCGCTGTATATATGACTTTCAGTGAAACATTTAATTAATGTAATGCTGACCTTGGCAAAACCCAAGACAAGTGTTGATTTAATGCAGGCCAAAAACTATATCCGAGATATCAAATCAGTTTTTGGCTGTAGTACAGTTATTCTCAATACTTTACCCCCCATTTAACTTCCCTGTCAACATTCTGACCTGATGGTGGATACGGTCTTGGAATCAATGGACCAACATTTAGAATTGCCTCAGTACTGCTGTGTTTTATTGAATTTGGTTCAGTCAATATCCAGCTGTATAAATGGGCAGTATGTTAAACAGTCAAATGCCTAAAAATCTAAATCTGTCTCTGAAGGTCAAGAAGCAGAAGGAGGCGGCTGAGGCCATGAGAGAGTTGGAGCAAGCAATGGAGAGCAAACTGCAGGAACATGAGCGGCTGATGGCCAAGGGGTTCCAGAGGAAAGAGGATGCCCTGAAGGAGGAGATCCAGGAACTGAAGAACAATATGGAAATCACCAAGGAGAAGGACAAGGCCGCCCAGCGGGAGGCAGTGGTGAGCATGACCAGAGTCCTCGCCAATGGAGTCCAAACTTACATGGAGTACATGAGCCTCCATGAGAACCGCATTATGAAGGAAGAGCAACGCAAGGAGGCACAATACAGGCTCCAGCTGGAGAGAAGCAGACAGGGCAGGGGGTTAAAGCAAGTTGTTCAGGGGAAAGGAGAACCGAACCTTCACCAGCACCAGCGAGGAAAGCCCAAACCTGGACAGACAAGCTCCTAAACGGATAGCGCGGAGACGCAGGCAAGCTCTTCACAGTCCAGTGCGAGGCCTGAGAAAGAAGAAGATCCACAGCATGAAGTCCTTGAAGTCTAATGAATTCCATATTGTAGTGTGCGTGTTAAGCTTTTAAAATGAATTAATCTTGTTTTACAGTGTTAACATACAGCAGGTTTCAGTAATGCTTTGAGGCTTCATGGTGATGCAGGTTGCAGTTGAGATGCATATTCAATATACTTCCACAAACAGTACCATGCAAAATGCACATGTAAAACCTTGAAGAGGTTACATCATTCTGCAAAACCAAAAATTATCAAATTCATATAACTATGAATTTTATACTGGGCAGACATAAAAAAAGGTGTTTCTGGGGCAAGGCAGATAATTTTTCATACATCCATCCATGCATCTTCTATAGGGTTTGCTCTCAGTCAGGGTTGTGTGGGAAATGGAACATGAATTGTATAGGGCCTGCTGGGAAACTAATGTTGAAACCGTAATCTTCAAATTGTACTTTTTCTTTTTGCAGCATCATTAAAAATACATTTACTGTAAAAAGTTAAAGCAATGCTGACTGACTTTTTACAGTGCATTTTGAATATGCGTAATGAATATCAATAACACTACTGAGGTGTTTCTCATACGATTCTACATGACAACTCAGTTCTCTGTGAGAAGAAATACTATGATGTATAAAATGATATATGTATATATTTAAAGAAAAACTATTTTAAATGATTGAACCTGAAAAGAACAAACAGATCCTTTACCCTCAGAGAGCTAACACTTTAGCGAACACAATGCTTTAAAAGTAACATTTCAGTCTGTGGATGACCCGCCAGATCTTGAGTTGACCACTGGCAAACCAAGTCATTTTCGAGGGGCTGTGAGAGCATCGTGGGGTTTGTTGCTGGTGGAGTCCGGCATACCTGCCAGTCAGGGCTGTCGGTGGAGGGAGGTGTCCACAAAACCACTTAGCCTCATTCCTGTGTGCGTGGGTCTATACCCTCTGCCCTGATCTTACTGCAGGTAGAACAGATAAAGGATTAGCCATGATTATCAGATTACCTGCCGCTGTGGTTGCATGCTGGCTAAACCACTCCCTCTCTGCCTGCAGATGGCATGCTAACCACGCCACCTTTCCTCATGCGTTTTCTCAATTTAGCTCAATTTGACATTTTTAATCAATTCATGATTACCAGAGATGGGGACTCGAGTCGCACATATATGGACTCCAGACTCGACTCGGACTCCTCCAAAAATGACTTGCGGACAATAAGAGTCTGCCAAATGGCATCGTGGAAATGATGAAGTGAATAATGCCACAGCCAATGGTTATTTTTCAATTATTTATACGAAAGATATTACTTGATTAAAACACACCCAACGTCGTTTTACGCGCCGCACTATGCGCCTTTTAATTGCAACCATAGCAACACCCTAGCTGTATTTCTTGCAAAGATTACAGTTCCGCATGTTGAGGCCTTTGAGTTTAAATAATTCAGGCTCATCGAGCCAAACAAAATGATTGCAACTAGCAAAATGTGGAGAATTAAAATAAAAGATTCGGGAGCAACCACGTCAAATGTCAAAAGACATTTGAAAACTCATACGGAAAGGTAAGTCAGTTTACCAGCAGGGGAGCTGATCGCGCCGCTGTTCACTGATGCGTAAACGTCGTCATAAAAATGTATTCTTACCGTGAGTCCCGGCAAATGTGGATGCAAGCTAATTGCTATCTTCGTTATGGTCGCAGCACATTCGACACGCGAGGCTCTTAGATTATTTTTTGAAGAGTCCCTGACGCGCAAATGTAGTCTAAAAATGTGTTTATACGGCGGAAGTTGTGTCGAGTAATACCGATTTTGAAAAAAGAAGACTATAGTCACCCCTTTAGATTAAAAAAACACACACACACTTTGAGGCACAGTCGCGCTGTACTGAAATTCATTTTTCAATGCCCTACCCGTAACGTTAACCTGCACACAACCTGAAATTGTGGATTTACGACAGTGACATTATCGGTCCACGCTGCTATATCCCATAGCATTGCTGCTCACTTGGTTACCCTTGGTTAAAGGGAGGTTAAAATAAATAATGTGAACAAATTGCAAAGTGTCTTATTTCCTGGGCAATGAATTCGTTGCATTCTATCGGTATCTGACAATTTATGATCTACAGCATGTCGTGGGTCATTGAGAAAGATAGGACTACTTCAAAGATTTGCGTATACTGAACACATTTGAGATTTCAAAAATATTTAATTTTACAGAGACATTTTTGTATTTCATTTAAAAAAACGTAACACATTACTGTAAGCAATTGACTACTTTTTACATAAAAACTTGATCGAGGCTGTCTGAGATCAGAAGCAAGGAGCAAACCAAAGTCTGCAGAAGAACTGTGGCAAGTTCTCCAACATGCTTGGAACAACCTCCCTGCTGATCGTCTTACAGAACTACAGGACAGCGTTGGCCATCTCAGAGAAGTGATGCAGTTTTAAAACCGAAGGGTGGTCACAAAAAATATTGATTTGATTCAGTTTTTTACTATTCTGCCAAATTCATAAAATGTAATGTAAAATGTATAGTATATTTATTTAGGACCTTTCATTGAATTATTTCTGAAAGAATCTATACAGAATGTTATATAGGTGCCTAAGACTTTTGCACAGTACTGTATTTGCCTACAAGCCAAACGCTTGTTTCTTCATAAAAGAAGACAGCGTTTGGCTTGCAGGTGTGCCACCCTGGACATTTTGAGTTCTGCTTGTATTTGTACTTGGTATCTTAACTTGGCCCCCTACCATTATTTTTTTTCAGATTATTATTCAGAAAACATCACAAAAAATCTATGTTAGTGACTGACTGCAAATGCAATAGTTCTTTACAATAGAATAAGCATTTAGTCAGTAACTTACATGGAAAGAGAAGAGAAGCACTGCTGCATTAAAACAAATTGTTTTAATTGCATTTACAGGTGAGAGAAGTACACAAGCACCACATATTATTATACTAAGCTTGTTCGTATTCGCTGTGCCGTGTTTTATGTTGGTTTCAAAGATTTAAACGTGTTTTGATGGAATAGAAACTCGCCTCCATGGCTAAAGCCAACACGTGGAATAAGTTGGCTGGCTATAGTAATGTTACTGCGGTAATCATAAGTCAGAAGTGCTCAAGCTGCAGATGCACTTATATTAATTAGACTATTTCATTTGTGGTACAATGTATGCATCTGATGTATAAAAGCTATATAATTGAAGTAAAGTGATTCATGTTTGATAATATTGTTTGATGAATAAGGCAACTGATTGAAATAGAAGTAGCACTGCTGTTTTAAAACAAATTGTCCAAATCTCAAATGTGTCGAAAAACATCTTCACGAGGGAAAAGACACCACAGCAGCAAGCTGTTCAGGAAAATCAGACTTTATTTAGCACAAGTGCATTTTCATAAACATGGACCTGGACCGTCATTTTTACACCCATTTTATGCACAGTTACTCCTCCTACAACTCCTCCTCAAACCTCATTGTGGCAAATCACCCACACTGTTCTTATCTTAACTCCTCCCACAACTCCACCCCCCAACAGGTGCAAACATCATTGTGGCAAATCGCCCAAAGTCCTCATGCTCTGCCAACTGTGTACAAAGTTCAGTCATGCTCTGCCAAATCTCTATAAAGTTCAGGGTGCCCCCGCCCTCGCGAACTGCCTCTAGCACACACTTCAGCCATGGTTTTTTCCACATATGGGTCACTTTTCTAAAACGAACTAAGCAGCAGTAATCATTGAAAATATACAGACATACTAAACATTTGATTAATATTCTCTTCTTATATTCTTTTCTAATATACAGACATACTAAACATTTGATTAATATTCTCTTCTAAGTGAGTAAATGTACATTGCATTCTTTGCTCAGTTTTCACTGTGGTTTCTTGCGTTTTCATAATATCAGCTATAATTAATGTTCTAGGTTCATTTGAATTGATAACAAGCAGCAGTTAATCAGTTTGAAACTGTACAGGTTACATATCATACTTTCATATGGATATACTGATACACTTTTAGCATACATCATCGAGAGTTTTGGAGGAACCAGCCTGCTCATCAAGGTTGAGCCTGATTTTGAGGGAGATCTTTTGTTCTGTGAATTTCCCCCTACAGTTTTAATTGCATTTACAGTGATAACTGCTGAAATAAACCCACCTGGCACCTGGATGAACAGTGGGATCATTCAGTGTGTAATACAGGCACATACGTCCAGAATGTAAAGAATTAGTAAGGAATGTTCGCGGGTGAGCCGTGAGAACTGCTAACCATGATAAGTCTGTGGCCGGAGGCATAATAACACCGAATAATAATAATAATTATATATATATATATATATATATATATATAGTGAGGTCCATAAATATTGGGACATCGACACAATCTCATCTTTTTGGCTCTATACACCAGCACAATGGATTTGACAACAAGATGTGCTTTACATGCAGACTTTCAGCTTTAATTTGAGGGTATTTACATCCAAATCAGGTGAACGGTGTAAGAATTACAACAGTTTGTATATGTGCCTCACATTTTTTAAGGGACCAAAAGTAATGGGAACTAACAATAAATCTTTTTAATACTTGGTTGCAAATCCTTTGCAGTCAATTACAGCCTGGAGTCTGGAACGCATAGACATCACCAGACGCTGGGTTTCATCCCTGGTGATGCTCTGCCAGGCCACTACTGCAACTGTCTTCAATTCCTGCTTGTTCTTGGGGCATTTTCCCTTAGGTTTGTCTTCAGCAAGTGAAATGCATTTTCAATCGGATTCAAGTCAGGTGATTGACTTGGCCATTGCATAACATTCCACTTCTTTGCGTTAAAAAACTCTTTGGTATGCTTCGGGTCATTGTCCATCTGCACTGTGAAGCGCCGTCCAATGAGTTCTGAAGCATTTGGCTGAATATGAGCAAATAATATTGCCCGAAACACTTCAGAATTCATCCTGCTACTTTTGTCAGCAGTCACATCATCAATAAATACAAGGGAACCAGTTCCATTGGCAGCCATACATGCCCACGCCATGACACTACCACCACCATGCTTCACTGATGAGGAGGTATGTTTTGGATCATGAGCAGTTCCTTTCCTTCTCTATACTCTTCTCTTCCCATCATTCTGGTACAAGTTGATCTTTGTCTCATCTGTCCATATGATGTTGTTCCAGAACTGTAAAGGCTTTTTTAGATGTTGTTTGGCAAACTCTAATCTGGTCTTCCTGTTTTTGAGGCTCACCAATGGTTTACATATTGTGGTGAACCCTCTGTATTCACTCAGTCTTCTCTTGATTGTTGACTTTGACACACATACACCTACCTCCTGGAGAGTGTTCTTGATCTGGCCAACTGTTGTGAAGGGGTTTTTCTTCACCAGGGAAATAATTCTTCTGTCATCCAGCACAGTTGTTTTCCGGGCCTTTTGGTGTTGCTGAGCTCACCGGTGCATTCTTTCTTTTTAAGAATGTTCCAAACAGTAGATTTGGCCACACCTAATGTTTTTGCTATCTCTCTGATGGGTTTGTTTAGATTTTTCAGCCTAATGATGGCTTGCTTCACTGATAGTGACAGCTCTTTGGATCTCATATTGAGAGTTGACAGCAACAGATTTGAAATGCAAATAGCACACTTGAAATGAACTCTAGACCTTTTATCTGCTCCTTGTAAATGAGATAATGAGGGAATAACACACACCTGGCCATGGAACAGCTGAGCAGCCAATTGTCCCATTACCTTTGGTCCCTTAAAAAGTGGGAGGCACATATAGAAACTGTTGTAATTCCTACACCGTTCACCTGATTTGGATGTAAATACCCTCAAATTTAAGCTGAAAGTCTGCAGTTAAAGCATATCTTGTCGTGTATAGAGCCAAAAAGAGGATAATTGTGTCGATATCATATGTCCAGTACACAAGGTAGGTAGGCCAAGTCTGTAACTGCCATGTCAAGACATTCTACGCCTGTTGAAAGATACAAAATATTTTGGTGAGCATTCTGTATTTTATGTGAGATTACATCTGCAACTTGAATGATATACTTATATATTTAAACAAAACTCAATTTTGACCAAAAAATATTTGAACAGAATTGAACAAACAGATCCACTAGCCTCAGACAATGCATTAAAAGTGACACTTAAGATCTGGCAGGTTATCCACAGACTAGTGATGGGAATAGTCAGGGATCCATGGGCCCAAAAGCTCAAGAAAATGGGTTGAACCTGACATGGCACGCTTTTTTCCATTATTATCATCTTTACTTTGTTAGTAATCAATTATGCCCAGCCAACGTGTCATTCTTTGCAGAAAACATAGTCATTCCACAGTAAAGATTATTAAAGTCAACCCAAAATCAATGAATCTGTAGTGATTTTATTACCCATACGCCCAAAATTCCTCAAGACATCTGTTTAATTTTAACAAAACCCTGTACCCCAAAGAAAATACTTTTAACAAAAGAAATTCAAAACAACAAATTTTGGATTTTAATTACAAAATATACAAAGGATGACAAGCCAACAGTTATATGGCACTTACATATAACGATAATTGCCTATAACCTACAACCGTGACGCCAAGACAGAACTCTTCACTGGCATCAGTCAGCAGCCAGTGGCCATGGAGAAATACTTGCAAGCTCTTCCAGTTCTGACAGCAGTTTCAGAGCAGACAAAGGCTATGGCACACCTGGATATGGATGACACCAAACACCATGAGGACTCAACAGCCAAGGAACAAAGGAGGTAGAAAGTGGTAGGAAAATAACATGTCATCAACAACCACATGATCAATTCATTCACATGTGATGAACAGGAGCTGATGAACGTTTCAACAGGCCACAAATCTGCATCTGCAGACTAGATGAACACCCGTGAAAAAGGACTAGAGCCACTGGCTGCAGTAAGAAAAACAGACAGTGAGAAAATAGCCCCAATACAACTTGCCACATTTGCAGCAAAGCCAAAAAAGTCACTGTCCATGGCACTCAAAGCTAAGAAGGTCTACGAGGGAGAGTGCAGTTGTCCGAAACCTGTACTTTGTGCGGGACTTGGATGAAGACAAGAAGGTGGAGGACTTCACTTATGAGTGGACAAGTTGCCCAGCCTTCCTGTTTGAGCCAGATCCGTCCCTTGACCAAGGTTATGCCATGCGTGAAGGGAATAAGGTTGACTACTTGGCTGCAATCAAGACATCCCTTGGCAGTTCACAGAGGGAAGTGGGCAGACTGCATTCATCCAGCGTCACCAACATCTTGGTAGCAGCATCTTCCATGAACTGCAAGTAAATTACCTGAAGCAGCTCCTAAGTAGTATCCCTATATAGTCACAACTGTGACTGCAACCTGTGCGGGGAAAAATGTCCTTTTTAACATGCACAAATAAGATATCACAGGTGAGCATTGTCTGATGAAACAGATCCAGTAAAAACACAACAATAGCTATTCTTCTATTTAACTTTCGTATTTATTTGCAAAGAAATGACAGAAAGTGAGAAAGCTTACCGGCTTTCTGATTTGAATCAGACATAGTAAGACTCTTATACACACTTTTCCAGAAGGGGGGGCTTTACCAAAACAAAAGACATGAAGCTGGCCACAAACATTTATCAGTATTTTGTCTTCCGAATACCCCTTGTTGACCTTGCTGTAAGACCGGAATGTGCTAGCTGAGAGGAAGAGACATTAAGGTGAAAGGCTGTCTGTCTGCTGGAGAGAGACAGAGAAAGACTCATAGTAAGCACTTAATTCTGAAAGTGGTCTAATAGTAATAAGGATTATCACTAAAAGGTTATTTGTAATCATGTGATTGTCTTTATGTTAACACACATTGTCAGTTAAGAATCGATTCAGAAAATTACCCTTACAAAACACTTTGTTGATGATCGATATGATGTCTCCCCAGCTGAAAGTCTGAAAGGTGAGGAACGAGAGACCGATTTAGTAAAGGCTGTTGGTAAAAGAACACCTGCTAGCATGCACATCTTGTTGTCGTTCTAGCTCACCCGCGGTGACTGCTGCTGTGACACTGGCACATTTGGTCTGGCTTGCTGGACATGTTTTTGTAGTCTGTGAACATGGTCCAGTACCAGTGGCTACACACTCAAAACAATCCAGTGGGTATGCTAAAACATATTTGGAATAAAACACATTTAAGAATATGCAGTTGCAGACCCTTCTCAGGTAAGGTTCATTTCCATGTCACTCTATTTAAAATCAGCATGCAAAAATGACATGAAAAACCAAGTAGCCAATCTACATTTAGCACAAGACTAGCCTAAAGGCTTCTCAGTTTTCACAAACTGAGTGGGTGAATATTTGAGAAGGGCTGAACTAAACTAAAATGAACTAAAACTAAACTAAATCCCACATGCCATTAATGACAATTTCAGTTTATATTATTGCTTGTCTCAGAATGTTACGCCATTTCTCTTTGGGCCAATCGATGTGTTCCGTGGCAAATTTTAACCGATTCGGCGCACGCCGTTTTTTCAACAATAGTGCTTTACCGGGGCTCCTTGCTGATAGCTTAGCTTCAATCAAACGTCTTCTGACTCTAATAACACTTAAACTTAATTGTAGATCATCTTTGATCTTTCTTGAGCTGATGAATGGCTGAATATTTGCCATTGTGACTATTCTTCGATCCGTTTTAACAGTAGTTGCTTGTTTTCTTCCGCATGTTTTGTTTTTGTGTTGCCATTTTAAAGCATGAGATCATTTTAGCTGAGCATCCTATAATTTGCTGCACTTCTTTATACGTTTTCCTCTCTCTAATCAACTTTTTAATGAAATGACGTTGTTCCTCCGTACAATGTTTGGAACGGCCCATTTTACTTAGCAATTCAGAAGGAAATACATTTTATAACAATGTGTGAAACATTTGCTTCCCTTCTTCCTTAATAAAGGACAATTAATGACACCTGTTTTTTCACAGAATGAATGAATTCTCTAATTAAACTCCACATTGCTATTATTTTGAATATGCTTCTTTCAATGAATGAGTCAATTACTCAGAACAAGCAGCGTGCATGTCATGACAGTTGGGTCTGTTGTTTTTCTATTACACTACTACATCTACAAGTAAATTATTTGCCATGCATAAATATCACTACTACTAATAACAGTGGTTCATCAGGTTACTGATGTTGTACTGCTATTTTTTTAACGCAACTGTACAATAATGTTTGGACAAACTTCTTCAGGTTGGCTTGAAAAGCCCCTTCCATTTTAATTGTCAACGTAGATCACCGTTCGATTTTAATCTGGAGCAGGAGGGTTGATCTTTAAGCTCGATATGCAAGCAGGACAGTGAGTTATTTAGAATTTCCTGTTAGGTGACGTTATGTATGTACTTTAGCTTGTTTGTAATAGGCGTTGGCCTTAAATTTTGCATTTACTGTAGTAACTCATTTTTAAATGTGTTATAATTTCACTATGTATTGGATAACTGGATAATGGCATTCCTTAGGACTCTAGCTAGGTTTTCCTATAGCATAATGCAGATGCAGACAGTCATAGCTCCTGATTTTTTGCATAAAAATATTATAATAAATCATCTTTTGAATGATGCTTAAACTTACCTTTCATTTAAAAATTAAAAAGTAAGAGTATGTTAATAAACCAAAATTATTGGGTTTCAACACTGTAATTACATTTACAAATAAAGTGATAATTATTATTATTAAGTCGGAGACGCAGATTAAGACTCGTCCTAGGCTAAATTCAGTTGGAGATTCTCCATACAAAGCTGCATTTAGTCCAGGATTGAGCTTAATCTGTGTCCATGTAACAGGCCCCTGGTTTGGTATTGACCCCCATTTTATATTACAGAATGGTTACTTATTTCATCTTATTTAATGATATATCAATGGCCTACCACACTAGACCTGGGGTTTTGGCAAAGCCTTTCCCTTACCTCCTTGAGAAAAGCTTTGCAAAAATGTTGGCAGTTCATTGATATATGAATAAATGTATGAAATAACCAGTTTTTGTGTGTGTGCCCTTTAATACTGTTTCTTCAGTTGTCATACACGTGATGTCATATACAAAATGTCATCTACACTTCTGGTTTCTATAACTTCAACTTCAATAATTTCTATAGGCATACTGTTGTTTAAGCTGCACCATTCTGGAGACCTGAGACTTGACTCAGATTTGCATTTGATGGCTTGTGAACATGTCTCTTGCACACAAGATTTCACCACCTCTTCTGTTATTTCAAGACCAAGGAAAATCAGCGATATAAAACTGTTGTTCGACTTCGCTACCATTTAGCAGATGATCTTATCCATAGTGACAAATCCCAAGAGAGAAAGTACAAGACATGCAGACTGCTGACAACTACCCTATTGAATATTAAACAGAGTTACTCAAAGTTATATTATTATATAAACTGGGTCTCATAATTCATGAGATAACATAATTTATATTCATCATATGAAGTTGGTACAAAAGCCTTATTTATTTGACAAATAAAATGACAATCAGAAAAATGTATACACACTTTTTTAGCCATCCCTGAGAATGTATAAATTTTATGGAAACGCTAAATGTGTGTGACACCCACACAATAGCTGATATTAAATAAATTGTCCTTAACATTGACAAACTAAGTAAAAGCAAGATTTTTGCTTTTTATTTCTCTTCACAGTGAGATGAATGGGTGAATGTATCAATCACTAAAATGAACTTGCCAAACTGAGTTTGTGAAGGAAAGGAACATTTACAGTACATTTACCTGTATGGTAAATTTGAGGGCGAATGTTGATTGGATCTAGGCCATTGTGTTTGTCCCAAAAGGGTGCGGTAATGATACTGCTGCTGCTTCGGTACGTACATAATTTCTTTCTTTTTTTTTTTCTTCATATACATACATATACACACACCTATGTATACGTACATGTATATATACACATAAATGTGGAAACAAAAGACACATACACAACGAGACAAAAAATGGGGAAAAAATGACAGAACAAAACAAACAGCCCAGCTATTCAGTTTCAGACTATTTTCAAAACAGGCGTGAAAGGGCTGAGAGACCCACTCCTGCCATCTTTGGGATTATCCCTGGCAAAAACATGGAGGCTGCTTGTCCCACAGTATCCAAAATAACAGAAAAAGGTGAAGGGGACTTCTCATTTTGAACCTTCTCCTTCTTCAGGGAAGAAATTTCAGCTTCAATGAGCTTTGCCCGCTCATCAAAGCCTTGCTTCATGAGCTCCTGCTGTTCCTGAAATGACAACAAACAAAACCACACTCAAAGACCTTAACTTGGAAAATGGAAAAGTGCTTATGTCACATCCCAAAAGCTTGAGGCAGCACGATGCTCCGTACTAAGCAAGACGACGAAGAATTGGACTCTCTTCCATTGCCCAAAGAATAGCTCAGGGGTATATCAATGACACATCTTGTGTTTAAACTGCTTGGTATTCCCCTTTAAGAGTGCATGGTGTTTTGGCACTGCACTGGCACATAATAAACAGGTTGAATATATCAGTGGGATTTTGTATTGATAGTGCACAAACTGCCCTGACAGGAAGGATGGTTTGGCATTCCTGGGGCTAAGAACAGGAGTAAATTGTCAAAGATCTTAAACATGGCTGGGAAGATCGAAGGGAAACCACAGAGTCAGCTTTCTGTAATATACGTACAGTATGTGTTATGTGACAGGCAGAAAGTCCAGTAAATCATTTCTTTAATCTGACCAGCTCCCTTCTGGGAGGTGGCATAGGGTACCCAGGGCCAGAAGGAATATTATTAAGAACTATTTTATCCCACATGCAAAATTCAATTTCTTTGAATAATTCTATGTGTTAATACCTACCCTGTCACCCCTGCATCTTGATAATTTGTCAACTTGAATTTGAAGCGGTTACAGTATGTTGTGGTTTGTGTCGTTTTGGGGATTATGCTGTGTTTATATTTGTGTGGTTGTTGCCACCATTTGTATATAGAAACCAGAGACGAGCTCCTCCAAGCAAGGAGTGTGCTGGTACTAAGAAGTACAGCCAGAATGTATGTTGGTGCACAGTAAACTTTCATTCTTTCATTATCCTAACCCGCTTATCCTGAACAGGGTCGCAGGGGGGCTGGAGCCTATCCCAGCATACATTGGGCGAAAGTCAGGAATACACCCTGGACAGGTCGCTAGTCCATGACAGGGCACACACACCATTCACTCACACACTCATACCTACGGGCAATTTAGACTCTCCAATCAGCCTAACCTGCATGTCTTTGGACTGTGGGAGGAAACCGGAGTACCCGAAGGAAACCCATGCAGACACAAGAAGAACATGCAAACTCCGCACAGAGAGGCCCTGGCCAACAGGGATTCGAACCCAGGACCTCCTTGCTGTGAGGCGGCAGTGCTACCCACTGCACCATCCGTGCCGCCCCACAGAAAACTTATGAGTGTTACATCAACTGTAAATGTGGTGTCCTTTGGACTCGAGCTATTTTAAAGCTCACCTTAAAATCAGCAAGCAATTTCAACCCAAAAAAAAAAAAAAAAGAAGTGAGGTGTGTGAACTGTATTTGACTACTATACTTAGTTACTTTTTGAACTGAAGTACTAGTTTAGAGGCAATCATGCACTTTGTAAACCTACAGGGCATCTGTGATAGAGGAGTTGGTTACAGGTCTACAAGCTAGTTGAGTCCAAATCCCCACAGAATCTACCTTCAGTTTGCCATTCAGGGTCATTTCAAACTCCTTGGCAGCATTCTTCCTGTCCTCCTCCATCTTCCTCTCCAGCTGTGCCATGTTCTCAATGAAGGTTCGCTCCTGGTCCTCCATCTGCTTCTTCAAGATCTTTCTCTGCTCCTCAGAAGCTCGTCTTTCTTGCTCCATGGCCCCCATTCTCACTCGATTTTCTGGAGGATGAAGCACGGCTATGTCAGCTCAACAGCATTAATCAGGAGTCAATTAAAGCAATTTGCACAAGGAAAGGCCAGAGCTCAGGGGTCTTGTAGGGGTTCTGGAAATCCACCCGATTTGACTGTTTTTCTATGTTTTGTTACTCACCACTTAATTTATCGTACATGGCAGACCAGAAAAAACAGCTGTAAATTATGCCAATACAGTACACAACACATTTGTTGGCTAAATGTCATCAAGGATCCAAGGTATCAGATGAGCCTCAACCCATTGTGCTGCTGTCAGATATGCTGTAGATGGTAAAAGGGTTATTTCTATTGACTCATTTTTTCTGTGGAACTCAATGGAAAGTGTATCTGTAAAAAACTGGCACAGTTGTTTGAGGCTGGTTTGATACCCCGGACCTATGATGACTAAAAGCCATTTAGCTAACAAATGTGTCCCATACTGTGTCAGCATAATCTTGCTGAATCGCAAGGGGCATTGGAATCACCAAAAACTCTTGTTCCTTACGACTTGGCTGCCTGTCATTACGAAAAAACTGAAGACTGAAGGAATATAAATAATAGTCAGCCATCTGGTTCATAGTAATCTGTTGTATATTGCAAAAGGATGTTACACCAGAGGAAAATATTTAGAATGCGATCGGGAGAAGGCATTGAGTGAATCCTTTGTGACATCACCTTCTTCCTTCCGTTGTGCTTTAGTCAGAGATTGGTCAGCAGTCATTATGGCTTGTCCAACAGATTTCTTCTTCTCCAGGTATTCCTTTAGACTTTCCTCGTCCTGTAACCCAGCACTCATATTACACAAACAGTGAGAACATTAATATAAAACCAATCCAATCTACTTAAAAGTGCAGGGCTGTCTGTGTACTACAATATACACTCAGTGAGCACTTTATTAGGTATTTATTAGACTTCTACTGCTGTAGCCTGTCCACTTAGGGTTATGATGCGTTGTGTGTTCAGAGATGCTCTTCTGCATACCGCTGTTGTAATGTGTGGTTATTTGCGTTACTGTCGCCTTCCTGTCAGCTGGGACCAGTCTGGCCATTCTCCTCTGAATGCTCTCGTTAACAAGGCATTTCTGTCTACAGAACTGCTGCTCACTGTATTTTTGGGGCGATTTTGCAAACTGTAGAGACTGTCATGCATGAAAACCCCAGGAGATCAACCGTTTCTGAGATACTTAAATCACCCTGTCTACCAACAACAATCATTTCACGGTCAAAATCACTGAGATCACATTTTGTCCCCCATTCTGTTGGTTGACATGAACATTACCTGAAGCTCCTCACCCGTATCTACATGACTGTATGCATTGCACTGCTCCCACACAATTGGTTAATTAGATAATCGCATAAATAAGCAGGTGTAATAAAGTAAAAATGTTCCTAATAAAGTGCTCGATGAGTGTATGTTTATGCTAGACAATAAATCACATGAATCAAACGTCCTCCTGTTTACATTGTCCAGAGTACGTACCTTTATTCCTCTCCCCTCAGCTGATCTGTATTTTGAGATTAAGTTATTTAAATCGTTGCGGTACCGCTCGTATCCTCCAACTGACGTGTATTGTCCAGATGCAATATTTTCCTCCAGTGGCCTGAATATGCGTTTGATGATAGACTCACAGGCCTTCTTTGATTCAACGACATTCTTCTCGCAGATTGCCTTATACTCTACCTGCATCAGTTCCTACAAAAGGGGAGAAAGGAGGCAGATCAGGATAAGACACAGACTATGCACCAAGTGATTCACCTCAGCCCTGAGCTATGGGCTGCATCTGAAATCGCATACTATCTTACTGTAAAAATACTACAATGTCAAAGTATCCAAACATTGGCCACTATTCTGGCATGAGTATCCCGAATTGTAGTGATGGCAAACAGTTGGGACCAACTGCATTCCTTTACCATTAGCTTAAGTTGGCTTTTCTGATCCTCGTCCTTGAAGCAGAGGCCCATGAAGATCTTGACAGCCTGTTCCTCAACTGTGCCGTGTACGTCTGACAACTCCTCCAGTGTCTCGGTGGGGAAAGCGACCCAGCTGTCCATACACTCCTTGTAGAACTTCATGGCCTTGACTATTGCATTGGAGTTCTCAATCTGGGCCAGAGCTACAACTGCATTTTCCAGGCAGGGGATCTGGCCTCTGCAGATGGCGTCCACGTACATCTTTGCAAGGCTCCCCAGCACTGCAAGACACAGTGATGGGTCTGTTTACAGGGTGCTAAGCATGCCAGTGTGTGGCCTAGCATCCATCATGCTTAAAGGCCCGCTCAGTAATCTCAATTTCGGTCACTTTTAAATGAAGATTACATGGACAACAATTAAATACCTAGGTGGATCATCCTACACATAGTGTTGCACTGGGGTCTTGGTAACCTGGGCAACAACTTTGCTTGGCCCACTGAACTCAATGATACTGAGCCTTTGTTACTGTTGCAGTTCACACTGTGGCTGTGGCAATGCCAAGTACATATGAGGTAAGTCATATGTCATATTATCATTATTTATTATTGTACCATATATTTGTCTTCATGCTCAGCCATTAGCATTATATTATAAACCAAAATGACTGAGTGGGCCTCTAGCCTAACTTTCAGCTGATAACAGAACTACTTCATTTCCATGATGGCTGAACTGAATGACTCAAAGAATAAATGGATGATAAAAGGGCGGTTGGTCAGTAGTACTCACTTCTGCCCGTCATATTGTAGCCTCCTTTCATGGTTTTGGTCTTGGCTTCACCATAGATGTAATCGCAGAAGCTTGTGGCTTGCTGCACGAAGGAAGGTTCCAGCTTTTCGTCACTCAGCTCATCCATGAGCTTCATGTTCTCAGCGCTGGTGGGGCAGTCGAAGACAAAGCACTTCCGCTTGGGGAAGTAGTTCCGCAGGCAGTTCCGCGGCATGTTGAACTGCATTACTTGCTTCCCATGGCCTTCCCGAGGTAAAAACAAAAAACAAAACAACCCCTTTGGTTTAGCTTGTGGCGTGATCAAGTAACTTCATTAGGCTACTTTCAAACAGACGTTTCAAACTGAACTGGAATTCTTGTCCATTTAACTGCACCCTGGGCCACAGCTATGAATTCCCCCAAAAAACGTATCGGGCCCTCCCCAATGTATTCTGTAACAAATTAAAAATGGTTACACCCCGTTTCCTGGGAAAGAAATGTCGGAGTTCATTTAAACCAGGCCCTCCCAGCAGGAGGCTGCCAACTCGCCGGCTCTGATGCAGTGTCGATGTCGCACCCTTCCCTCCCATCATACGGCCGGGAGTACACCAGGTATCCGTGAAATAACGTGTCCAAAACATCATACAGACCAATGGCATTAACGGAGAGGATTTATCATGCTCCTGGTTGGTTCAGCATTAAGTGCTCGGAGCCAACGGCTGACCATACTTATTCATTGATCCATTCTTCATGAGTTGCTAGGCTGGCCTTCTGGCCACCTCGTGATCTGCACTGTGTGCTGAACTATAGTTATTTCAACCAAAGTGACAAAGTGTTTAATAAATCTTAAGTGGAGGGACAGTAACTAAACACTGAAACCCTTAAAAAGTAGGACTGTAGTGTACATATCTTTTGGGTACATAACTCATGTACCCAAAAGATATTCCTCCCAACAGAAAGACTACAGTTTTTAAATTGAAACTGAGGGATGAATAATTGTGCATGCATACTGCATGTATATTCAATCTGCAATCTTGACAGCCAATTTTCTCTGCTATCATCCTTACCAGCCCTCAGCTTGAGAGCATTGTCCAGGTATTCATCAGCGGTTATGGGCTTCCCTTCATATTCTAGCTGTAAGGTGAAATCCCGAACTGTCCAGACAAAGGAGGGAAAGAAGCGCATGAACTCGGTCGTTTCATCACCGTCCTCATCCTCGGCCTGGGATTTCACCTTGATATGTTCCGTCAACTCTGTCACATAGCTGCACATTCAGTGATTCAAGGAAGAATAAACTAAAACCGAGGTATGCTTCCTAAGTTCCTAAATTCAGTTTTATGACAGTGAATTTTCTAAATGAAAAGAATTAAGGTATGAATTCAAATAAAAAATATGCTGAAGGCATACTATGCAGGATTTGTACTTTATAAATATCATAGAACAAACAGGCTCAGTCATTACTATGATTCACTGGCAACCTATGTCTGGGTTCACTTCTGTCCAATAGCTTCCTTGCTTCTAAAAACTCCTTGGGCCTCTTCTGGGTGTGGCCTATTGTGCATTTGTCCAATACACTAACCTTCGACACTCGATAGAATGAGGTGGTGGGGGGGGGGGTGTGGAAAGGGAATACTAAAGCTGATGTTCTGCAAATCATATTTCTTAGCTCTTGGCACAAGGTCTTCTGCAATGGAGAGACGTGGTTGCGAATGGGGCGCAGACGTATGTAA
Source organism: Conger conger (assembly GCF_963514075.1). Classification (NCBI taxonomy): domain Eukaryota; kingdom Metazoa; phylum Chordata; class Actinopteri; order Anguilliformes; family Congridae; genus Conger; species Conger conger. The sequence continues at coordinate 81,777,992 of NC_083760.1, read as the reverse complement.
ACACAGAAGCGAGAAATTCTGCATGGTCTCCATTAAGTATTTTTTGATGCATACCACCAAATTTTATTTGAATAAGAAATTTGATTTAAGAGCTGACAACATGCTGCACGAAAGGAGTAGAAGAGCCCCCGGAAAAGGATACTGAAGCTGCTGTAAGGCATTGTTGTCGATGATCCCAATGCTGTTGTACACCAGTGCGCTGCTCAGGAGGACTGCCAGGGAAAAGATCCAGTTGTCGTTCTTTGGATCCCCCTGCGTATATAAAAATGAAGAGCCTAAGCGTCAGACTTTGCACTCTGTCTCTGCGAGTTTTGTTTGGCTAGGTAAGCTGTTTATCATTCATTTGCGTTGTGCTGTATAACAGTTTAGATACAAATATGATCCATTAAATCAGATTAATCAAATAGGCCCTAGTCCTTATCCTTTGTTGCACTGTTAGCACTTGAAATTGTACTTCCCTCCTGGGTCTTTCGGCTTGGCTTTGCAGAACTGCTTTAATTCAGACAAATTCATTGGTTTGGTATGCCGTGATCAAAGTAAATCTCCAAAAAGCCCCAAGCCGTTTGGGATAATGTTCTGTGGACAGATGAATCAAAAGCAGAACCTTTTGAATGATATGGGTCCCATTTTGGCATAAAGCAAACACAGCATTTCACAGGAACATCATACCAGAGTCAAACTTGTTGATGTTAGTGTGACGGTGTGTGGATGACTTTTAATTAAATCAGTGAAACAACAGTTTAAAAAAAAAAAGCTTTTTGTTTCCCTTTGTCTAATATTACATATTTTCTGAAGATCAGAAATCATTCATTTATATGTTATATTCACATTGTTTCTGAAAAAAAAAAAAAAAAAAAAAAAAAAGATACGTTTCTCCATGGGGACAATGCATGATTAAGTGAACTATAACACAACATTTTTTATGCCTATTCATAACTTTATGATCTGTCTATTCATGTTGGAGACAGAAAACAATGAATCACCCACCTTCTCCACATCCCCCAGCCCTTCAGTGTCCAACAACACCAGGGTGTGGTCCGCTTTTGTTGGGTGAGGAACACACCACATCCAGATGCCCTTGGTCTTTGCCTGTACGGTGGGTCCCAGGTCAAATCCTTAAGTGGTACAAAGGGCAGAACTAAGTACAGGGTTGAACCAGTTATTTATAACAAAAATACACTGCCTGGCCAAAATAAAAGTTGCCATTTGGATTTTAATAAGCAAATACTAGCCTATGATTGAATAATCACTGCAGTGGTTAACATATTTCAGTTGACAACAATTCATTTAACCCTGACTGATGCAGTGAGTAGCTTCTTATTTCTTAAACAACAGTGTCTGAAGATGTATCCTGTGGTCATGGGAAATATGTTACTGTGTTTCAGAAGGGTCAAATTATTGGCCTGCATCAAGCAAAGAAAACAGAGATAGGAGAAATGACTGGAATCGGGTTAAGAACTGTCCAGCACATTATTAAATCCTGGAACGATAGTGGTGAACTGTCAATTTCGTGGATGAAATGTGGTCGGAATAAATAAACAGTATTTAAACAGTAGTCAACTGTTAAATAGTGAAAGGAAGAGTATTTCCACACGCACACCGCAACGAGAACTCACAGGATTGGGACTAAACAGCTGCGTGGCCACAAGAAAACCACTTGTTAGTGAGGCTAATCTGAAAAAAAGGCTTCAGTTTGCTTGGGAGCATAAAGGTTGGACCCTGGAGCAATGGAAAAGGGTCATGTGATCTGATGAGTCCAGATCTACCCCATTCCAGAGCGATGGGCACTCAGGGTAAGAAGGGAAGCGCATGAAGCGATGCACCCACTGTCCAAGCATCTGGAGGCAGTGTTATGATCTGGGGTTCATTCAGTCAGTCAGGTCAAGGCTCAGCAATGTCATGTGGCAATAAAATTAAGTCTGCTGAGTACCTGAATGTACTGAATGACCAGGTTATCACATCAATAATCTTCCCTGATGCCATGAAATTATTCCAGGATGACAATTCTGGAATTCCTCAGGCTCAAATTGTGAATGAATGGTTCAGGGAGCATGAGGAATCATTTTCACACATGAATTGGCCACCATGAGTTCTGACCTTAACCCAATTGTTTTTTCTTTGTTTGGAAACTTTTCTTCCCTCTTTATGACACTTTGGGTTACTTACTTTCCTTAGCCTTTTAAAAAGATTGTTGTGGTCTTCGATGTAAATGAATAAGCATGTGCATGTTATGTACTGTAGGGAACATTTAGTGATGGTGGTACTATTTCTAATGGAAAATTCTCACCCTTCTCATCCTTCGTCTTCCCAGCCAGCTTGTTCATCAGGTATGATTTCCCAGTGCGGTACAGACCCACTACTGCCACAACCACCACAAGCTGATCGATCTGGTTCAGGATCTCTACAGCCTTCGTCTGGAGAAGCAGGTTCCCGTGCTCGTCATTTTGAATCAGACACTCCGGCTGAGCCATTAAGATTTTGCCACTTGACATGATGCTCTGCACAAACACACAAGAACACAAAAATAAATCAAGTCAATTCTTCATAACCATACAAACACGTCTTAAAGTATACTTGTGTATTGCAAATTGGCTGAGATTTTGTAAATAAAACAATGAAAAAAAGAAGAGGGCAAAAAATACAAGAGAGCAGGTGTATGTATTCGTCTCAATAAACAATTCTTTTAACTGCTGTTTTGTTAATGATGGAGCAATTATGGTTACATTGGCTCAGGAGCTAAGAGCAGTTGTCTGGCAGGCGGAGGGTTGCCGGGTGCCGGTTCGATCCCGCCCTGGTTGTGTCAAAATGTCTCAGAGCAAGACCCCTAACCCCCAAATGCTCCTGACAAGCTTTGTGGTGCCTTGCATGGCAGCCAATTGCCATTGGTATGTGAGGGTGAGTATGAATGAGAAACATCAATTGTACAGTGCTATATAAATGCCAACCATTTACATACAGTTCAATATCCTTTAGAGTTAATAAAAATCGGCCCTTTTTATTTTTCATTCTTATTCATCCCTTCACGTTTAGGCACCCAGTGCGCATGCTCTAGTACCAAAAAAGGGCCAATAGTCAAACACGGCATGTGTTCAATAGTAGGCAATTGCCCGATTAGGGGTTGCCAACCCATTTTGTGAACGCACTTCTGGACTACAATGATTCTATAAAATAATGAGCTTGAACTCCGAGAGTGCTGCGGTCACTTGAGCATCCACATCGAACTGATTAGTAAATAAATAAACTAATAAATCCTGGCTACTTAAAAATGTTCTTTATTATTTTTAAGCAGCATAACATACATTGTAAAGAAGAACAAAAGCAACAATAAGAAGCTTTCAGCGTGCAAACGTATGTACGCCAGTGTACGCCCGATACTCGGCGATTAAATAAAATAGCCTATATTTAATAAAATCAAGAGAGAAAACATACAATAAATGCATCTCCTACCGTTTGGCGACTTCTTTCACTTACAAGCAGACACCAATACTGTGCTGTCCAATAACTTCCCTGCGGATAGCAGTTTTAGTTCCAATTTCGGTTTCCGGGTGTCGTTCTGCTCTTTAAATGGTGTGCAGCTGAGGTGTGTTATGGTGCGTATACTTGTGGGCGTGGTTGTGCCGCCCATTTCAGGGCAGCATGGCGTTTGGGCCATACTGAAATTGTAAATGGAAATGAAAGTAGCCGCGTTTAATTGTAGGATTTTGGGGGACTGAGCCTTGAATTGTTGTTACATCGATATTTTCTGCTGTTTCTGTAAGAAATGGGAATGTAAGGTTTTGAGCAATCTGTCCCACAGGTTCATTTTATTTTTCCACCGCTTAAAAATGACAAAGCTTAATTATTTGTTACAGCTTAGTTATTTCATCATCTCGTACATATAATGAATGTGTATGCTACATGAGTGACATGATCTCTACATCACTTAAAGTTATTGCACACATAAGGATGAACCTACAGCAGGGTTATGACCTGTACCATCCAATGAGTTTGGAGGGATTTGGTGAACTTGAGCAGATAAGATGTACTTATAAAGTGCCATCATTTCTACATGATGAAACCTAAATCTAACATTGTGGAGTGCAGAGTGAAATACAGAAAATATACAAACCTCAAGGTAAATAAGGAAACATATGGAAACTTTCTGAAAAAATGAAGTTGAACATATCTATGATGTTACACCTAATTCGGAAGGAAATTAATTGCGCAGGCAAAACTGCTCAGACAAATGTCAAATGTATTAGTTGAATTCTGATAATTTTACAAAGAGACCATTTCCAAAAACTGGTATAGAGAAATTCTTATTTTTGTATGTTGTATAAATCCTACAAAGTATAAGTATGTATAAACTGTGTTTTAATTAATTAAGACAATGTGCTGAAATATTCAGACTGCAGCTTGTGACAAGTTGATAAGGGGAGGCTGGGTTTTAGGGTTCAAAATACAATGGGCAAAAGGTCATGTGGACTGAGGAAGATAGATATTCAAGTGGGGGGAATAACATGTTTACGAGAAAAGATACACCTTACAAAGCAGAAAAGATAAGGTATGAAATCAAGCCCTGGCTTCTGTGTATTTAATGTGTTCACACCAACCCAGCTCCCTGATGAGCAATCAATATGATGAACATACCTTTTGGTGGTAAACATCTTTAGAAACCCTAACATTGTACCTTGGACATTGCAAGACTGGTGAATGCTTACACAGCTTAAAATTATGTCATGTGTTTAGTGAAGTGACAGGCAGTCCCTCCTCTTGCATTTTGGGGAAAGTGTCGGTAAGCACATACCCCCATTCTTTATTGGCTTGCAAGTAACGAATAAAGTCTTAAAATACTCGGATTGTGTTGAACTGAGTTCTCCACCCTCTGCTGAAATAGGAATAAGAGGATATTTCCACAACACTGGCTATCATTAAAATGAACAAGGAATGATAATGATAACTAAGGAAGTAATGCATGGACTGTGAAAGGAAAGTTTTATAATGAGATTCCTCATAAAACTCATTCACGCATCTCCAAGCGTGTCACTTAAGCATAACTCTATACACAACTTATCTTTTGAAAGTAAGAAATTTGTAATTTTGTAATTTTGAGTGACAGGATCTCTACAACACTTTACAAGTTCTTGCACACATAAGGATGAACCTACAGCAGGGCTATGACCTGTACTGTCCAATGAGTTTGGAGGGATTTGGTGAACTTGAGCAGATAACATTGTGGAGTGCAGAGCGAACACAGAAAATATATATTCTTGTCCCAAATGTTAAGGTAAATTAGGAAATATACAGAAACTTCATGAAAAAATGAAGTTGAACCTATCTATAACTGTTACACCTAATCCTGAAGGAAATTAATTACGCAGGAAAAACTGCTCATAAAAATTACCTTTATCAGCTGAATTCTGATCCTTTTACAAACAGACAATTTTTTATTTATTTTTATTATTTAATGTTTATTTAACAGGGACATGCATACAATGCATACAACATTGCTTTATATATAAAATGCAAAGTCAATGCCATGCATACAGGTTTCTAGCCATGGCTAATTTGCAACCCCTGTCCCAGGCCAGGCTTTTAAAAGTTAAAACAGGAAGTACAGAAGCATTTAACTTCAAATAATACCAAAATGTTAAAAAGCAGTACAGATAAAAGACTAAAATAAGGACAAGTGGTAAAATAAGGGCAAAGACAAAAAATAAAAATGTTAATAATACATCAAATCAATGTTCACAGACTGGCTTCAGTTTCAGCCATTGTTTTGCATGTATGTTAACCTTGAGCTCTGTCAATTTTTTAATTTCAGATGGTGATGCGTTCCACACCTCTTCCTGAGAAGAATGACTGACCAAATGTTGTTCTGTGTTTTGCTACTCTGCAATTTCCACTTCTTGCACCTCTAGTTCTAATTCCACTGTTTTTTTTGTTTACCAATTGAGTATTTCTGGGGCAAGGTTGTTGTACACATTTAAAAATAAGTTTAATAAATGAAAAATTTACTTTGTATGTTATGTTTCTGTAAAATTACGCAATGGTGCCAACTAACTCGTTTCTGATCCATTACTTTCAGTGCCCGTTTATATAATGACCTGATGGGTGTAATTATTGTTTGGTTGGCCTGGCCCCAAACTGTTATACAGTATGATAATTTAGAAAATATCATGGCATGTATAAACTGTGCTGCCTTAATAGGTATGTAATGTCTAATTAAGCGGAAGCAATTTAAATTTGTTTTGACAGTTTTGCACAACCTCTTTACATGTTTATCAAACTTAACTGAGAGTCTAAAGTAACACCTAAAAATGTTATTTAATGTCCCTCATCTATTGTTCGTCAATCTTTATTCTAAAATTTTCATTGAAATTTATTTTTTATTGAAAAGCACATTGAGACTGTCTCATTATAGTTCAAAATCAGATGATTATTTTGGAGCCACTGTGACACACCAGTCATTTATTTTGTGAGAATCTCTGCTGCCATCTGAAGGTTTTCTGCATGCATATATATAATTATGTCGTCTGCATACATTTGGCATCTAACTCTTTTACAGCTGTCAGGCAAGTCATTTACATATAAAATAAAAAGTAAAGGGCCTAAAATTGAACCTTGTGGAATTCCCATTCGGCAAGTTTGGACAGATGACTGGGTAGAATCTATTGCTCTCTGCATTCAAGATAAGATCTAAACCAGGTTATTGCATCATTTGAAAAATGTAATTGTTGCAGTTTATTTAAAATAATTTTGTGGTTCACAGTATCAAAGGTTTTTTTCAAGTCCAAAAATACTGCTCCCACTACACTGCCTTCCTCTAATGACTGTTTTATAGTTTCACTGAGGTAACAGTTCGCAAACTCTGTTGAGTACCTTGGTCTGAATCCAAATTGTTTGTGGTGCAGAAGGTGATTACTTTCAAGGTAATCAACAAGTTGTTTAGCAACTGTTTTTTCAAGAATCTTTGAGAGTGCAATTGAAATTGGTCTGTAGTTAGAGACCTGGTCAAGTGCTCCAGACTTAGGAATTGGGGCCTGGACTTGGCCCCGTAGCTGGACTCCTGCTAAGCCTGGACCTGGCAATTCATTAAGACAGTGTGCCCAACTGTTGTGCTGAAACATTCAGATTGCAGCTTGTGATAGGGTTGAAAAGGGGAGGCTGGGTTTTAGGGTTCAAAATACATTGAGCAAAAGGTTATGTGGACTGAGGAAGACAGACATTCAAGTGGGGGAATGACATGTTTACGAGAAAAGATAAGATATTAAATCAAGCCCTGGCCTCTGTGTATTTAATGTGTTCACACCAACCCAGCCCCCTGATGAGCAATCAATATGATGAACATACGCTTTGGTAGCAAACATCTTTGGATATTGCAAGACTGGTGAATGCTTAGACAGCTTAAATTTCTGTAATGTGTTCAGTCAAGAGACATGCGACATGCAGTGTCCCCTCTTACCCCCATTCTTTATTGGCTTGCAAGTAACGAATACAATCTTAAAATACTCTGATTGTGTATACCGATAACGATGACATCACATTCATCTACAGAGGCCTGACAGTCCATGTTCTTTCACTTTCGTACTGTAGACCGTATACCAGTGCCGGATCAGAGGGGGGCGGGTTTTTTTGCTGTCCCCCTCCCCCCCACAAATCTTTGACCACTGACTTAAATTAATCAATTGCTTTGATCGTGTGGTTGCAAGGATACACGCACACACACACAAATATATGCAAACGAGGGGGGAGAGAGCCTGGGAACTGTATGGCACACACAGTGCCCTAAATAAAAAGGTGCCCCCACGATATTTCTGTCTGCCCCCCCAATCACAGCAGAACCGGGACTGTCGTAATCCAAAACTAAAGTCGATCTACTTGGAAAACCCAGCGCTGTAAAGGACATAATTGACTGGTGAGTTTTCATTAATTTTGCATTTGGCTTACATCCTATTCGTAAATGTTGGGAAGAGGTTGTGTTTTTGTGTTATTATTGGTTTCATGGCATCAACAATGACAAAAGGTAACAGCTTGCTTTCCACCCAGCTAATGTAAACGGGCTGTGCTTTTAGATGTCTTTTCAACAAAATTCTGCTCAATGGGAAAAATTTAAACCCTGAAAAAGAAAAACCTAATGTCTTTTCTGTGAATCAACTAAATTCAGTGCTACCGAAAGTTCGGTTTGTCCTATAACGAATTCTAGCTAACAAAGTTAAACAAGAAAACACTACCCGTAAGCAGTCGTGACGCAATATAATTAGCATACAATGTATTTGATTAATCTAAAATGACTATTCTGGAAGTGTCGACAATAAAAGGAACTGCAATGCTCACGTGTATAAAGAGGGATTTTACTTTAAATTCGTAATTGGCAAACTCAAACTGATTTAGGCTACCATAATTCACAAAACCAAACCAAAAAGAATTATTATTTAACACAACACGAGCCCAGAAACAATGTCGGAATATAGACTACAATTAGTGAGCCTTGGCCCCTGCTGAACAAAAAAAAACGGTGGCCAATTAGACCATCTGAAGCTATGTTTTGAAACAGCTGGTAGCTTGTATTTCAAGTATTGTTTGTCGGAGATTGTCAATTTGAAGGCAAGAACGTATAGCGCGTAGAATTGAACATGTTCAGTCTGCGAGCGAAAATTCGAGTGTTGTTTACCACACTTCCTCATCATCTGACGTCGGGTTATCATGCAAGCCCGTGCCATTGAGGAACATTCATCAAGCAGTCTTTCGACTGATAATACAGGTAACTCACAAATGAAATAAAACACGAGTAAAAGAGGGATATAAAATGAAAGTAGATCAGGTAGGTATATGATTCCTGAGTTAATGAAGCCCTTTATTACGCAACTGACTGTTTTGTGAGCAATGGAGAAAAGATAGCCTAGCCTTTGTAGGCTACAGTTGTTCATCTGTTTTGCTTTTCATCTCAAAATAAAACAAATGGAACATACCTTAAAATAATTAGGACTGAAAATATGGTCGTATACGATTGTATCGTGTAGATGAGGCATCTATGTATTTAACAGTGTAAGATATTCCGACATGGGTGAAGACGTGATTTTGTGGCTGTGGGGGGGACCCTGTGAAATAATATTCTGTCCATCCATCCAAAGCAGTCATGGCCAGCCCTGTTGCCTTCATGGAGTCCCCTATGTGCTTGATTGAAAATACGGATGGAAACCTTTCTGTGAACCAAGAGGCGGTGGATGTCTTGATGGGGCTGAATCAGCCAGCAGTGGTGGTGGCCGTGGTGGGCTTGTACCGCTCTGGAAAGTCTTACCTCATGAACAAACTGGCTGGGAAGAAGCACGGTGAGGACCCCTCCCCTCCTTTACACTGACTGTATAATAGGCCCGTTGCTGGCATAAAGACTATGCAATCATCTAGGGCCTAAACCATCCCTGGGCCACACAGTTCAGCTGTTACATAAGTTGTGGGTGTGATTTATTGATTTATGTTGGGGCACTTTGGGGGCCACCAAAACCTTAGGGCCAACTGTCTAACAAATTGGCAACTGGGCTTGTTAGCATTCATTTGATGATTGAACTGAACTGATACTTCAATATACCTCCACATGAAGTGATACTATGTGACAATAGTCACTAGATAAATGCTAAATGTATGCAAAAAGAGTGTTTTCATTTTATTTGCTGTTGCTATGAATAGTATATTAGGGTCAGAATTGAATATGAGTGTCAGAACTGTTAGTAAGTGTAATTACTAATGCACCAATGATATCTTTGTCCTCTATGTTTGTATTGTGTGCTGCACTACCTTTTTGTCTTCGATCAGTCTATTTAAACTCTCCTGGATGTTTTTTCCTATTTCTTTGGTCACTATTTTAGGCTTTGCCCTGGGAGACACGGTGCAGTCACAGACCAAGGGCATCTGGATGTGGGCCCTTCCACATCCCACAAGAGCAGGCCACACCCTGGTGTTACTGGACACTGAGGGGCTTGGGGATGTTGAGAAGGTTGGTACCACAGACAGACCACTCCAATGTGTGCAAAAATCACTTGTGAACACCCAGCATGTGAACTATAAAAAATAATGCCATTTATGAGATGAGAGCATGGAAAGGTAACCTATGCTAGTCACATGTTTTGTTTTCACATGTGAAGTACAATTATCACATCAGACATCACAATCAGATGTGAAAATGTCCAGTTCACATATGCCATTTTTGTAATTAAATGAATGAATTTCAAGTATGATATTGTGATTTTCCTATTTGAAAAGGCTAATTTCATGTGTGATTTTTATTGTATTATAAACAGGAAGTGTAAGGCCTTGTTTATGCTTTATCTCATACACTTCATGTTCAATTTCTGATTAATTTGCTGCATATCCAGTTCTGTGCATTTAGGTGGTTGGTTTGGAATTTCTGGATGGGTGTCATCACTTCAGGAAAGATCAGTTAGTATTATCAAGAAAGAAGTTGCTAGTTCAGACTTTGCACTCATAAAGTAAACTTCTTTTCTTTGATCTTTGGGAACAGATTAGGAAAAGTGGAATTAGTTCTGGATAATATTGCATGCTATTCACATATAGCCATTACGCTATATCCACATTCTGCACCATTGTATGTTGTCATTATTGAACTTATTTTACTGTAAATTTCATTAATTTGAACCTGTTCCTCTTTGGTTTGAAACCACTGCAAACGTAGAGGTTCATTTTTATGTTCATTTGTAATCGCACTGGAAATGGGGGTTGAGGTGGTGTTGTGTTTGTTTTTCAGGGAGATCAGAAGAATGACGCATGGGTCTTCTCACTGGCCATCCTCTTGAGCAGCATGCTCGTCTACAACTGCCGGGCGACCATAGACAACCAAGCAGTGGAGACTCTTCAGTATCTTTTCAGTGATGCTCAGCTGCAGAGAATATGACTCAGCTGGAGAGTAGTTTTGGTCATAATGGAGTGGATTACAGGAGGGATATTCAACTGGCCAGTAGTACTTCTGGTTTTCATTCATCCCCTCTAATCGGGGGATTATCAGTAGATTATCGATAGATTATCAGTAAATAACTATCAAAACAAAACCAGCAGCATTCCTGACTTTCAGGTTTTTGATTGCATGGATGTATCATTATTTTATTTTATTTAGATAGGCCTGGATTCAATTAATGGTCACGCTTTATTTTACAGCCCGTTAATTACCTAGTATTTATTGGGTACGCGCAAAGGTACTTGTGTAACTATTAGGTAACTAGTTTGATTTCAGTGGTAAGTGCTATGAAACAAAGTCATTAAGTACCATATGTAAGCGCAGCCTGTTTCATAGTACTCCCCGCTGAAATCAAAATAGTTAGCTAATAAGTACCTGGTATTTACACAGTAAATACTATGTAATTAATGGGCTGTAAAATGTGACCCACTTAACTAAAATTAAAGTGCTGCTTGTTTAAAGTAAACATTGTTTGACATGTTCATTTTGGTGGTCACACTGAACTTAATTAATTGTCTTTGTCATATGTTGTCATAGTATTTTGATAATGGCCCTTGTCACAATGACAAACAAAAACAGAACTTAGCAAAATAGTACTTTATGCTTTCGGGCTTTGTATGCGCCTTGTGGGCTCGACTCGTGGTTGTTTGGGACACGCCTCTGTTCCTAGGCAGACCGAGGAATCGGTCATCTCTCCCGTCCGACTCGACGAGCCTTTTAGGGTTTTATTATTCCTTAGCTACGGCAGATATGTCACAGAGCTGACGGAACGGATCAAAGTCAAATCTCCCGGTGGCGCTTCATCCTCTGAGGACGGAGCAGACGCACAGTTTGTGCAGTTCTTCCCCAAGTTTGTGTGGGTCATCCGGGATTTCACGCTGGAGCTCAAGATTGACGGGAGGGCCGTGACTGACAACGAGTATTTGGAACATTCCTTGTCCCTCAGGAAAGGTAAATGACATGCGTTTGAACTCAGGAGATGATAGAGCTCACCATATCCTACTTCTCATTTTACAGCACAAAGATGCTAAACTTGGGCCGGAAAGGGAGGGTGACTGGGTCCCAGAAGCCCGCTATGCAACGTGTTCGCTACCAATCAATCAATCAATCAATCAATCTATGACATTTTAGAGATAGTGCCCCTTTTATAAGGGATTTGCCACAATACACCTCGCCCTTTACCCACAGAGCAAGCTGGAGGCAGGAAAAATCCCTTTGTAAAGACATGTTGGAAGAAACCTCAGAAGGACCCAGTGGGCCAGCCTCCTCTGGCTGCCTCAGGGTGTGGGTTCCCCAGTGCAAAATCAGTTTCAGACCAGTGTCTGTGGATGGCGGTCCAGGGAATGGGGTGGCCAGCCAGATCAGTGGACATACTGTAGACAGACAGCAGGCATCTGCCTCATCCGGGGAAGAGGGCAACTGGCCCCCTTCCATCGGTGAGGGTGGGAAACTAAGAGAATAGATACAATTACTGCACAGCACAGCTGGTGCAGTGTGGTCAGCAGTGGAATATCGCAGCTGAGGAAAGGACCTGGGTCTGTAACTGGACTTGTAACTGAGCTTGCTAAAGAGGTTCCTGGTGGTGGCCCTTTGGTTTTACCCATAAGAATAAAATATCTGCGTAAATGGATAAAAACTACGTACTACATGGATAATTTGTAAAATACGTAAACGGTGAACGTGAAGGTGTATGCTGAGTCACAAAGTTCAAATGTAATGTCATATTTCCATAGGCAGGGACAAGAAGACTGCAGACTACAACCTCCCCCGGGAGTGCATCCGCAGCTACTTTCCGACGAGACGGTGTTTTGTGTTCATCACCCCCACCACTCCAGAGAACATGTCACGTCTGGATTCCCTGGATGAATGCGATCTCAGCCAATCATTTCGCACCGTCACCTCCAGCTTCTGCAGTTACATCTTTATGGAGAGCAACGTCAAGACGGTTAAAGGAGGGGTGCAGGTCACTGGAAGGAGTGAGTGCACCCATTCCCCCATCACAATCATTTCCAGACACACATTTACATTCACACACTAAAAGTCTCATAAAAAGACTTCTCTGTAGTAGAAAATATTAGCTTGTTTTAAGTTACTGTTTGCCTGAGAAGTCTCAGCTCATTGGCCATTTTTCTTGCTTTCTTGCCTTATTTCTTTTGTCACAGTGCTTGGTCATTTGGCAAAAACCTACGTTGACACCATCGCCAGAGGCGACGTGCCCTGCCTGGAGAACGCCGTGCTGGCTATGGCGCAGATCGAGAACGAGGCGGCGAGGAGAGACGCCCTGAAGGAGTACCAGCAGGGCATGCAGGACCTCTGCTTCCCCGTGAACGTCCAGGAGATGTCCCGGCAGCACAGGCTCTGCGACTCGCTGGCCACCAAGACCTTCATGAGCCGCTCCTTCAAGGACGACAGCGGCGAGCACCTGAAAGCCCTGGCGGTAATCACAACCGCCGTATCTGCAGCCAGCGGCACAGACTCATCAGTCAGTCAGTCTTTATTGGCCCCGATGAGCAATTAATCCTGCAGCCAAACGTAATGTCAGAAATATAAAACGACAGCCCCGTGAAGCAGTGTGCAAAACACACGTTCAAAACATGCAACGAATGTAGAAAAACATGCTGTAGTTCTCATCAGGCTTTCTGAATCAGTTACGCTGATAAGGTGAGGCCTATACCACTAATAAATACAAACATTCGGCTATTTAAGCTGTTTATTGTTGATATGGAAGTGTATATCATTTTATTGGGTTCTGCTGTATAAACAGTTTTTAGATGTAAATTTAAACCATTTATCAAATAGGCCCTGATTGCACTCTTAGCACTATCAGCGCACTGGTTGTGAGTTTGCACTTCGCACTTTGTTGTACATTGCTCTGGATAATGCGTCTGCCAAATGCCAATAATGTAATGTCATGTAAAAAAAATCTTTCATTGTGGGAATGCAAAGGTAAACCAGAGATGGCCCATACACTGTATATTAGACGCTTTCCATCCGTTTTGATCCAGGGAGCTCCACCCTGGTTCTAAGGCATCATGGGACCCCCAACGTAAATGAAAAATAAAAGGGTTATATTTTAAAAAATGTTTTCTAAAGATTTGGGACTGGGGTTGAGTGCAATCGTGGACCCCCTACAGTATATGAACTGTAGCTCATGATCCCCATGGAACCTCGGACCATCTGCTGAAAAGTAATTTAGGATTAGTTGAACAAGTCTATGGCACAGAATGACCCCCATACCAAACAGGGATGTGAAATTCTTACAGGCACAGAACCGTATTAAAGAGAAAGGGGATGGAACCGTATTAAAGAGAAAGGGGATGGCATCGCATTTCAGATCTGCCTGTTACCACTGGCGTGTGTGTCTGCTTTCAGGAGGCCATCGCAGAGCACTATGCCGAACTTCTCTGCCAGAATGAACAAGCATCTAAGGACCTGTGCAGGAACCTCCTGGCTCAACTGTCTGCACCGATGGGCAAGAGGATGCAGGAGGGCTTCTATGCCGAACCGGGGGGCTACGAGCTTTACTGCGCGGACAACGATGCTGTCGTGGCCCAGTTCCACAGCACGCCCAACAAAGGGGTTGTGGTAAGTGTCCAAAAAAACAACACAAACTAGCAGAGCAGAATGCCGCAGTGGAAGGGGTATGAAATCTGGCTTGCATAGTTGAGGAACAAAAGACCTGGCTTTATTAAAGTCAAATTTAATAAGCCATGTATTTAAAGACTTTAAATAATCATTATTAAATAAGAAACACAATGACACTCACATCGCCTGATATTTAATGGTTTGTTTATTCAAAATCAAAATCATGAAGTAGCGGTGACTACTCGCTCATGATGTACTGTAGCAGAGTCTGGGAGAAAGGCATGCTTGCCTGGATTTTTAGTATTCAGCGGATGGTCCATATATTGACATGTGCGTGTGTTTGTGTCCTTAATGTATAGGCGGAGGAGGTACTGGAAGAATTCCTGAAAGAAAAAAGTGTGGAATCCAACTCCGTTCTTCAGGCTGACAACAAGCTGAGTGAGCAGGAGAAAAGGATTCACGGTAAGCCCTCGCAACAAACCTGTCAACTTGTGCTCAAACTTGTCAAACTTCTCTGTGGTCATACCAGTGCATGGTGTCCAGGTGAACCTGTTTTCTCCCACATCACTGAAACTTCAAAGAAGGGCTCGGCTGGATTACTGAGGAATGCTCAGAGTATTCTTCCCCTCTACAGTTAAGCAATGCTTTTAACTTGAGTGCTAATGGCCCCCCCTTGTGGAGAAGCTTCAACCACTGTGAGTGAGTGGGTTCTGCAAAGCCATGTTGAGTCCTCCTCATTTCCTTAACTCAAAGCTGCACAGTTCACTGCAACACCACATTCTACTTGCATTACATTATTGCATTTAGTAGATGTTGTTCTCCAGAGAAACCTATATAACCTGTTGGTGAGCTATGTTGGACTTGAACTACGTCACACCCAATTGTAAGGCCCTGATAGTGGTCGTGACTTGGTGATCGCTGTTATCGTGTGAAATCGTGCAACAAAGAGGGGCGCAAGGAAGTTGAGAGAATGGCCAAAAGGAAGATGGAAAAAAAATGATCCTTCTTTCAAAAAGGAGTGTCATCTTTTATGACTGCCAATACCCTAGACTCCCTTTTAGTCATCATTTCAAAAGAAAAAAACATTTGTTCCTTTTAAAATGATTTGAGGATAGGATTGTGGTAACTGGATGCTTACTAAAGCCATGTATTTTAATATTTAGTTTTACAATTGTGAGGATGTTTTGACTTGCTCCTGTCTCAGATGCGGAACAGAGGGTGGCCATTTTAGAACAAGAGGAAAGGAGGGAGACGGAAAGACTAGAACTGGCTCAGAAGATGCTAAGGGACCAAGAAGAGAGTCACCAGGAGACCATACGTCAGTTACAGGTGAACCCTCCACATCTGAAATAACAATAAAAATGTTGGTCTGTCTGCCTGCAGAATCGGTTTAAATAGGGGTGACATGGATATTTGATAAGTTTTCATTAAATCAACGACGCAATCATTTAAAAAATGTGTTTTGTGTTTACTCAGGTTCCCTTTGTCTAGTACTACATTTTGTCTAAAGATCTGAAATCATTCAGCACCAAAATAATAAGCAAAATTAGGAAGGGGGCAAATACTTTTTTTTACAGCACTGTATGTGTGTGCATGCTTGTATGAATAGCCGCTGTATATATGACTTTCAGTTCAACATTTAATTAACATAATGCTGACCTTGGCAAAACCAAAGACAAGTGTTGATTGAATACAGGCCAAAAACTATATCCGAGATATCAAAACAGTTTTTGGCTGTAGTACAGTTATTCTCAATACTTTACCCCCCATTTAACTTCCCTGTCAACATTCTGACCTGATGGTGGATACGGTCTTGGAATCAATGGACCAACCATATCAGTCGATATCCAGCTGTGTAAATGGGCAGTATGTTAAACAAAAGCTAGGTGTGTGTGTGTGTGTGTGTGTGTGAGCTACTCTGGGAAAAAAAGAGTGTTGGTCAAATGCCTAAAAATGTAAATCTGTCTCTGAAGGTCAAGAAGCAGAAGGAGGCGGCTGAGGCCATGAAAGAGTTGGAGCGAGCAATGGAGAGCAAACTGCAGGAACATGAGTGGCTGATGGCCAAGGGGTTCCAGAGGAAAGAGGATGCCCTGAAGGAGGAGATCCAGGAACTGAAGAACAATATGGAAATCACCAAGGAGAAGGACAAGGCCGCCCAGCGGGAGGCAGTGGTGAGCATGACCAGAGTCCTCGCCAATGGAGTCCAAACTTACATGGAGTACATGAGCCTCCATGAGAACCGCATTATGAAGGAAGAGCAACGCAAGGAGGCACAATACAGGCTCCAGCTGGAGAGAAGCAGACAGGGCAGGGGGTTAAAGCAAGTTGTTCAGGGGAAAGGAGAACCGAACCTTCACCAGCACCAGCGAGGAAAGCCCAAACCTGGACAGACAAGCTCCTCAACGGATAGCGCGGAGACGCAGGCAAGCTCTTCACAGTCCAGTGCGAGGCCTGAGAAAGCAGAAGATCCACAGCATGAAGTCCATGAAGTCCATGAAGTCCATGAAGTCCATGAAGTCCATGAAGTCCATGAAGTGAAATGAATTCCATATTGTAGTGTCTGTGCTTAGCTTTTAAAATGAATTAATCTCTCTGATTAATTATAGTTTTCCAGTGTTAACATACAGCCAGTTTCAGTAATGCTTTGAGGCTTCATGGTGATGCAGGTTGCAGTAAAGAGACATGCATATTCAATAAGTTCCACAAACAGTACAGTTCAAAATGCACATGTAAAACCTTGAAGAGGTGACATCATTCTGCATCATTCTACAAAACCAAAATTATCAAGTTCATAAAACTACGAATTTTACACTGGGGCAAGGCAGAGAAACTTTCATACATCCATCCATGTATCTTCTATACTGTTTGCTCTGTCATGGTTGTGGAATGGAGCCAATCCCAGCATGCATTGTATAGGGCCTGCTGGGAAACTAATGTTGAAACTAATCTTCAAATTGTACTTTTTATTTTTGCAGCATCATTAAAAATACATTTACTGCAAAAAGTAAAAGCAATGTTGACTGACTTTTTACAGTGCGTTTTGAATATGCGTAATGAATATTAATAACACTGTATAATATACTACTATACTGTCTAACATTGTAGGCTATAGCATGAACGGTGTTTCTTACACGATTCTGCCTGACCACTCACACAAGGTGCCGTTTGACTTCCATTACATTTTTATAATAAATTTAAAATAATTTTGCACTAATATAAAAATAAAGAATGAAAATGTTATTTTCTGAGAGGACAGGGCAGTGGAGTTGGAGAGCAGAGCTGGTGGTGTGGAATTGGGGAGGAGGAAGGAGTAGTCGAGGAAGGTTGGGGTGAGTGGGCTGCTCAAAGTGCTGCTTAGTTGAAGAGGAAGAAGGAGGCCAGAGGCACCAGGAGGAGGAAGAGGAGGAAGAGGATGTCCAATGCGCAGGGCATTGTTTCACATGTCTCCCGCACAACAGTTCACATCGATGCACTTCAAAAACAATGGGCAGAAAAATACTGACTGACCTAGAGATTTAGTCCCCATTATGTTATTACAATTAAACTGTTCCCAATTACTATGGCTATGTTACTTTACCAGATGGGCATACGTTGTGACATTATGGAAAGGGCAAAAATATGCCACCTCACTAAGAACATAATATATGGTTATACATAAAATTACCAGGATAGAAGATATTGCTGATCCATTTCTGACCTGTGGACTTTCCACAGGACTCCAAAATATATTACATTAATGGCATTTGGCAGACGCTCTTATCCAGAGCAACGTACAATAAAGTGCATACCCATAACCAGGAATAAGTGCGCTGAAAGACCCTAGAGGGAAGTACAATTTCAACTGCTACCTGTACAACAAAGATAAGGACCAGGGCCTATTACAATTATTATTATTATTTTTTTTTTTTTTTTTACAAATTAACAAAGCAAAAGTGACCAAACTTAACTCGCCAAACACGGCTTACCTAGCCAAACTAAAAATACCAATACACAAAAAAGTAAATCACAGAAAGACAACAATTAAGGTTCACAGGGAGGTAGGGAGGGACGGGGAGAGGTGCGTCTTCAGTTTGCGCTTGAAGGTGGGAAGAGATTCTACAGTTCTGACCATATATGAGCAGTCACCACTCACACAGGTGAAACACTTATTTCCATGGGGGGCGGGGGGGGGGGGTCTGTGTGTTTGCTGCTGCTCACCCACTCTCATTCAGCTCTCCCTACAACTTCAGTCAGCCTATCTTTGGTTCTAGCTTGGTTTGGTTTTGTATATTGAATTTATTTGGCAACATCCGTGTCCCCTTGGCCGTTAAAACTTTTTTCTTTTTTAAACATATCTTTATTGATAATACATTCAACAAATCTTTTTCACATATACATCAACTTTTACATTTCTCCCCATCCCCTCCCCAGGGATCCTTTGGAGCACAGGAGTGACAAATATACCTAGATAAACAAAACCTTGTGTTGCCCATCAGAAGGGTGACATACCAAGGGGAAAAGTTTGACGTACCTGCCCCAATTGCATTGCCTCTGATTTATTCAAATTTATTTTATAGCCAGAGAATTCACTAAATTGAGTAATAACCTGAAGGACTGTTGCTACAGATATTTCTGGTTCTGTAATAAACAGCAATACATCATCTGCATACAATGATATCTTATGTTGTCTTTGATTAACTGGAATGCCATGAATATTGGGGTGGGATCTAATGGCTTCCCCAAGTGG
Organism: Conger conger; assembly: GCF_963514075.1. NCBI lineage: Eukaryota > Metazoa > Chordata > Actinopteri > Anguilliformes > Congridae > Conger > Conger conger. The sequence goes on along the minus strand of NC_083760.1, from coordinate 81,758,733 downwards.
TTCCATCGCCATCGCAAATTGCAAGGGAGACAGGGGGCATCTCTGTTGTGTGCAGAGAACATTTACCGTTTGTGACAACAGCCCCCGGATTATGGTATAACACTTTAGCAAAATTATTGCCTAGCCCAAATTGGTTGAGTGTGACAAACAGAAAATCCCATTCTATACGATCAAATGCCTTTTCAGCATCCAAGGAAACTACCATACCGTTGAGACTATTTTGCTGGCATAATTGAATAATATTGAGTAACCTTCTAACATTGTTACAAGAGTTCCTTCCAATAATAAACCCCGTTTGGTCTTTATTGATAATGTGTGGAAGGATTTTCTCCAGCCTCAAGGCTAGAATTTTCGACAAAAGCTTGACATCTAAATTTAACAAACTGATAGGCCCGAAAGATGAACATTCATCCCCTGGTATATTTTTCTTAAGAATCAAGCTAATGTGGGTGTCATGGTGGGAGGTAGTACCTGGTGGGTCCACCAGAGGGCTGAGGATCATTAGTTCCACCTGTTCCTCATTAACTCCTGGGGAATTGCCTTCCCCAAGAGTATTTAAAGCCAGTGCTGACTCCCTTCAGTGCTTTTGTGTTCAACGTTTGCACGTGCACAAAGCCGGTAAGACACCAGGTAGACTCTGTTCTGGTAGAGTCAGGTACGGTGTTGGTTATTTACAAAAAATCTCTGAGACTACCAAAAAATTAGGTAAGGAAGGCGCTCGGTTGTGGTGTTTGTTCACCGACGCCTTCCTGAAAGGTTTTCATTTCTTCCTTTTTGTTTGGGGCTCGTGTGAGCCGGTGGTAGAGGGACGTTGTCCCCGGTATTGTATTTTAGTTTGTGTTTTTCTTCCTGAGCTGCGCCTCATGGGTTTTTGTTTTGTGCCTAGCGGTTTTTGCTAGGTTGTACTTTTATTTGGGGAATTCACTATTATTTCTCAGTGCTCACTTCCCAGCACTATATCTGGTTTGTGTATTCGCCCTGTTTTCTGAGGGTTGTTTTTATTTTCTACAGCCGTTTTTTGGGCTTAATTTCTGTTCTTTCCATTACCGCCTACGGGTTAGTTTCTGTTCCTCCCTGTGTCCCGGGAGAAGGTCTTATTGTTGTATCTCACTTTATTGTGAGTTCGCCTTCAAGGGTCGAACCTCAGTCGCTACTGGCCCTCCACCCTGCCCCTACCCTACAGTGGGCTTCTGTAAGAGTTTTGGGAAGAGAACCTATCTCAAGAGAGTGATTGAACATGTATATATTTCTTATATACATCAGTAATTTAAACTGTTTGTAAGATTCTGAGCTAAAGCCGTCCGGTCCCGGGGATTTTCCTGATTGAAGGATGCAAATTGCTTCCGTTATTTCCTCTATTGTTATAGGTCCATTCAATTCTGTTTTTTGTTTGTTATTAGGCTTGGGAAGGGATAGATTAGAGAAACTCACCATTAGTGTTAAGGCCTCTGTCGGCTGTTCACTTGTGTACAGCCTTTGATAAAATTCTTTGAAAGCAATGGCATAAATAAGGTTCACGTTTGACCTGTCCAGTGGCATCTTTGACAGAGGAGATGTTCTGGTAATCAGTCCTTCTCCTCACCAAGCCAGCTAAGTATTTGCTGAGTTTGATGCCGAATTCATATAATTTTTGTCTCACAAGTCTTATATTCTCCTCTGCCTTGCGAGTGAGCAGTGAATTAAGTGTTGCTCTTGTGGCAAGAGTCGCTTTTTAAAAATATGGGTCATTTAACAGATGTGTATTGAAACGCCATCTATTTGAGCGTTGCTGGGCATCCCCATGTGAAAATTTCAGATAAACAGGAGCATGGTCCGATATTGTATTTGCGATTTGCAGCCTAGCAGTGTGTTTTTTTTGGCACACTTTGGGCCTGTTAATACCAATCAATCATCATTTGAATCCCACAGCGTATTTGAGTATTTTTGCTGACCATGTGCATCCCTTCATGATCACAATGGCTACTTCCAGGACGATAATGCACCATGTCACAAAGCAAAAGTCGTCTCAAACTGGTTTCATGAACATGAATCCAATAGAACACCTTTGGGATGTGGTAGAACGGGATATTCGCAGCATGAATGTGCATCTGACAATCATGCAGTAATTGATTGATCTAATCATGTCAACATGGAACAGAATCTCAAAAGATCCATGCCACGAAGAATTGAAGTTGTTTTGAGAGCAAAGGGAGGCTAGTAAAATTAATAGTATTTTACAAGGGAGCTGGGCGCCAGAATGAATGCCACTACAACCGTTCCATGGTTGTTGGCTAGCCTATCCCATCTTCATTCATCTGGCTCAAATAATATGGTTTGTAATAGTCATATTCCCCGCTCGCATTTTTTTTGTCATCTCAGCAACGCTAATTTATTGCCTTGCACAACACCAGTGTTATTTGCAGTTCCTGTATGATTGCTTCTTGCTCTTTAAAGCTGCACTACAATATACAGACACACCCACCCATCAAAATGGTTTGCATTTATATGGCACCTTTAGCCAAAGCGCTGTACAATTGATGCTTCTCAGTCACACATTCGTACACTCACAAACCAATGGCGATTGACTGCCATGCAAGGTACCAACCAGCTCATCAGGAGCATTTTGGGGTTAGGTGTCTTGCTCAGGAACACTTTGACACGCCCAGGGCAGGAATCGAACCAGCAACCCTCCGACTGCCAAACAACTGCTCTTACTGTCTGAGCTAATGACAGGGCCAAGGGAACAAGAGTAAAGAGAGAAAGGAAGTGGGCCTAGGACTGAGCCCTGGGAAACTCCTGTGGCAAGGGGCCGAGGTGTCGATACTGTACCAGCCCAGGTAACGTGGAAGGAGTGACCAGAGAGGTAGGACTCAATCCAGTTCAGGGCTGTGCCGCAAATCCCCATTGCTGACAGGGAGGACAGGAGGACAGAGTGATTCACTGACGGAGAGGAGTGCAGTCTCCACTGAGTGGCCAGGTCTGAAGCCAGGCTGATTAGAAACCATCCATCCATCCATCCATTTTCATCCGCTTATCCGGAGTAGGGTTGTGGGAAAACTTTAATTGGCTCACAAAATATAGCTCATATGGTATTAACAGTAAAATGTGCAAAGCATTAATATGTGCCCACTTCTACTAATGTGCAGAGAGAAGCTGTCTACCAGTGTAAATTTCCACTGAACTGTAGCAACGCAAGCAAATATGTGTCATAGGGCATGAATACCAGTAAGATAAGAGAAGCAGAAACATGGCGGCAGAAGGCAAAGCTGGGTATTCCAGGTGTCCCTCTCCCCAGCAACGCATTCCAGCTCCTCCTGGGGGATCCCGAGGCGTTCCCAGGCCAGGAGAGATATATAATGTCTCCAGCGAGTTCTGGGTCTACCTCGGGGTCTCCTCCCAGTTGGACAAGCCCAGAAAACCTCCAAAGGGAGGCGCCCAGGAGGCATCCTGATCAGATGCCAGAACCACCTCAATTGGTTCCTTTCGACGCAAAGGAGCAGCGGCTCTACTCGCTCCCTCCGGATGTCTGAGTTCCTCACCCTATCTCTAAGACTGAGCCCAGCCACCCTACTGAGGAAGCTCATTTTGGCCGCTTCCAGGTTTCTCCGTCGTTGCCCACATGAGCATTGAAGTCGCCCAGCAAAACTATGGAGTCTCTGTGCGGCACCCTTTCCAGGATGCTGCCCAGTGACTCCAAGAAGGCCGGATACTCTGAACTGCCGTTTGGTGCATAACCACAAACGACAGTCAGAGCTTTCCCCCCAGCGACACGTAGTCGCAGAGAGGCGACCCTCTCGTTCTCCGGGTGAAACTCCAACACAGTGGCTTGTGAGAATTCTTTAATCTGATTCTACATGACCCAAGCAGGCATTTTACTTTACATTTTTATTTCAAATGAGCGAAATAATCGCCTCGCGGTTGTATGCCTCCGCTAACCAGTCGAATTGCAGTTTACATTCCTGTCTGCGCAAACTCATTTGTGTTACCTATAATGTAAACAACATTAAATGTTTTCTGAATATTTAGTTAAAGGCAGAGAAGTGGAATGATAAAACCAGGAAAAGTATTTGATTAGAATTTTTTTTTTTATCAAATTGAACAAGTTTAACCAACATTGTATGAATTTATTTGATTTGCACTATCCTCGAGTAGTCGAGGAACGTTGGGGTGGGTGTGCAGGTCAAAGTACTGCTTAGTTGAAGAGGAAGAAGGAGGCCAGAGGCACCAGGAGGAGGAAGAGGATGCTCTGTCCGATGCGCAGGGCATTGTTGCACATGTTTCCCTCACAGCAGTTCAGGTCCACAATGGCTCCCCGTCCAGCATTCAGGGCTCCAGAACAGAAACTTTGGGATGCACATCCCTTCACCTTCCCACCTGAAACAATGGGGAGAAAATGTCATTTTCAAGAAAAAATATCGACGCATCTGCCTAAAGATTTATTTCCTGTATTTTAAGTCTTACAGAGCCCCCCCTTAGTTACCCTAGGTAAAAAAAATATTCAAAATTTCTGTGTTAATATTTTACATGGTAATTTGTACTCTTGGTTTTGCAATCTGTGCATTTGGTTTGCCGATCCAGGGTACAGTCTGGCAAACCGAGCGCATAGTTTGCAAAAGTGAGGGTGGAGATTGGCAAACCGAGCGCACAATTTGCAAAACTGAGTGTACGGATTTCAGAATTTTTATTTGTTTTACCAAGGTACGTACGGGGGCTCCATTTTAACCTCTTGCAGATTAAGTGACCAATATTTTATATTATTGAAATTCAAATTCGATAACTCCTCCAAATTGCTATAGCCATAATAATTTACCAGGTGGACATACGTTCTCACATGTTATGTAAAGGGTAAGAACATGCCTCATCACTAAAAACAGATGTATAATGTATACTTCTGATTGAATGTGGTATTTATTGGTTCCAATACAATACAATTCAGCTATAAGATGTTTTTTACAGAATGGTTTCCTTTACACAAATATTTTGTCATAACATTCTGGTTTGCTTTATGCAAAACAACATCAACTAATAATATCAATGCCCATATTTTTTGTTACATTCGTGCCATGTCTATTCCCAGCATAAAATTACAAGATAAGATAGTTCTCACCTGAAGACTTAAAGCAGGAATCTTCACTTCCCTTGCACTCCAAAGTACTTGTGCAGTCACCAGAAGCTGTACAGGTGAAACACTTTTTTCCATTTGTGCTGGATTCTGGTAATGCTATAACAGTAGTGAGGACAACAGAAAAATTCATTTCCAGAAGTCAATATGAATATTAAGATTAAAATCTCAGTTTAACCTTAAATTAACATGTTGTGGACAAGAATTCTGCTTAGGTGGAATTTTAATGTGATGAAATGACTGTTTTGTGGCCTTTAAGCGCTCATTTATAGTATAACAGGATAATAAGATAATGTGTGAATTCTGGACATTAAGTAAAAAAGAGACTTAAAAAGACGCAGGGAGCTCTGCCTGTTCATAACCATAACATAAAGTAAAAATAAAAAAGTAAAATGGTAAACATTCAAGTTATGTAAGCTTGGAGTTGATGTCTAATTGTGAATCACCTGACTACCAATAAATCAGCCATTGGTTAATTCAGAGGTAAACCGCGACCTAATGAGGGAAATTAAACAATTGAACAAAAATTAGTCACTTAGTACCCTGTAATTCTCATGTCAAAATGTAAATATGGAATGTTTACCTGGCGGTTCTTGATTGTTGCACAGGTCGGAATCACAGCATTGGGTGTTGATAGTTGCCATAAAGATTCCACCGTTAAGAGATCCACTGAGACACTGAGCTGGTGTGGCGCATGACTTCTTCTTTTCAGTCAATATTTCTCCTAAAGACCAAAGGACAGAAGGGTCAAGAAGGATCAAAAATAAAAATCACGATCAACAAAGACAATTTGTGAAATATGCAACACTGCTGTCGCCGGGAATTGTATATCTTCATCCTTCAAATAACATTGTCACTTATTTAAATGGAGAATGAGACAGAAGGTGCACTTATATATATATATATATATATATATATATATATATATATATATATATATATATATATATATATATATATTTATATATTTATTTATTTATTTATTTATTTTTAATCTAAATCAAAGCCTGTTACATATAAAACACCCTGTAGGGGACATGAGTTTTTGGTCTAAATCTCATACATTTTTTGTCACCCATTTTATGTCAAAAAAACTATATGTAACTTTTTTGCCAGGTCTCAGGAGTTTATAACATTTCTAATGTGTGTTTCACTTTAAGGCAAGCCTCAACAAGCCTAAACCAACAGAGGATCCATTGTTACTGGAGTCCTGTTTTTCCTTATCAACCAAACCACTAGACAAAAATAATCTAGATCTTTGCACATAACCCATGACAAACTGAACGACTGAAATCCTCATCACAATTCAGATGATTCTGCTAGGAATCACTACAGACTATTGCCTGGAAAAAATGCCAAGCACACGTTAGAAGCCATATCCCCTTGGGTGACTGTATAATCAGCCGATTTAGTAAAGGCTGTTGGTAAAAGAACGCCTGCTAGCATGCACATCTTGTCGTCGTTCTAGCTCACCCAGGGTGACTGCTGCTGTGAAACTGACACATTTGGTCTGGCTTGCAGGACATGTTTCTGTCTGCGAACACGGTCCAGGGCCTTCACACGTGACACAATCCAGTGGGTATGCTAAAACATATTTGGGAAAAAAACACTTATTTAATTATTTTAAAATATACAGTTGCAGACCCTTCTAAAGTAAGAGCTAATTTCTATGTCACTCTTTATGAAAAGTTCTATTTACATTGACATTTTTGTCATTTAGCAGACGCTTTTAATCCAAAAGTTAAAGCATCACATCCATAGCTAGTAAAATACACATGAAGTGTTGTTCTAAACATATAGTATATAGAGAAGCTCAGTTTTGGCAAGGTTAAGCTTCAGGTGGTGGGAAGTCATCCACGCATAGATATCAGCCAAGCAGGCAGAGATCTGTGTGGTGACCTGGCTATCGGGGGGGAAGGAAATAAAGAGTTTGGTGTCATCGGCGTAAGAGTGGTAAGAAAAGCCATGCGAAGAGAAAACAGAACCAAGAGACATGGCGTATAGCGAGAAGAGGAGAGGACCAAGAACCGAGCCCTGTGGGACTCCAAGTCACCTGGTAGGAACGACCAGAGAGGTAGGAGGAAAACCAAGCAAGTGCAGACCCTGTGACACCTATCCCAGACAGATATTTAAAATCTGCATGCAAAAAGGACAATAAAAACGAAATATAATATAACACAAAATAATTACCTTCACTGAATTTAAACAGAAGTAGCCAATCTACATTTAGCACAAGACTAGCCGAAAGTCTTCTCGGTTTTCACGAACTGAGTGGGTGAATATTTGAGAAGGTCTAAACAATAGTCTGTAGGAGAATACTGTGTTAGCCAACGTAGCCTACATACTAAACTAAATCCCACATGCCATTAATGACAACAATTTCAGTTTACATTATTGCTTTCAAACTGTCACGAGAGCAAGTTTTAGTGGTATTACCTTTGGAGAAGAGTGCGCACGTCAGGGCAATGGTGACTAGGAGTTTCATTATGTCCAGTATTATGCGCGCAATGCATGAAAACGAGACCATTTATATACTGTGAACCGGAGGGGCGTAAAGGCGTGACCCTGGTATAGTTTCAAAGCACTTCTCTGAATATAAACTTAAAATTGTGCATGTTCCTGTAAATTAGGGTAATAGGTTTAAAAACAGCAGAACATCTGTCCTGTCATGTCCATCAGGTAGACAACACTACTGAACACTACATGGTTACTGTTGCTTATTATATTTTTTACCGAAGATGGCAGGGTGCAGTGAGGAAACCTCCAAAAGTGTTCACACGCTTGATAAAGACGAGTAAGGATGACAATAAATACAATATCGGTTATGAATCGTAATTGGACAATTATATTCCAAAATACAAAATCGGCATTAACATACCATTCGGATTTTTTGTTCAATCTTAGCGATCTGTATACTGTATACATCATTTTCCTCACCCATTGCATATATTTTTGCCAATTAAAACACAAGCTGAGACGTAAAATGCCTCTGTTAATAGTCACCTCGAGGAAAGGCAACAAACTCTTAAAAGAAACAAAACAAAAAAAAGGCTATTGACCTTCACAAGTCAGGACATGGTTAATATAAACACACACATGAACAATAGATACTGCTTTACACTATCTACTATTTGTGGTCGCAAAATGGAGGCAGGCGAGATGTTAATAAATTAATAATGATCAAGGTACAGACCGTAAAAGCACATGAGTACATGGGACATTTG